>NC_134854.1:24244166-24567916 GCF_049852395.1 Peromyscus maniculatus bairdii | reverse complement strand
ATTTGTCGCCCATGTCTTAGGCATCAAACAAGGCTGTGGGGATTTAAAAAAAAAAAAAAAGGTGCAAACAGCACAATCTTACCTTTGATAAAGTTTCCAGCTGTGTAGAGGACACAGTTGCAAACAACTAAATGTTATTGCAATGGAGTGTCCTGCTCTGGCCTCTGAGCACCAAAACCTGAACCAATACTACAAAGCCCAAATGTTTTCCAGAATTCTCTTTCTTTTTCCTCAGGTTTGTATTTAAGTGGCAATAGTTACACCGTCTGTCCCTCCTTACTTTATAAAAATCTTAAAATTCATGGTGAGAAGAGTCCTTTTCTCAGCGCCTGGGCAGTGAAGGAGCCGGAAGCAGGGGGGGGGGGGCTCTCCTGCAGGAGCCCTGCAAGTATACGCTAGGAAGTTTTGTTTAGATGTTTAGAAAGAATGGAAATTTGTTAATCGACTTTAGCTGCTCTGTATATTATGATCATTCCTTTACAAACAAAACCCTACCACTCAATAAGTACTGCTTGGCAATAATGAAAATCCATTTTTAAAAAAGCCAGCTAAATAAAGGACAGAACACACTGACCATCCTTTGTATCCTGTAGCTGCTTAGATTCATCTTTACTAAGAGCTGGGACTGCATATTATAAGAACTTGCTTTGCTTTTTGCTTTATAGTAATTTCTTCTTTATAAATTTAAATGAAGTGGTTTCCAACAGGGGGGCATGCAAGACAGAGGTTGGAAACGGCTAAGAAAATAGATGTTGCCTGGAAAGAGATGCTGTAATTATATTGGCTTTAAGGATTATTTCAGATCTTAGGAGAAAAGGGCATTGAGAACTTTTTAAAATAAAAATTATAGATACCGTGTTTCTAAATAGCTTCAGGCTAGTTTCCTTGGAAAGTGTACTCCCCAACCCCCACATCCTTGTTAGATTTAGCTTAATAATGATGTGAGGGGCCAAAAAAGCTTTTAAAGCTTATTTCCTTCAGCTTCTGATTCCTTGCCAGGAACCAGAGGACTAATTGGCCAGGCCCCCTTTAGTCTCCTGGCTATTTGTGAAAATATAAAATGAAACACGAAGTGCACAATGCTTACCCACATATGCACCCAGCTCAGAGCAAAATAACACGACAGAAAAAACTATCACTCACATTACTTGATCTCAGTACCCCTGGAAGTGGTACGAGCAATAATAAATCCCATTAGGACATTATTTTCTTGTCCTCAAAGGGAGGCACATACCAGTTAGCAGTCCTTTATGGAGAGTAAAGTTACACCTTGCAATTTGGCCTCCTGAAGACATGGCCTGGATCGTTGATTGGTAAAGGACCAGCTGAGGTCTGTTTGTGGAGGCAGGAACCTGTGAGTGGAATCACAGGACTTGTGTGTTCTCTGATTTTAAAGTGAACATAAATAACTCAACAGCTGTGTTTCATTCCACTAGAGTCCCGTGCACACCCACCCACGCCAATAGTCATTTATAGAGGTGCACGCCAAGGTAATAAGTGAATTATCCAGTTCAATTGTAAAGCCAGGTGCCAGACTGAGTCTTATGAAGATTTCAAGTCATTACTTAGCAGATTAAATTGGAGCAAAAATCTATGGTTCCCTTTCCTGCTGATGTATGAATTTTTCTTTATTAATCAGAAGGTTCCCAAAAAGTTGCATGAATCACAAAATCACATGCAAACATCAGTACAACATATGTTAAACATGTTATACAAAATCCAATTTGTCTTATGTTTAAATTATTCTTTAGCAATAATGTCTTCATGTAGTCTAATATAGCATTAAAGCAAAATTTACCAGCCTTCTAATAAATCTAACCTGCCTCTGAAGAGAAACACACACACACACACACACACATACACACACACACACACACACACACACACACACACACACACACACGCAAACACAGAGGGAGGGAGGGAGAGAAAGAGAGAGATCTGCCTTTATTGTAATTAAAACATAATGGGATTAATTCTCCATCTATTAGAAAGAGAGTAGATTTTTTAACTTCTTTTTCTAGTGAAGGCAACTGTGGGAAAGTAGACAATTTGTCCATTCATACATATATATTAAGTGTCTAAACCATTTCAGGCACTGCTAGTTACTGGTAGGCCATGAAAAATAAAGCCTTTGTTTTCATAGTCTAGAAATCTCCAAACCTGAGATGTTCTTCTAGTAAAAGAGAAAGATTCAAACTATGAGCAAAGGGTTGCAACAGCATGAAGTGCGTATTTAAAAGGAAACCAAGGTAGTAAAGATCCAAGAATTATATAACATGAGCAAAGATGAAATACAAATATTTAAGCAGTGGTTCTCAACCTCCCTAACACTGTGACCCTTTAATACAGTCCCTCATGTTGTGGTGACCCCCAAGCATAAAATTATTTTTGTTGCTACTTCATAACTAATTTTGATACTGTTATGAACTGTAATATAAACATCTGTGTTTTCCTATGGTCTTAGATGACCCCTATGAAAGACACCCCCCCCCCCCCCCCCGCAAAGGGGTGCAACACACAGATTGAGAACCTCTGGTCTAGGAACACTGTGGCTATCATTCTTTGTGGTGGAGGAGGGTGTGTTCAGAGTCAGCAGGAGTCGACTTCAGTTCTTTGAGAGGATATACTATCTAGGGTCATCTCAGAGCAGAATGGGCTTCTGTGGAGGTGCAGGAACTCTATGTCCATGACACCAAACAATCACCCTGTCAGGTACCAGTGCTCACTGGTCTGGTGGGGGCATTTTTGCATCAGGCCAAAATTTGCACCAGAGGCCATCTGAGATGTCTATGACTCTTTATAGCCCATGGCCCATGACTGCAGGAACCACCATCTTATTTAACAATTCATACTCCATCTAGGAACCCTGCAGTCAAGCAGGGACCTGGGAGAGCTGCCCTGTACTTTTGCTCTAAGGGCAGCCATTCAGTAGTTTCTGTCGATCTTTGATTATCCTTGAAGACCATCTCCCTGGAACAATGGCTAGATGCTGGTTTAGACTCGTGCTTCTGAGAGCAGACCCTTGAAATCATGTAGCGACTTGTTCAGTTCACCTTCTGTCCTATCCAAACAGAAATAGAAGGCCTCAGGTATGTTTTAAGGGAAATGGTTGCCTGTGTCTAAGCCATTTGCTGGGCCTAGGACACACATCCATTCAGTCCAACTTTCAGTATTTATTCAGTTCTATTATGTCCAGCTCAGTCTGAACAGTAAAAGCCCAATTTCTTTACCTTCATTTGCAATTCTCCCTGATCTTCAAGCTTAGAGGTTTTCTGTTTAAATAATCAAACACATGGCTTCACAAACAATATAGCTATGTTATCGTGAGGAAAGGCCCTGCAAATGCTCAATACTTCAAATCAGTTTTCAGGTTTTTTTCTTATCGTCCCCCCTCCTTTTTTTCCGCTAAATTGAGAGAACAATTAAAGAAATTGTAATTTCTTTTCAATGGGAGACTCTGGTACGTAACACTCTCAACCACCTTTTGCAGTATTTTATTTGGAGGATGTAACTATAGCTGTTCGAACTTAAAAATTATTTACATTGAAAAAAAAAACCCTTGGCTCCAAAATGTCATATGGCTTTATATAAATTAAAAATGGCCAGGAATCAAAACTTGATATTTTTTTCATGGGCACATTGCTCACTGGGTGCTGCCCCCAAAGGGCCCCTTTGGGGGCCTTGGGTGGGTGGAAAAGACAAGTAAAAACTGGAGACTGACACTCTTGCCTAGTGATTCCCATTGGGTTGCAGCTGAGTTTGCAAACAGCAGGTAGTCATCAGAAAGGTTTATGTGAAATCTAATGAATCAGAAAGAGAAAGCAGGAGAAATGGTTTCTTTTCATACAGAGCCAGATTCTGATCTGATGTAATTCTCAGAGAATTAGCCAACATATGGAAATTATCCCCATGTGGTGCTGTGGGATAGCAGTATAAGGAATTGTTAAAGGAACAGGAATATTTAGCTTGTGAAGAAAAGACCTGGGTGGGAGAGAGCTCTTTTCAAGTATTTGAGAGGTCAGCATGTGAAAACGGAGGTATTATATGTTGCTCCTAAGGGAAAACAGGGTCAGCAGATAGACTGGAAAGTCAGGCGGTAGTTTCATATTCTCTTGTCTCCTCCTAGGTCATCAGAGCATGGCCATTTGCAGAGCATGGCCATTTCCTCACAGCAAGATGAGCTCATGTGGAAAGACAGTCATTTGTAGAGCTGTCCCCTAGGAACTGGTCTGGGACTCAAGAACATAGACAACTCTGGGACTGACAATAAAGCTCACGCCGATCAGGCATGGCAGGACTCCAAAGGCAACATCCAGATGCACTTTAGGCAAATAGAAATAGAGACAGAATGGACGGTATACGAGTCTTAGCATAGTGGGGTCTTGGTCAAAGACATAGTCTTCTTATTGTCTTTGCAACTGTGGAAGAGTTATTTGGCTTTTCTGTGCTGAAGTTTCTTGATCCGTACAACAAGGACAGCATCACCTGTGTTAATGGGCATCTATTGTTTCTATCTACTCAGCATTCTCTTGCTCTACTGCAGTAAAAGTCTTTTTCCAAGCTAAATAGAGTCCTGGTGTCAATAGAGGTCCAGTGGTTCTCCGTGAAACCCTTCTGCTGCAAATGGGTACTACAAAACCATCTAGCATGGTGGACTGAGCAACTATGGGGTTCTCAACCTGTCCACTGTGAAGGCAGCTATTTTTGGACTACTCAGACTATATCAGCTAATCTAATAAACTCCCTTTTAATATATATCTATTCTATAGGTTCTATTCATCTAGAGAACCTGGACTAACCCAGATTGTGGTACCCAGAAGTGGTTCTAGAGAATACAATTATAAGGATGAATTTCTCTCATGAGTTTGGTGGCACTGGAGTTGGCTCTCCAACTAGCTGAAACCTGCAATGCTAGCAAGTCCCCTGGTAGCATGGAGAGCATTGGAAATCCGTAGTGTAAACTATCTTGCGCAGTTAAAAGCTACAAGATAAATGCATTTGGTGCTCCTGGCTCTCCTCTTATGAGGAGTAAGGAATTTAGTGACTCTATGTAAAAGAACTTTTGAACATTTGTGGAAAAATCAATGAAAATAATGATCTCTGGAACAAAGAAAAGAACAAGCTCAGTGGTAAAGTTACCCAGCTCCAGATGTGCATGAATGATCTAAAGGTTTCTAAGTGTTTTCTGGAAGAGAATCTTCTCCCTGGCATGTGTAGAGCTCAAGTTGCCAAAAGTCAAAATCAAACCATCATCATACAATTGCCTGACTTACAGCACATATTTATGTCCCAGCCTAAAAAGCTGTCTTCAGAACTGGAAATGACCTTCTCTGAAGGATATGTTGCACTGACAAGGCTGATCTTTGACCTGTACAATCAATTCAAGACCAAGCAGGCCCCTAGAGGTGAGGTAAAATGTGTGATCCATGAGGAGGTATGCTATATCCATAGAGATCTTAGTGAATTTTATAATTTACTCAAGCAGAAATTTTGGGGATATATGTGGGAATAGATTTTTAAGAGTGTTGGATAATGGTGGGGAAAATATAAAATGGGATCAGCCTAAGTTTATCCCTACGGACCCATTGAGCAGAGATTCTAAATTTAATACTACAGCTCACAGATTATAAACAATGCTGAGTTTATTTGACCTGTTGACTCAAGGATTTGTCAAAAGATGGCCTACTGTGAATGAGCTGGAGATTTCTGGTATCCCTTGGTTTAGTGTTAGTAAAGGCATTAAAAGGCTCAGGAAAATCAGGATGCTTGAGTAGATTCAACGTTTAAAACCTAATCCTCCACATGGGAGGGCCCGGAAGACATGGTCTTCACTAATACTATACTACAGAAATTTGGGACCAGAACATGTGAAGACCATTGTGGTTGCTCTTCTTCTTGTGCTAGACCTGAGGATGGGAGATGTCACTGCTCAACTGGATGAATTAAATGCATTGAATCCTGGAGTAGCAGAGGCCAAGTGGTAGCACTGATTTTCCAAAGGCAGAGACAGCACAGGCAAAGCAATGTCTACAAAGGCCTAACTCACGTGGAAGTTTGGCACTAGCTAATACATTCTTAACTGATGGGTATAAGCAGAAAATTCAAGAACAAATGAAAGAAAAGAAAGGATAATGAATCATATCAATAGAGACTCATGACCACCAACCAGTTACCGTGTTTCTTAAATGAAAGAAAGGCCTTCTCCTTGAAGAAAGACCTTGTTCTAATAACAAAAAGTTTTAATGTTATCCTTTTTCAAATTCTTGCCCCAAGCGGCCTATGGCCTAAGTGTGGTGGTTTGAGTGAGAATGGCCCCCATAGGCTCATATGTTTGAATATTTTGTCCCTAATTGGTGGAACTGTTTGGGAAGGATTAGGAGGTGTGGCCTTATTGGAGGAGGTGTGTCACTAGGGGTGAGCTTTGAGGTTTCAAAAGACTTACACCATTCTGAGTCTCTCTCTCTCTCTCTCTCTCTGTCTCTCTCTCTCTCTCTGTCTCTCTCTGTGTCTCTCTCAATCTCTCTCTCTCTCTCTCTCAATCTCTCTCTCTCTCTCTCTCTCTCTCTCTCTCTCTCTCTCTCTCTCTCTCTGTTTCCTGGTTGTGTATCAAGATGTGAGCTCTCAGTTACTGCTCTAGCACTTTGCCTGCTGCCTGCTGCCATGCTCCCCACCATGGCCCCTAATCCCAGAAATGTAAACACCTAATAAACTCTTCTCTGTAGTCAGTTTTCCTGTGTCCTGCCCATCCCACAGCTGCTCAGACAAGTAAACACACAGAGACTTATATTACTTACAAACTGTATGGTCTAATTAATCAGGCTTCTTGCTAGCTAGCTCTTATAACTTGACTCATTTCTATTAATCTCTAAGTTGGCACATGGCCATGGCTTACCAGTACTTTCACATCTTGGTTCTCCTGACAGTGTTGGCATCTCCTCTCTGCCTGTGCCTCTCCTTTTCCTGTCTCTCCTGAATTTCCCAATTGCCTATAAGCTGTCTTGCCATAGGCCAAAGCAGTCCATTTATTAACCAATAGGAACAACACATATTCACAGCATACAGAAAGACATCCTCCAGCACTTCCCCTTTTCTATCTAATCAAAAAGGAAGGTTTTAGCTTTAATACAGTAAAATTATATATAACAAACAGTTATCAAGAAAGAATTACAGTTATAATATTTAGTCTATTTGTATTTGGCAAAATTAAAGAAAATATTTTATCATCTATTCTGTATTTGTGAATCTAAAATTTCATATCTAATTTATCTTTTATCATAACCAAGGACAATTATAATTATATCTAGTCTTCAAGTACATCAAAGACCTCAGAAGGATATGATATTACCTAAGTAAACAGAAAGTGCATTGTAAGCAACTTCCAAAAATCTAGAATGACAGAGACAGCTGGCTGCCTGAACAGTCACCCAAAGTTCCTCTGTAACATGGGGCATCCTTCTTCAGCCTATAGTCCTAAGTTTCTCAGTTGCTTCTCTCTTTGTCCTGTAGAATGTCTGGCAGTTTCTTCTGTGAAGCAGGAACCTGAAGGACCACCTCACCTTGCAAAGTTCAGAGATCACCTTTTTATGGGTCCTGCATGTCCAGTTTAATATAACATCTTGTCAAGCAGTCCAGGCAAGAGCAGTTTCTTGCTCAAATGGCCATTTTCTGCCAAGAGGAAGATAAATTTCATCTGGAGTATCTTCAATGCCCATCTTCCTCTTTGAAGTAAATGGGTACTGCCAGGAGCAGATGTGTCTCACTGTCCATAAAAGTCTAAGTTTTTAAAACATTTTAAATGCCATATTCTGTAGGTCTGTGAAGTGCTTGAAGATCACCTACCTAATTGAAATATATTTATACCTAGAAAACTTAACTAACATGACTATAAATGTTATTATCATAGATGACTAATTATTAATCTGTATTTCTTAATTATACATTACAATTTTAAATGAGCTGCACAAACAAAATACCTTAAACAAGAGTAGAAATATACATATAGTGTAACAAAATTAACTTTAAATTTTTATCAATAAACTAAAATCCATATCAATGTAAAATATTTCAAACAAGTTGTTGCTCTTTAAAAGTAGATTCAATAATCTACCCTTTTATCTTTTCATATCTATATTCTACATTTCTAGATTATATCCCCCTTACTTCTTTTAGAAAGAGATTGACTATGACCAACAATAATTTGTAACCAACCTCCTAAACAAAGACAAAAATCCATAATCCAGTTTTTGGGAATGTGGGCATAATTTTCTAGGCTACTTCCTGCTGATTGTGGGCACTGATGGTCTTATGGGAACACAAAGAAAATTTGAGGATTATGGTCAAGTCCTTACTCGAGTAGTCTATGAGGCTGTATTCTCTGAGCCAGTTGCCTTGAAGTTGATTATGGATGTTGGATCATCTGGGCCATAGTGTCACTGGAGACCTTTCAGGGGGTCTTGGCTGATCAAACCACATTAGCCTGGAAGCAATCCACAGGTTCTCATTTTCTGTGGAAACAAAAGCAGAACCTCTTTTCCAAAGCAATGTATCCTTAGACAAATTTTGAAGTCAAGATACCTTTAAAATATACATATTGGTTTAACTCAGTAGCCTTGGCAACCAAATGTTTTTCTGTAGTTAAAAATACCGAAGACAATATAATCCATATTCTCTATGTAATTTCCATCTTTACGTGGCTTATTTTTGTATTATTCTTATTGTCTCTTTAAAGACTTTATTTTTTTTAAACTATCTATTTCTTTATAGAACTGTCTATCCTACTTTTCTTCTCTCTTCCAAGCCTACCATAAAGGTCTGGAGGTCTGTACAGACTGGAAGTGACAGAGCCTGGCAGAAAGAGGAAGTGATGTAGCTGAGCAGAGAGAAGAAATGAGATGGCAGAACAGAAAGGGATGTAGATATGGGTATACAGGAAGTAGGTCTCTTTGGATGCTGAGGGCTGGTAAGGTGAGCTTGACTGTGGCTTGTCCCATTTCTCTGATCTCTCAGTTTTAACTCCAATATCTGGCTCTGGGTTTTTTTTTTTTATTAATAAGACCATTTAGCAATTCATGTTACACTTCTTTAAGTTGTTTTGTTCATAGTGGCTTATCACAGGGATTGAAAAGTAACTAAGACAAAAGAATCTCTGTATATTTGGGGAAAATAAATGCTCAGACCTTTGAGATCCCACTCTGCTCTGGTTCTGAATTGACATTGAGTCCAGAAGACCCCATAAATCATTGTAGCCCTTCCTATAGAGGTCAGGTGATTGATGGAGTCTTAGCTAAAATTCAACCAACAGTGGGTCCACTGGGTCCCCAAACTCATCCTGTGGTTATTTTCCCAGTCCTGGAATATGTAAATGGGATAGATGCACTTAGAAGTTGGTAGACTACCCAGATGGGTTCCCTGATCTGTGGAATGAGGGCTTTTATGGTTAGAAATGCCAAATGGAAGCCAGTGGAGCTGCTTCAACCAGAAAAAATTGTGAACCAAAACCAATACAGCATCCCTGGATGGATTACAGAAGTTAATGTCATTACCAAGGACTTTATAAATGTAGAGGTGGTGGTTTCTACCACATCTCTTTTGTGGTTGTTTGAATGAGAACGGCCCCCCCAGGCTCATCTATTTGAATGCTTGGTCCCCAGTTGGTAGAATTGCTTAGGAGGAGTTAGGAAGTATGGCCTTTATGGAGTAGGTGCAACCTTGGCGGAGGTCATATATTACTGGGGTGGGGTTTGAGGTTTCAAAAGCCCATGCCAAATCCAGTGTCCAGTCTCTCTGTCTCTCTGTCTGTAACTCTGTGACTAACTTTTCACTAGCATACCTGGTTTCTATTATCTGTCATTGTGAACATCTCCAGTGATAAAGAGGGCACCTCAACACAACCTGCACTGTACACAGGAACATCTTGGCCACTTGAAGTCATTCTCATCAGTTTTTATTCATGTCTGGTCTTGCACTAGAGAAAAATGAACTCTGCTTATTCTCTAAATTATGAATCTTGGGACAGACTCTGTGATGACAGAAGCTTGAGCATTATTACAGTCAGTCTGAAGCATCACACTAAGTCTCACATTTATCCATTCCCAAGGGTGAGGACAGTGCAGCACACAGGGGTACACCTACCAGAAATGATACCTTCGACAGCATTGAATGATTTTCATTAGGCATTCTGATTTGACTGCTCTGCACAGAGTGCTGATGTAGGTATTGGGAGAGTGACAAGATGTTTATTGCCCAAGGAGAGTGTAATATATCTTGAGAAAGACATTTTTGCTAACCCCAAACTTAAGATCAACATTGAGAAAATTTTGAAAATGTTCACAACTGAAAGCAAACAGAACAACTGAAGAGAATCCCAGCTCTAAATTAGAGGGTGGACTACTGGATCCCTTCCATGCCTGTGTGTTGATGTGCTCCCCCAAAAGAGGCCTGCCCTGCGACAGTGCACATTGTCTCATTCATCTCTTGGACCAGCGAGGTTTGGGATGAAACAGGGAAGAACTCCATTGGTTCTTGGTGGGGCTCTCACTTTCAATTTGGTGGTGTTTGTGAAAAATAGTTCTGAAAACTCAGCTTCACATTGTGGATATATTCTGTTTTTTATTTCTGCGTGTGGCTTCCCTGTCACTTGGCGTCCAAGTCACCAGCCAGGTAGAGGGAGCAGTAATGGGACACGCAGGGAGAGGGAACCTGGGGAGACAGAGACAATAATTTCCACACCCCTACTTTAAAGCTTCCCTATTAATTCTTACTCTGCAGATGACATTGAGCCTCACAGTGTCAGGAGAGCTGCCTCTAGAATGCCAGCATCCCAAATTGCTCTGTGCCCAGCATCTGATGGGGGCGGGGGTGGGGTAGGTTTCCATTCAGATTTGGGAGAAATAATGCTTGGTCAAGCATCATTAAACCAAATGCTAGAGAACATATATACAACTAAGAAACAACTGCTCAATTCTGTGGACTCTTAGATCAGACATAGAGAAACACCAATACTTCATGGCTTAGATTACAGAGAGGAATGTGAGAAGAAAGGAAGGCGTAAGCCAGGAGAAACACCTGACAAACAAGTTCAATGGAGCTTTGTGTTTTCAAAAGCACTTTTAAACCACGAAGCAGACCACCCAGCTCTCCTGCAAAAGTAGGTCAGCACAGTATTTTCACAGGTGAGGAAACGGAGACACAGTGTTTGGTGGCTCCCCAAGTACAGCTAGGGCACACACGTTCAGATTTCCAACTAGAAACTCATTCAGAGAGGAGGCCTTCTTCCAAGAAAGAGCAAATCACACGGTCTTAGCAATTTTTATTTGACATTTTTGTTTGCTAACTATGCTGGAAGATTGCTGCTGTAGACCAGGAAGTGTTGAGGTAATGCAGCTCACCAAAGGGTCCAATCGGAAGGCAGCCATTCTTCTAGCCATAGTCCCCATGCTGTGTTCTCATGATATGGTGGCCACAGAAATTGCTAGAGAACCATGAGGCTGCATTCTCTGACTGAGCTGCACAACTGCACAAAAGACATTTTCTGAGGGTCATATTTACATCTTTAAAAATAGAGATAGTATTTTTTGAAAACTTTTCATTTTAAAAATATAATCCCAGCACTTGGAAGATGAAGACAGGAAGATCTTCCTGTCGAGGCTAGTTGAGGCTACACAGGAGACTGTGTCACAAAACAAAATGACACAACACATGAAATAGTGTGCTTTATAAACCACCCATAATCCCACTTGTCCTCTTTGAAGAATGTCTGCAAAAAGTGATGGTGGTCTACCTCCAGCCTTCCAATGCCATTTCAGAGCCCGATGCATATCAGTTCAGGCTCAAACACGTTATTAAATGTGTACATGCCTGCAAAGTAAATTTTAAAATGGAACCAAGCTGTACACATTCTTCTGCAATGTCTTCCTTGATTTATGATCACTCAACTTCACATTGATCAAGCCTTAATGGTTGTAAATATTCTAGTGTATGGATGTTGCATAAATTATTAAGTGATTTCTTTTTCAGTGTTTATCTGGTAAGACCCAAAGAAGAAAATGCATCAGAAAGTGTCTTGTAACCATATGTATACCTTAAATGTAGGAGTTTATTTTGATAATTCTCACTCACAAGGATGTGACCCTATCATATTCAGTCATACTGTCACTGTTTCTCATTAACAAAGTCATCAGAATGAGGAAAAGGGACAAAAACATTGGGATAATTTTAATAACATTAATATATAGTACTATAGTATAATGTAGTGTGCTGTTTTGGTAATTATGTGCTCATTTTACTCTTGTAAAGAGTAAACAAAATTAAATATTAAATACATTGAGGTGAAGTGTGTGAAAAGAGCACATTGATGTCATTCATTGATGACACTTCATTCATCGACATCATCTGATCCGTGGATGAAGATGGGCTTTGAGTTTTGTTTGGCATATTTAGCTGTGTGTTACTTTGTTCTTGTTTTTAATGATTCCTGGAAAAGAAGTGAAACCTCAATAGGCATTTTATTTCCAGGAAATACAAGTTTTAATGTTTATTAAGAAGATGGAAACTGAGTTTCCTTCCCACAGTGTGCTTTGTATAAATTTGAAATAAAGTTCTGACTGTGTACTTAGATCCCACAAGCCTACTTAGAACAGGGATATGCAGGTCTTGCACCCAGTTTTCTGAGTTCCTCGTGTGCACTGAGTAACATTGGTTAAGACCAACTTCTGCTGTGGGATGTCTTTCTGTACACTGTGAATTGTGTGGCTCCCATTGGATAATAAATAAAGCTGCACTGGTCTATGCCAGGGCAGGATAAGGTTAGGCGGTACATTCAAATTGAAGACAAGACAAAAAAGGGTGGAGTTGGGAGAGACGTGAGCCCCCATCCAAGGAGCAACAAGATGCCAGCAGACTGGCAATACCATGACCACATGGCAACACATAGATTAACAGGAATGGGTTGAGTTAGCTAGCAAGAAGCTTGAGACATAGGCCATACAGTTTGTAATTAATATATGCCTCTGTGTAATTTTATAAGTGCTACAGGACCAAGGGTGGGAGAGATTTGTCCATATCGCAGGGCTGGACAGGACCAAGAAACTTCTGCCTACAAACTTCTATCCCTTGCCTATGCATAAGAGGAGCTCATCAGAATTTGCCTTCCTTTGGCCATCCTGAGGAATAGTGACAACCATCTCTCACAGACAGACTTGGATGTATGGATTGAAACCCCACCCCCATTAGTCATTTTTCTTGTCTAAAGGCTGAAGACAGTTTTTAAAATGTTAGTTCTGCTGCTACCTACCACTCTGTAAATGTACAAGATTTCCAGCTACCTGTTAGATCTCTGAGGACATACCCTGAAGTGGAAGGAGTGTTACCAGCTCTGGAACACAGTCTAGACCATGTCAGAAGCCATCTTTTAGATATGATGTAACTATCTATGGTGATATTTTATTTGTATTCAAATGTTATTTGTATGTTAATAAATAAAGTTTCCCGGGGGTCAGAGCTATTAGCAAGTCATAGGAAAGCAGGGCAGTGGTGGCGTACATTTGTAATCCCAGCACTTGGTAGGCAGAGCTAGGTAAGTCTCTGTGTGTTCAGGGATACAGCCAGTACTGGATACACATGCCTTTAATCTCAATACCAATCATAGAAAACCTGGAGGTCTATACAGACAGGCCGTGACGAGGCGGTCATGTGGTTGGGTTTACAACCAATGAGAAGGCAGAACAGAAACACTATAAAAAGACAGACACACAGGAAGTAGCTCTGGTTCGGAGAGGTAGTACCACCGCAGGAGGAAGGGTAAGGTTTTAGCTCTTAGCTCTGACCTCTTGGCTTTCTTCTTTGCATTGGTTCTGTGTTTCTTATTTAATAAGATGGTTGGTTACATCTACAACTATCCATTAACAGTAATGTGATTCTCAACATTTCTCTCTTTTATGTCATATTGGGTGTGTACCATCAACAACACAGCTCATGGTCATAGACATACATGGGCTATAGGAAGTGTGGATCAATAGGTACTATTCCTGAAATACTTGGCCACAAGGTGAGGCAGGTACCATAAGGAGAAAAACCATAGATTAATGTGCCTTCACTGGGCCCCTTCCTTTTGTCTCACGTAAAATAATTTAGGAAAAATCAAGTATGGCCCGAGATGCCCCATTCAAATTTTGATGCTAGCTGGGCATTCTCTTCTGTCTACCGTTTTAACAAATGTTTGTTCCATGTCCTTAAACTGAGTGTTCTCCGAAACATGCTTTCCACCTTTCTTCCTCATGCCTTCGCTTGAGCTTGCCTGAGAATGCACTTCTTCCCGAGTGTGCCTGGGGCTGTGCTTCCCCTACAGGGCGTCCCTCTTTCTGTAGGTGTGGTTTTCTCCAACACATGCTTTTCTTGTTCAGGGAGACCACTCTTTAGAAACGGCTCCCACCCCTCCTACCTGCTGTACTTAATCAGACTTTCTCCACTCTTAGATTTCTTGGTTGTGCTTGGTGTTCTGTTTTTATATTCTCACTTGGCTTCTCAACAGAAACGCCAGGATGAGGAAAGGGAGCGTGGACATAGAGATAATTGCTAATCCCCTCTGACAAGCAAAGCCTTAGACATTTTGTTCTCAACTGATAATGAGTCACCAGCTCACCCCAGTGCAATGACCACTGGACAAGGTCAGGTCTCTTTCAGATCGGAATATTTTCTCTCTCTAGAGATACTGCATTGCAGCCACAACTAAGAAGCCATTCGTCATAGGCTTCTCATCGACCCTTGTAATTTTGTACAAAAGCATCCAGAAGGCTCACTTAGAAGTGGGCTTTTCTCTCCCACACCTAAGAGGTAGCATTTCCTAGCATGTTGCCTAGACAAAACTTCCCTCTACCCATCCTCCCACACTGAGTCCACAAACTCCAAAGGACTTACTCCCCCTCGATAAGACTGAATTCTTGTGAGATTGATACAGACAATAGGTGGAAACCCAGGCCTGTATCTTCTAAAACTGCATCCAGGAAAAGAGCAAAAGCGGACAAAATCCAAGAAAATCAACAAGGTATTGATATTCAATCCGTATTTGAATATCACATAGGTCTTATTAGTTCCCATTTCTTCAGTTCTGACCTCTGAATGAAGTTCTTTTATAAATAGTCTTTTCTCTCTATTGACATTTACAGAGTCTGTGCTGAAAACATAATTCCAAAGGTTTCCAGTGTTGCCCTTACCCTGGGAGAAGGAAGGGTGGAGTTTGTTCCACTGAGCTCCCTCACATCAGTAAATACACTCTTCCACAGCTGATGGATGTACACACCTCTGCCAAACAGATCATGGCACTTAAGTGCCAGGCATGCCAGGGAAATGCTGCTAAGTGCTGCAGCTTGCTGAGGTGCCATTTTAATACAGAAAGAGCAGTGTCGTAAAGGCCCACTGAACTAACCTTCACACAAAAGATGGTTCAGCTTGCATTGCATTCCTGGTGGAATGTCTGGATTTAACCTCCTACTTATGAAACATGAAGGCACATGTCAAAATGTTCTGCATATAAGTGAAATAATGCAAAGCAATTATTCCACTTGTTAAGAATGCAACAATATGATTATGAAATGTTAAGTGTTAATGAGTAAAATCCGTCTCAACTTGTTCAAAATTATTTGCCTCCTTCCTAGATGTAGTGTTCACAACCAAAACAAGATGCCATATGCAAGTAGTGTACAAAGGACAGAAACCTAAACACAACAAAAACAAAAGCCAAAAGTCAAAGAGGCAAGTTCAATTACCTATCCACTGGCTCTCCACATTGTTCAAAAGAAGGAGATAACTTCCAAATCTCCAATTCTCTTCAAAGAATATAGATGGGCCTTGTGTCTAAATTAGATGATGCTTGTAAGTGACTCTTTTGATGTTATCTTCAAATTCATCTCCTTTCCAAAGAAGGGCTATTAACAGGCTTCAACAGTAGCAACAACCTTTCCAGGGAACGTAACGTAGTTTCAGTGCTTAAAAGGTCCAGTCCTCGGCAGAAGTTGCAGTTCACTAGCCCCACCCTGACTCCAGGCAAAGATGCTGGAAACTAGTACTTAGCAACTTCTGTACTGAAGGGATGCTGAAGGCGGAAAGGGAAGGAGGTGGAAGAGAAGATATGCATTTCCCCCTCCTATGTCTGGGACTCCCAGGAATGGCTATGGGAACTCTGCATGAAGTCGCTTCATTCTTATCCTTACAACTTTCTCCCTGTGGGGCTGGCCTGCGCTCTTCATGAGGTCATCTCTCCATCTTTTCAATCCCCAACCGGAGCCCTCCTTACACACTTCTTTCTGCCTTCTGTGACAGGAAAGCATCAGAGATCCATCCAGGAAGTATTCTCCTTCCCCCATCATTCCCATCTGAACCCACAACCTCTCCCTTCCACTGTGTAGGGCTGACCCCTCCACCTCCACCAGGTCATTGCATCCCTTAAACGCAACCTCCTTTCTATTTTGTTCGTATTCTAGTGGCCCTTTAAAATTGTAGGGTTTGCCGGGCGTTGGTGGCTCATGCCTTTAATCCCAGCACTCGGGAGGCAGAGGCAGGCGGATCTCTGTGAGTTCGAGGCCAGCCTGGGCTACCAAGTGAGCTCCAGGAAAGGCGCAAAGCTACACAGAGAAACCCTGTCTCGAAAAAAAAACCAAAAAAAAAAAAAAAAAATTGTAGGGTTCTCTCTGAGATTAAACATTAAGTAGTCTTGTTAGACAAACACAGAACACCCAGTTAAATTGGAATTTAGATTAAAAAACAAATATGAGGTATAATTGCATCCGAAATTTCGGATGGGATACCATCACACTGAAAATGCCATATACCAGAGTGTTTTCTTAATCACTTACTATATAAATCAGTAAGTACTCTAGCCCACTTGGACATTTGCTGTCTCCAGTATATTATACATATATGTGCTTGTGGAAGAGCACTATCCTCCAAGAACAGCCAGCATTACCAACAGACTGTGACTATTGATAAGAGAACTCTCCTCCCCAAGATGTGATGCTTGTTGACTATTGACATTCCCTCTGTAGAAGAGGATGGAGAGGGTCACTGGACCTCCATCTGAGATTCCATCCTATACCTCTCAGCCAGTTACACACAATTCGGCCCAAATGGCTTGAGGCTTCATCGTGTTCAGGGGAACTTGAGCAGACAGACTGTGTGAGACTGACATGAAGAGGAACTCCATCTACGCAGCTATGAGGAAGTTGTCATCCATACTGGGATGAGACTTTCCAGCTGCTTTGGGGTCTACCACACTCCTATAAGGAAACCCTTACCCTTGATCTATTAAGTTAACACAATAAGCTCATCTGTTTCCCCAAGGGTGAACTTCATTGGAATGTACTTTGACTTGCTGCCGGGTCCTTATAAGGAGTGAGTAAACGTTTGTGTATGTCTTCCCAGAGAGGGAATCCTCTCCACAGACCTCCCCACCGCAAGGTTCCATGCACTTGTGAAGTTCTCTGCCTCTCTATTACCTCATGCTTTTCCTGAGATAGTAGTCAATGGATATTTGTCATTTTAAGAAGTAGCTGTCCTTCAACCACACAAACACTTAAGTCTGCTCCTTCATCTCCCCCTTCTACAGAACTGGGTGTCCGATGAGGTCTTGGTAACCTCTGGACCCCTACTTACTCTTTTGGTTCTTTCTTTTCCTACCTCAACCTGCCTCTGCTCTTAAGCATTCCACCAAAACAGCTTCAGATATGGTCACAAATTACCCTTAGCCTGCTCTCTGGCAGAAATTGGATGCTACTTGCTGAAGCGAGTCTCCATTTCCTGACCCTGTCGTCTCCTGCATTTCCTCCTGCCTGTGCAACCAATACCCAGTGTCCATTTCCATGGTTCTCTCTGTGGGCATGAAAATTTGGAGGGAGTCCCAGGCCCTCTTTTCTAGTCACTCGTTTCTCCTTCAGGTAATCTCATTTGTGCCCCTTACTTCAAGCACTATTCGTTTTTGCTGGTGACTCCCAGGTTTACACATCCACTCCATCCTGACCGGTTTGTTCTATATCTGTATCTCCAAATTGACACTGGATGTCTCAAAGATAGCTCACTCTAAGAGGTCCCTTAAAAATCCTCTAAATTGGGGCTGGAGAGATGGCTCAGAGGTTAAGAGCATTGGCCACTCTTCCAGAGGTCCTGAGTTCAATTCCCAGCAACCACATGGTGGCTCACAACCACCTACAATGAGATCTGATGCCCTCTTCTAACCTACACACATACATGCAGGCAGAATACTATATACATAATTAATAAAAATGTTTAAAAAATCCTCTAAATGTGTCTTAGACAATCAATTAGAAAACCAAGTCTGCACACTCTTAGGCAATCAGGGGGTTCAAGATAGTTTTGAGTCATCCCTTTGACATATCCAGTGGTAATTTGGAAATGTAGATATGGGAATAAAATAATATCAGGTATTTGCCTTCATATACAGAATCTAGACTCGTGTGTGTGTGTGTGTGTGTGTGTGTGTGTGTGTGTGTGTGATATGACATGAAAGCATAAGACTAATCAGAAAGAAGAAGGGGATGAAGTAGGAAAGATGGAGCAGGATAATGAGATTAGTTAATATGAGCAAAATACGTCATGTATATGAAAATGTGATGAAACCTGTTGGTTTGGATGATAAAATTAATTTTAAAAACATTTTTTAAATAAATAAAACATTTTCTGCTTACTCCAACTCTGATCCTTTTCTGTTTTTCCCTCTCTTAGTGGTGATGCTTCCATGCAACTAGTGGATCGAGCTTGGAAACCAACCGTCATCCTCAACTCCTGCGTAGCTCAGTCCCCACATAGCTCTTACACCCGCTTCTCTTTCCATGACCACATGTACAAATGAGTTAGCTTTTGCTTATTAACCAAAAGAGTTATATCCACTGTCTCAGATTTCCTTCCAATGGGCTCTCCACATTCACAGCTAAAATGGTTTTTCCACCTATTGAAAAAAAAAAAAAAAAACACTTTTGGTTGGTTTTGTAAGAGGCTCCCACATCTCTTTCCAGTATCTCTAACCACTCTCTCCCACATTCTCCCAACTATGGCAATAGTGAACAAATCTTGGTTTCCTAAATGCAGCTACACACTCAAGAGGATTTGATGGAGACTGATAGCAAAATCACTGGCTTACAGGAGAAACATCTGCTTCAGCCAAATTATTATTTAAATCTTGAATCTAAAAAAGTTTTGGCATATCAGGTAGTCTATTGTCTTCTTTCAAACGGAGGAACTGGAATGTCCAGGGAGGAGAAGAGACTGGCAGTATCGTGCAGTGACAGAGCTCAAAGTGCCTGAACCCAAAGTCACACCGTTTGCCCCAGCAGAAGACAGATACTAATAAGGAAGAGAGTGACCCGAGAGCTTCTGTAGTTCTTTTTTTTTTTTTTTTTCGAGACAGGGTTTCTCTTGTGTAGCTTTGCGCCTTTCCTGGAACTCGCTTTGTAGACCAGGCTGGCCTCGAACTCACAGAGATCCACCTGCCTCTGCCTCCCAAGTGCTGGGATTAAAGGTGTGCGCCACCACTGCCCGGCTACTGTAGTTCTAAAGGAATGGAGGACACCAGTATGGGGATGAATATAGAAAAAGAGTCTGAATCCCGTCTTCCAATCAAACATACCCACAAGGGAACCAGCAAGCCTTCAAGTCATAAGAATCAGGAACTTTGTCTATGACCCATTCAAACAGGTTGAATCCACATATCCAGTCCACACTACCATGGTAGTTCCATACCTACATATCCAAATAACTACTGGATATCTCAAAACCGTCTCAAACCTAATTGTCTAAAACTGTTCTCTAAATGTAGGCTGAGACAATGGATTAAAAACCAGATTTGTGGAGTCTAAAGCAATTGGTTCAAGATCATTTTGAGATATCCAGTGGTAATTTGGATAAGTAGATGTGGGGCTAATAAAATATCGTGCTTTTCCTCATATGCTTTATATAGGTATTAACATTATCATCATAGATAGGGAGGGATTCAGGGTTGGTGAGTTGGTGGAACAACTTCTCAAGATTATGGAAATAACAAATAGGGCCCAACCAATCTACCAAATTAGATTCCTCTATGGGTCTACCATACACGCCACCTGTTACCATCTGGGACTTCCACAGGGAATCCTTTCCTTCTTCCATGAGGCCTAAAAGCAAGCAACTTTGTACCCATTGGATGCCACAGACTGATAGCAATAGATTCAAGGCATTTTATTTCCTAACAATTCCCAAAAAGTTATCGTCTGCAAGATCCTAGACTCTTTCCTTTCAAAGGCAACCCAAGCTCCCCAGCACAAATCTTACTTCAAAACTGAAGCTGTCATTCAGTAGTCAGGGGAAGCTTTCTGGAGGACTCTTGTCCCGAGATCAAGGGAGGCTGAGTAAATACCCCTTGTGTGCTTATCACTGTGGGCACTGAAGTGTAAATGAGTGTGAAAGTTGCCTTTTGGTGTCAAAAGACTTGACAAGATTGTTTTCCAAATGGGATTGGAATTATTAGTAAATTTGTTGAGCTGAGAGGTGCTCTTTATCAGCTGTAAGTATTTTTAATTGGTTTCCAGGGAACACCTGTGTTGGGGTTATAGCATCAAAGGTGATAAACAACTTAATTATCCCTCAGAACCATTAGGAAAAAGTATCACTGTTGGTGAGTTTTCTTTGATGCCTTCTTTTGAAATGCCATCCTGCTACTATTGTGGGGCTATTTGTAGTTTGTTTCCTGGAGCTTTGAAGCTCCCTCCATAAGCAGAGAGGGCTGTTAGAAGTAGATTAATGTCATTAGTAACATTTGCACTGGTCCCCTGTATCACTTTAAAATGTACTTATTTATTTTACTGTTTTAAAATAGTCTTGTTCTTTTATTGTTGTTATTATATACATGAACACGGCACATACATCCCTCCTACCCTTCATCCTTGCTCCTCCCAAATTTGTGATCTATTGTCTTATTATTTTTGTTATGTGTATTTTCTTTCCAGTCACTGTCTTTGTTCTCCTTTTTATGGTGATAAGCTGAGACAGAATGTGGTAGTAATTGTCAGTAGGTCAGACATCCATTGCAGAATACTTTCCTCTTAATAGTCTACCTTTGGGTAATAGATGTTTTAGCTTTTGAGAATCCTTTGTCCCAAGATAATGTCTTGGGGGGGGGAGGTCAAAATTCATTACTGTAACAGAGAAAATCCAAACTACAGAAAAAGAACCATCGAGATTCAAGTGCAGGCTAGAGTTGAACTTCCAAAGTTCACAACCGCTCCTGACCTACCCTATGTAATGCAACGCTCGCTCATTTCTCTCTGATATAGATGGATTTTCTGGCTGTCCCCTTCACTCTTCGAATATCCCTTTATTCAGCAAAAATAAATGAAAGAATTTGTTTTGAACTCAACAAGAAGAGATGCTATGGAGACTTACAGGAGTAGACAATTATTTTTAAACATTTCTCATTGTAAAAACTGCTGACAACGTTGAAAGTCAAAGTTGTGGGTGGACAACAGGGAACCTATTCCTGTGCACCCCGTGAATGAGGATGCTGAGGCTCATCCAGGAGAGGAAGCCAGAAGCCCAGGACTCTTGTCAAACTACGCTGAGGCCTTCTGGTGGGATTCTGCAAAGGGAAATCTTGTGCCACGAGGGAGATTAGACCCATGTTCAATGTCTGTCCCCACCAGATAGCCTCAGCACTGCATTGAATTAAAGGGAAATAAACCAGCAGTTCTAACTTGTCTAAGATGCGCAGTCTGCTAACTAGGCCACAGTAATTTCCCCCAAACCATTTTGAAGCACAAAACATTGCATTGATTTAAAGTGAGAATAAGCAACTGAGTAGTCTAACTTAATCCAAAAACATGCTACTTGCCTGCCTGGCAGGGATGACTATATTCTAAAGAGACTTGAGCTCCTAACTTTGGTTACCAGACTGCTAAAACAATAGACTACAGGAGACTGGGGTTTCCCAGGGAACTGCTTACTGCAGGAATAAAAATCCCGAAGCCACTGGGATGGCCAGAGGAGGGACCTCTCTTTGGAATAGATTTCCAGTTTGTCAGACGGCATCACAGGAGCGATGGGACTGAGACAGTGGTAGACTTGGGACCACACCTTGGCGGAATTGCCTCCTTATGCAAATCCCTTAGCTTCTGTTTCTGCTTCACCCACAGGCCAGGGCCTGAATATGGACTTGACAGTTGTTGGCTCTCTTTGTTCCCGGGGTGGCCACATTTAATAAATCTCTGTTTTTAAATTTTTCATTACTAATTTGGTCCTTTTAACTGGCCTATTGAGGATAGGTGGAGGAACCTGGCTTGTTGTGACACAGTGGTGACCTTGTTTGGTGACAGGCAGATGGGTCTATTAGCATGAAGCTTGCAGCAGGCTCAATTTCCCTTCTCGTTTAACTATGCCACCATCCATTCCCTTCTCTCTCTCTCTTTCTCTCTCTCTCTCTCTCTCTCTCTCTCTCTCTCTCTCTCTCTCTCTCTCTCTCTATTCAACAGGTCATTGCAAGTAATTTCTGGAAGTCGGTGGGACTTGCTTATTGAAAAATAAAAATGCCCAGCTGCATCTATTTATATAAAACTTTAAAAGGAGTGTGTGTGCTCTCCAGTCTTACGGTTTTGTATTGGAATGCAGCGTGCTACTGGCTGCAAGAAGTCACTTCAAGAATCTTAGTTATCTCCAATGGAGTCGCCTCAATATACATAAAGGGTCAAGCAGGACTTGCCACATGCTACACAGACCTGAACCCTTTGCTAGGTTCTTAACCATTTCTACCAGCTCTACTTCTAGGATCTGTCTGAAGAAAGCCAAGGGAGACCCGTCCTCTAGAGTTCCAGCTTCATAGCAGAGAAAGATGTCTTCTTGCTCTGTTCACAGGAATGGATGCAGTTCATAAATGAGTCTTACAATCCGAGTACAGGTTTTGGAAAGGCTCCAGTGTCTCTGCACAAGGTCCACTGGGATACGTTCGTCCTGTAGGGTGATGCTATTGAGTGGTGATAGACTCTTGAGAGGGTTGGGAGAGGATATGCCTTCTAAGGAAATTGTGGGTCCTACCTCTCTTTGTTCAGATACGTATGCCATCATCTGCCATACAGCATGACACAACACAGACTGAGCCACGCAGACACCGTGCCTTTGAACCTGCAAAACTGAAGACAGACAAACCTGTTTTTCTTCATAAGTAGCCTATGTCCAGCATTTTGTTTTAGTGACAAACTGACAAACAGAGTCTGTGAACCTCGTTTGGCTGCTCTTGTGTTGATGGTGGCCATGGACACATTCCCAAGAATACAGAAACCTGATATTCACAGCTATGTTAAGTAGCAGAAATGGTGGTTTTTAGAAAATGAAACAGTATTTAAGAAGTCATATTCCAATTTTTCCCAAGCCCCTTTCTGCTCTAAATATAACAAAGAAGTATCATACAAGTAGCTGTGGCCCTCTGTGACGAAGATGCTGCAAATGTTCCTAATGTGGCCTTTGTACCTTTGGAGTCTTTTCATTGATTTATTCTTGACAATAGTTTATAAAATAATTTTATCTGTGGTCATTAAATTTATTCACATCAGTAGACAGATTCTTTTATTTTATTTTATTTTATTTTATTTTACAATACTATTCAGTTCTACATAACAGCCACAGATTCCCTTGTTCTCCCCCTTCCTGCCCCCCTCCCCTTCCCCCCAGCCCACCCCCCATTCTCACCACCTCCAGATCAAGGCCTCCCCCAAGGACTGAGATCGACCTGATAGACTCAGTCCAGGCAGGTCCAGTCCCCTCCTCCCAGATTGAGCCAAGCGTCCCTGTATAAGTCCCAGGTTTCAAACAGCTATCTCATGCAATGAGCCCAGGACCTGGTACCACTGCCTAGATGCCGCCCAAACAGATCAAGCCAATCAACTGAGTAGACAGATTCTTATACCAACATCCCAGCCAGAATAGATCCAGGAATTTGGCTTCAGGTCAAGCCTCCATCTTTGTGGAAGGCAACGCTGACACCCAGTTGATTTCTGTCCCTGTATTAGAGGGAGAATTTTTCATCTCTACATCCTATTTCTCAACTACCCCTTTTTACTTCTGTCCTTGAATGGCAGATAACACCACTATTGCAGCATCTGCCTAGTCTGGGGTGCTCTGAAATGGTTTATCACACTAATGTCACTTAGTTCCTGAATTAAAATTGTGATTTGAAATTTCAGATGTGCTAGAGCCCTTCAGAGAGTGTGCTTCAAAATTGAACAGTGACACTTTGAACATTGCAAGAACTTGATCCAGTGTGCACATATGCTTGCTTGCTCACTCGCTCACGCACGCACGCATGCACGCGCACGTGCACACACAAAATGTGCTGTTATTGTCATCCACAGCAACATTAGCACCTATTGGGAATGATTATTGCTATGATTGTCTTCTCTAGTATTATGGTTCTTTTAGGTGCTTTTAATAATTTTTTACCCTTTAAAGTGGGTAGCATGAGTGAATGCTTGTTTCTAGTTCCTAATGTGAACATAGTCTTACTGAGATATTTCTAACCTTTCTCCTTTGCTGCATGGAAGCCTGGGCCTATCCATGACTATAGAAGATAGCCAGTCTTGATCAGTGACAAGTCACAAATATGTGTGGCCACACATCAAAGAACTGGCCAGATAAGGTAGGATAGACTTGAAGTCTCTCACTTCTCTTGGGAATCACAGAGCAAGTTCTAATGCTGAGACTCATGAGGGACCTTCAAAGTAATGCAAGACACGCAGGTAAGAAAAACATGACAAGATTTACCGTGTGTGTGTGTGTGTGTGTGTGTGTGTGTGTGTGTGTGTGTGTGTAAGAACTAATGAAGGTGTGCCCACCTCTTCCTCCCCTAGCACCAGCAGAAAAGTGTGTTTTGGGTGAACCTTAACGCCCCTTGCTGAGCCTGACCTGGGGCTTTCCCACCTCTGCTGAAGAAGCTGGAGAACTGTCATCCACAATGATGCTAAGGCTGAGCCATGTGCCAAACACCGATACTTCGCCCTTGGCTGCTACTTTATGGTTATGCTGGTTGTAACAGAGAACATATTTCTCAAGTGAGTTAATGCCTATTTACCACTTTGTTGTAATATGTAATTATCATAAATGACACTTAATTGTTTAATTACTAGACCAAAGGGTAGATAAGAACTTGCTATAAGAATGATATAAGACTAGGTTTCTCTTTATATAAAAAAGTGTATGTTATATGCACATATGAATCATACATATTCATATCTAGAAGTATTTTATGTATTTATACATTAATTTATATTTGCATGTATTTTTGACATTCTGGATTGCAATAGGCAGATTCATACTTATGAAAAGATGCAGCTCAAATAAACACATGGTTAGATTGCTCAAAATGCAGTCCTTCAAACAAGTCTGTTAAAGGCACTGTGCTACTGAAGACTTTTCCACTGAGGACCGTTGCCTTGTCCCTTGGGAACCCTTGTTTTGGTAAAAACCATTTACCAGGTGTACGTGCTGACAATTCAGTGTACAGAGGGTGAGCTAATCTCTGCAACATTTCTTAGCTGGAGCCTAGCACTTACCCCACAGAAGGCTGAGCTTTTCAGGAAATAGAAAGAGGAATATTAGCTTTGACCCTCTCTGTGACAAATAATTCCTTCAAGTCTTAGAACAACTCTGATTTCCATTTGTATTAGAGGGAAAAACATACAGAACTAAACATTTTAAGGCAGTTCCTGTAATAAGTTTGTCTCACCATCAAATTTTTTAATGTTCCTGTTCCTTATGAACACTTTCCCAAACATAGTCACTACCAACTTTGGACAGCTGTCCCAGCCAACAGTGGCTAATTGTGCTAATGATTGTTAGTAACTCCTAGCAGGGACTAAGCACAGGTACTAAGTACTTAGCTAAGCTATGTGTTTTATGTGGTTTCATATAATTATTTCTCACAGTGATTATATTGGGTATATCATATTTCTCTGCATTCTACAGATCAATAAATGGTAAGTCCATTTGTTGTTGTTTTGCTCTTTTAGGAGCTGGCCACCCAGCTCCCAAATAAATCACACACAGAGGCTTATACTGAATTATAAATACTTGGGCTTAGCTTGGCTTGGTGCTAGCCAACTTTAAATTATCCGGTATAGCTTTTACCTTTGGGCTTTTACCTTTCTCTATTTCTGCATACTTTTCATTATTTCTTACTCCATGGCTTGCTGTGTAGCTGTGTGGCTGACCCCTGGAGTTCTCCTCCTCCTCTGGCTGCTTCTTTTTCCTCCCAGAGTTCTCCTCCTATATATCCTCTCTGCCTGCCAGCCCTGTCTATCCTTTCTCCTGCCTTGCCATTGGCTGATCAGTTCTTTATTAGACCATCAGGTGTTTTAGACAGGCACAGTAACACAGCTTCACAGGGTGAAACAAATGCAACATAAACAAAAGTAAGACACCTTAAAATACTATTCTACAACATCCACTGACACACAAGAGTGGCAGAAGCAGAGTTAGAATCCAGACAGCTCGAAGCAGGATCCATTACTTTAACCACTAACCTGTGTCAGTATGTAGCCTTCGCCTTGGGTTAGGACTGTTGCTAAAGGTTTTAAAACTCAGAACGCCAGTCTCCAAAAAGTCAGAATGCTTGCTTTTGGTTCATGGAACATATCTACTACCCCAAAGGAAAACAGTAGCACCCGCTAGAGAGATTCTGGCAAAACCAATGTCTCATCACAAGTCAGCCTTCAGAACAACTGAGGATTCCTGGTTCCCCCGCCTCACCCTAGCAGCTGCAGATGAAGCGGGAGGCGCAGCTGAGGTTAACTGTCTGGTGAGTGTGTTTAGCCGCTCCTATGCCTGGGGCTCATTATCTGCAAAGGTGACGGACATCACAGGAACAGTTCGAGTCACCCCGGGAAGAACTGGCTAATGATTCCAGGCAAATGCTCCTGAGCCCGGAGGTGAGTTGCATGTCCCCTCAGCGGCTCTTTAAGTGTTGTCACAAAAGTATCAGAGCCCTTGGGGAAAGAGAGTGAAATCTTTCTATCTCCTTGGCTGGTACCATTGTCCGTGTACTTAATACTCTGAAAGGAGGCTTGCTATGTCATGAAACCCATGTAGGATTTTATAATAATCTCTCTCTTTGCACAAAGTCCTCTTTAATGGTCTTGCTAATGCCTGAGATGACTCTATTCATTTGGAACCTGTTTCTCTTGGTAAAGGACGTTTCAAAGATCTATGTGGCCTGTAAAGCTAGGCTTGATACTGAGCGGGAGAAGGGAGGGTGTATGTATATCTGGAAAGGGGACATTTACAGATTCCTTCAACAAAGTCATCTGGAAGAGCTGCTGTTTTCCTGGGCAAAGACTGAGGCTCTTACAAGCACAGGTGACACGGACTTCCCTTGAAGATGTTGGAGTCACGTCTGCAATGACCAGGGTGTTGAATGTGCCTCTACCGTCTTGTCTGGGTCACCCTCACTTGGTGTCCTACTCAAATCTCTTCTATCCTCAAAAGAAACAAGCAAACACAAACCAAGGAAGACAAAATTGAAAATAGAAAACCATGTAAAAATGGTATTCTAACTTCAACTTACTTTTAATTCAATCTTTCCAGATCACTTGGATTTAGGAGCCTGTCTTACAAAAACATGTTCATGAATGTCAGGGCCATAAGAACCAGAATTTGAGAGAGAGAGAGAAATAACTGGCTATATGGTATGCCCTCCACTACACACCTTGCTCCCTAAAAGCTCTTTCTGGGTAAATCTATTAAGTTACGGGTACAGACATGACACATTCACTTGCTACCTCCTCCCAATAATTCATAGCCACTCTTAACTTTAGTTTGCTCCATATAGGACTAACTCTAGCTTCTGCTTGCCTAGAAGAGTTAGTATAAGAACAGAAAGAGATAGAAACAACACACACCAAAGCTGAACTCCTTTTGAAGGGGAAACTGAGAATATAGGCATTTTGCTTGTTTAGATAACAGAGAAACAGCTTTGGTTTGGGTTTTTACCTAAAGACGCTGGAAAGACCTTTGTAGCAGATACCTGTCATGTACCACATAGAATCATTTCCCTTTTGTTGTTCCCAACTTTTGTCACTGCTGTGGTGGCTGGTTATGCTTGGGTAAAATGCACCCAAGATCAACCTCATAGTGAAAGCATAGGCCTTGACTTTGTCAGTTCTGCCCACGGTTCCTCCTGTTGCTTACTACAGAGGTTTGTATTGCCAAAGGACCTTCCTAGGCACTTGGGCAAGGACACTTTCTCAAAATGTGATGTCGCTAATACTCTCATGGGAAGAAAATTGGATGAGTAGGGAATAGGAAGGAGCCCATGAACTGATTTATTTCCCTTCCCCTCCAGAACCTGCCCTGAGAGGTGGTTACACAGTCCCTCAGAAGGTGGTTTTGCAACATTAGGAAATAAGCTAGGCCTGGTAGCAGCCAGTGTGCTCAGTGTCCTTGTGTTTTTTCCCATCTCTCTCTGCTTCATAATCTATTCTCATTCTAGACTATATTCCCTAATAAAATAGTGGACTGCAGACTTGCAGTCCAGACTCTGCTTTCTTAGGAACCAAAGTGAAGACATTTGATATCACAGGGACACCAAACCCAAGAGAAGATAATTGATATCACAGAGACACCAAACCCAAGAGAAGATAATTGATATCACAGGGAATCCAGGCACAGGTGAAGATAATTGATATCACAGAGCCTCCAGAGAGATCCTCAGGAAAGCATTCTGGATCTGAGTCATAGAAACCACACTACTGATGCGAGGTATGCTGGTAGCATTATACTAAGACTTTCCTCTGTAGCTAATGAGGCTGAGATGCAGATGGTAGATGAAGGAGGCACAATGGTTTAAAAGATGGATAAAATGATGCTCACAAACCTGTGTGTGTTATTTTTCTTAGTGCTGCGACCAACCAAATTCCTGAAAAGAAGAAGCTTAAAGGAAATAGGATTTATTTCAACCCCTGGTTCAAGAAGATACATGGTGAGGAAGGCTTGGCAATAGGGGTGTGAGGCGACTGGTCACATTGAATCACTAGGATTCAGAAAGTGATGAATGTTGGTCCTTAGCTGGCCTTGTTATTCAATCCAAATCTTCAGATCAGGGGATCATGCCACCAGTATTCAGGATGTGTTTCCATTACCATCACACTATAGAAGTGAGATGATTGTTGTTTACACCAGAAGCCTTGGAAAATGAAAGGAAGATTTCAGTAAAGCCAGCTATTAATCACATCAAGCAATGTTGGGAGAGTTAAAGATGCCCCATGGAAATAGCAAAAGTGGCTGTCATCTCATAGAACTGTAGTGCAGGACATTTGAGAACCAAGTCTAGGACATACCTGCCAAAGTAGTATCACAAAACAGAGCGAACATACAGGTTCAACAGATCTATGAAATGACTGTAACATTTGGTAGGAAGAGAATAGATGGGGATATCTGAGTGAAACAGCCTGATAAACTTGAACTCCTGGATTCTACTGCTGCCTTTATAACCTTTACCAGAGGAAAAAAGTAGCTACCTGCCTAAGACAGTGTTGAAAGCCTTCCCTCAAAATAGATCCACTGAAGATGATCCTTTTTCTCCTTGAGATCCATCACCCATCTTTAGACTATTGACTAAGTTGAGATCTTGGCCCAGCTATAGATTACTCATAGAAGAACTAACTTACATGCACAAATAACTATAGAAATGTAGTGAGGTAGCAGGTAACTGTTACACCTGCCTACAACCTTGAAGTACATGTCCCTGGAGCTTGGCCACTCAGGACCCTTAAGATCTGGGATACACATAGGTGCCACCTCTCTCCAATTGTATCCCAGGTCTTAAAGGTCCCAAGTGGCCATGCTCCAGGGCATGTACTTCAAGGTCATAGGCAGGTATAACAGTTACCTGCTACCTTACTAGGGGCAGTGCTTCAGGGCATGGCTAGAATAGCTACCCACTACAGAAATGTGTTCATGTGATCTGGGAAGAGTAGAGGGTTCTATATGCAGGAATGGAACTTAAGGTCTTAGAATGGGGGGAGGAACTCAGAATAGGATCCTAGATAGAGAAAGTTTACTAACAGGAGGACACCCATCCATGATCAATATTCAACATCCTATAGGGAACCCTTACTTCATGTGCATTTTTAATCTTGGTGAAGAGAATGCTAACATCAACTACAACAGTAGAAAATCTCTACCTCACTACCCAATTTTCCAGATCAAAATCAGCTCCTAGAGCCAGTGATTGGTTGGGAGGTCAGAATCCTTTGGGGAAGTATCCTTCGATGGTTCAGAAGATATAAGGTAAACATTCCTTTGATTCCTGCCTCAAATATACCTGTGGTAGAGAAACTACACATTGTTAAAGGGGGTAAACTCTGATGTATTAAAGCCTGTGAGATAAGTAGTTTGGGTTGAGATGATATCAAGGGACCAGAAGTACTTTCAAAGGTCTCCAGTCAAGTGGAAGCACATCCACACAAAGTGATAAGGGACTTGTGACCTGAGACTGTTTCAAAGTGTGTTAAAGTATTCCCACACACACCCTAACCTTATATATACCCTGAGTATATGGCTGAGATAAATATATCTATCTTCTTTTGAAACCTCACAGTTTGCTAGACTATGATGAGTGGAGAAGGAAGTTAGAAGACCTAAACTATCTATTCCTGTTCCTTCTGTGATTTACAAGCAACATCAAGAGAAATTTCAAGATCAGTGCCACAGAGTTATAAGGGGATAGTCTCCATTATGTTCCAAGTTGATTTCTCCTGTAGGTTCATTTTAGGTGTCTCTGGTCCTGAACAGTTTTAAGACTCATGATAAATGTCCTGACTAGTGTGTGTGCGTGTGTGTGTGTGTGTGTGTGTGTGTGTGTGTGTGTGTGTGTGTGTAAGATAGTGTTATCTTAGAAGAAGAAACCATAAATGAGAAAATGCCTACATAAGATTGGCCTGTAAGCAAACTTTTGGGGCATTTTCTTAATTGATGATTGATGTGGGAGGGCTTGCCCATTGTGGGAGGCAGCATCCTTAGGCTGTTGGTCCTGAATGGTACTAGAAAGCAGGATGAGCAAGCCAGTAAGCAGCATTCTTCCATGGCTTCTGTTTCAGTGGCTACCTCCAGGTTCCTACCTTGAGTTCCTGTCCTGACTTCCCTCAGAGACGGATTTTTGTTACCTGTAAGTGTGAGATTAAATAAAAACCCTTCTCCCCAAGCTGCTTTTGGTCATGGTGTTTTACCACAGCAATAGAACCCTAAAACAGTGGATAATAGTAAATTATCATGAAAGTAAGCAGATGTTATCCCAAATGCAGCTGTGATTTACTGTGAGTGAACTAGCAAATCTTCTGATTAGAAGTTATGTGGAAACAATTTGGCAACTGTATCTTTACAATGCTCTTAAATGTTGCTGAAAGTTTTCCTGTGTCCCACCAGGTGCACAGTCAAGACAAATCTCTCTCACCCACCAGTCCTCCAGCCGCTTGGACCCAAGTAAACACACAGAGGCTTATATTAATTAAAACTGCTTGGCCATTAACTCAGGACTACCACTGACTAGCTCTTATACTTAAACTCAGCCCATTTCTGTTAATCTCTATGTTGCCACATTTTCCATGGCTTTACCTGTGTGCCATTACATGCTGCTCCCTGGACGATGGGCTGGAGTCTCCTGACTTAGCCTTCCTCTTCCCAGAATTCTCCTTGCCTGTTTATCCTGCCTATACTTCCTGCCTGGCTACTGGCCAATCAGCATTTTATTTATCAGAGCAACACATATTCACAGCATAGAGAATGACATTCCCATCACTTAAAGACGACGAGTCAGAACTGTTTACCTTCATACTGGAGGGGTAGTAACTCATTTGTGAAAGCGATGCTTTCTGTCCCCGTGACCTGAATGTCCCAGTTTCCGTTTCAGAGTGGAGAAGAAAAGGAAACTTCAACAAGGCACACAGAAAAGTTCCCACTGAACTTGAAGCTTCAGCTATGACATTTTAGCTTCCTTGTGCTGGTGAACTAGATGTTGAAGAAATCGGTTACTGTAACTGGAGCTGCTAATAGACAACGGGGAAGTACGGCCTGTGTCCCATGTTGAGGAAATGGACCTGTAAGGTGTGTTTTGCTTACACATCTGTCTGGCTCTGTCTGCTGTTCTTCCTCCCACTCCTCGGCACTCACTGTTGTCTCCCTGGGGTTGTACCTGCTTTCAAAGTCACAGCACGGCCGCCTTTGCTCTGGCAGCCCTTTCAGGTGGTTTAACTCGTAAATGTCCTGCAAAGTCCTATCGGGTGAAGGCTTGGTGCACAGTCTAGCGATGTTCATAGGTGAGGGCTTCAGAGAAATGACCGGATGATGAAGTCTGTGACTTTATCAGTGGCTTTCTCCATTGATAAAATCATAACATAACGGGGTCCTCGGGGGTGATGGACGCTTAGACAGTGGGACCTGGTTGAAAGGAGGGGCCTAGAGGGCCTCTCTTCCTGCCCCACCCCTCTCTTCCTCTCCCCATTCCGCCCACTGTGAGGTGTCCAGCTTCATACTGCCATGTGCTCCTCACAATCATATCAGCTTCTGCAAGGCCCCAAACGATGAGGCGAACAACTGTGGACTGTTCCTGAAACTGAGTCAACGCAGACTTTTGCTCCTTTCCAGTTGATTCTCGTTTGATGTATCACAACCTTGCTAGCACCCAGGCTTCGGCACCTGGCCCACTGGTAGGTTGTACCTATCTCCGGGTAGAGAACACAGAGCCAACATATTTGACTTCACTTAATCTTCTGGACCATCCTGAGAGGCAAAATTGTTTCTGTATTCCAGATAAGGAAGCAGACAAGTGCAGACAAGTCAAGGACTTGCCCAGGGACATGTAACAGAATGGCAGATGCAGGCTCGGAACCAGGAAGGGTCTAAGTCTGAGGCCCAAGCTCGTTCCCCACCCCCAATGGGCTAGAGCAGGACGACATAAGCACCCAAAAGAATGCATCTCCTTCTCTCACATCGCTTGATGCCCTTCGCACTGTTACTGGTTGTTTTCACCTTAAGACGTTAGTGTTCTGTCATGTGTGTTAGAGTGCGTGCTTACCCAGGGAATACTGCAGAAATACAAGAGAACAGCACACTCTTCTCCGAGAACCTTCTTGGGGCTGCAGTGTTCTGAAATGGGATAGAAGAAATAGAAATATGTTCTTTTAAGTAAAACTCGGGGCCTAGGCCTGGGGAAGTGGTTGGGGGAAAGAGTACTCGCTGCACAAGCGTGAGGACCTGAGTTCTGAACCCACAACCCACATAAAAGCCAAGTGGGGCTACCTGTGCCTTAACCCCGGGGTGCTGTATGGAGACAGACCCAGGAGGATTGCTGGAGGAAGGATAGCTTGCTGCGAGCTAGATCCAGGTTTAGAGAAAGGCCCTATCTGAATATGACAGAGAGTGACAGAACAGAACACCACTTTCTCCTCTGGCCTCCATATGCACATATATATGCTTGCACCCACACACCCATATGCATATATATATGCTTGTACACACACACCCATATGCATATATATATGCTTGCACCACACACCCATATGCACATATATATGCTTGCATCCACACACCCATATGAACATATATATGCATGTACCCACACACCCATATGCACATATATATGCTTGTACCCACATACTCATATACACATATATCATATGCATATACACACACCCATATGCACATATCACACACACACCAAAGAAGCAAATAAACAAACCCTTGGGATCTAAAAATTGAACTGAGAGATAAAGAGAAAGCTCATAGTTTCCTAAAAATAATTTTTAAAAAATAAATCCAGCACAATAAAAGGAATAAAACAAGAAAAAATATAAAACTTTATTATGTAATTTCAAGTTTGATTATGGTAAAGTGGATATAGATATATATTCCACAAAGGAATTGAGAAAGGTTAATTAACTCAACAGCAATGAACTGGTGGGTGAAGCTGCATTGAAACTGATCTGCATTAGCTGAAGGCCATTCCTGTCTTCTTGAATGTTATGCATCAGTGAAGAGAGGGAAAAGAAAGCTTCTGTTATTTTGCTATAAAACTGTCATTTTTTTAAAAAAAAAACTATAGTTGCTAATTCAAAACAGCAGTCGATTCTCAGTACACAGACTCTAATAATCCATACCTGCTGTCAGTATTAACATAGATAAGATCCTCTAATAAGGCTGTGTGGGGCCAGGAGTCATCAGAGCGTCACTGGTAACTGCTTACACCGTGGAAGCTTGAGGCAGAGCAGCCCAGTACAATGCAAACAGAAGTCCAGCTTGTGGTGGACAGAATCTCTGATGCCTTATCATCTGTTCCCAGTGAGGCATGTGCTTTAGAGGGAGTCAGCTGAGAGACAGAGGCCAGAAACAGTTGTTTTCTAATTAGAATTCTGCAATGGTGTCCAATCCAGTTATCTGTGCTTTCTTGTTGACTTCGAGTAGCATGAAGCAGTACTGAGAGATGTGTTTGTTTGTATAATAATTGCATATCATTAATAAACCATTACTACTCAAAATGATGACAGTGATTGCCATTTATAAGGTGTCTCCTTAATTCTGAGACTTTCAGATATAGATTTCTGTATTTAAAACTCTGCAGAGTAGGTATTATTGGTGTTATTAAGTATTAATAAAAATAATTTTATGGTTGGAGTCACCACAACATGAGGAACAGCGCTAAAGTGTCACAGCATTAGGAGGGTTGAGAACCATTGGACTAAGCCACTGTCTAAGAGAGAGGTCAAGGTAACGAGACTGCCATAGGCCCCTCTCTGTTCCCTCCATATATGGCATAGTTGTTGATCCTCACCCAGGAGTCTACCTAGGCAAGGGCAGGCTTAAATAATATTTTGCCTTTTACCAGGAATTGAATTACAGAGTAGAGGGATATGCACTTTTGAACTGTTGACCATGTAAGATCTGGACCACTGCTGTGAGCACAGAACAATGAAACAACAACAGAAATAGAGTTGATTTGCTGCACCATCTGGGCCATGATCTCTGCAGCTTGATACAGAAGATCCATGGTCAGTCCTAGGAAGGATTCATCCATTCAGCACATTTTCCAAAGTTTTTGTTTTGTTTCTTATAATTAATTTTTGGTGTACAAAATATGGGTTTTATTTTTATATTCTTACAAATATATCATCATACTTGGATCATACTCACCTTTTTATTCCAACACACACACACACACACACACACACACACACACACACCCTTTTCCTTCTCCCTTCACTGGCCCCTTTCTCTTCCCAATAGTCCCTAAGTCCCTTCCCCCTTCACTATTCTGGATATTTTCTCTTGTTCTTCCCTCCCTATTCCTCTCTCTTAGCCCCTTTCCTCTCTCTCAGATCCCCCACCCCATTTTCCTGGCCCATCTCTGCATACATGACTATAAACTTGCATATTTATTCAACCTTAGAGTCTACATTATGGGAGAAAGTGTGATGGTTTTGGTTTTAAGTCTGCCTTAATTTACTTGACATGATGATCTCTCCTTCCATCTATTTTCCTACAAAGGACATAACTTAGTTCTTTTTTTGTGTGTGTGTGGCTGAATAGAACTGCATTCTGCATTTATATACCACTTTTTCTCTATCTGTTCATCTGTTTAATGGGCATCTAGGCTGGTTCCATATCTTGACTATTATGAACAGCAGTCAGCATGGATGAAACATGAAAGTTGAGTGAGTTCTAGGTACCAGAATTATTATAGTTGCTGAAACTGATTGCTGATTGCTGTTGTGTTCATGGTGATTCCTTTAATTTCTATTGGCCAACTACAGATGTTGGTCTGGATCAGATATTTCAGTCTGAATACATTTAATGTGTCTACGTTTTGATTCTTGAGATGGTCTCAATTGCAATAATCTGGAAGTCAGGGTTCTTATGGACTTCCTATTTACCACCAAACATGTTTCTTCTTCTTCCCAGGTAACAAATTTAGAGCACACTCCTCAGCAATTTTTGAAGTTGGATGTGGCCTTATGACTATTAGCCAAAAGAAAGGCGATGCCACCATTTCTTCCCTTGGTCCACAGATAATCTCTCCATGGGATATTTTCCATGCTTCTTCCCTTTTCTCATCATGATGCAGACAAATGTAGTGACCTATGGCTGCATTCTAAAGACATCAGAGGTAAGCATGGAAAGAACTCATGGTCCAGAATGGCACATGGAAGGCCATCCTCCTAGGAACCCAACACTGAAGAATCTTGTGAGCAAAAAAATAAACTTAGGACATTAAAATTTGGGGGTGGGGTTTTTATTTCAACATCTACTACTGCTGAAACACAAGTGTTAACACTGGTGTTAAAGAAATATTTTGAGTACTATTATATATCTAAGTCTATATTGCCTAAAAGTATTTCTACTAGCAGATATACCCCCATTGTTACCTAGTCACTTCATCTCAATTATTAATAAATCAAAATCATTAATGCATGAGTTATTTTAACTCATATTTCTGAGTTTTCTTATGACTACTGTTTTATATACTTACATGTCTTTGTCCTCCACTGGGATAGTCTACAAGCAAATAAGTTAGTAAAGCATTATTTGTTAACATGAAAGGAAAATATAAAGTTGTAAACTTAAAATTGATGGTTTATGAAAGAGAAAAATTCATAGCCTTGGAAAAGACTTCCTAGCGGCACCCTGTTTTGACTGCCTCAAGCTAGCAAATGGAAGGAGCGATGGAGGGGCCTAGTGAGGCCCGGTCCAAAGGACACCTGTGGATTCCTTAACCCAGATTCTGAGCATCCCAGAGCAGCGGCATCATTGCATCCATTCATCAAAAGATCTGAAACAAAGGGAGCTGAAGTAAGTCACTGAGCACAGAGAGACTCCCTGGCCCCTCCCCAGTGAGGGCCAGCAGCGGCAGAAGAGGATGAAGACTGGTATCAAACCCTGCTTTGAATCCTCACTCCTGCATCTGCTTTGGGTTCTTTCAACCACTTTAAACTTTCAGTATTTTCCCCAGCAAACAAGGATTGATCATACTCACCTTTCCCCCCAGGACTGGGGAACGTCACAGAAGATGGCATAGACAAAGTGTAAGAGCTGGAGTCTGTGGGGAGACTACTTGGAGACCATGCCTTCTGACAAAACAGGCCCATTATGCTCGTGGTGTCTGCTATCACCAGCGTAAGATCAAGCCAGTCAAAATTCCAGTACAGTTGGAGGAGAGACTCAAGTAATACCACTCTCGTCAAGAAGCCATTCACAGTTGATGGCTGTGGGGGGGAGGGGGGACAGTTATCTTCAGAGATGCCGCCCCTGGTAGATTGCCTGTGCTCCGGTGGGACACACTATACCAGTGCATACAGAGGCAGCACTAACTGGGTTCAGTGTATTTACATAAGATGACAGAAGTTGGAAGATATGAAGCAGGGCGGGGAGTTGGGGGTTTGGAGAAAGGAGATGACCAAAATACCTTGTATGCATGCATGAAATTCTCAAAAACGAAAGTAAAAATATATATTTTCAAAATAGCTTCTCATTGTGAGATTACTGATGTTCCTTTTTCCCTTTGCTAAATCATTATTGAGACTGTAAAGGAAGTAAGGTTAAGGAGTCATCCATGACTCCTTGCCTGCTTCAAATTTTGGTTCTTCAATTTAAAAATATGTAAAATAAAAAACGAAAGGTGTAAGGAAGGATTAGAAGTTAAGGTTTCAAAGTGCTAATGTGTAGCATGTCTCCCGGTGTGGGAGACGTTCCTAGATTTATCATTAATTGTGTTTTTCATGCTTGTAAAAGGTACCCACAGTGAGTTTGGGCCGTTTGCACCAAGGCACTGGTAACAGCCAAATGTTCAGGGCACTGCTTTTGCAGTTTTTCTCATTGTGCCATGGCAAATTAAGTTAATCCCACTCCGTGTTACTCAATAATTAAAACACAATCAAAGCAAACGTTTCTAGAGGCTTTGGAAATGGGACTCAACAAATGCCTTTCAAATGTCGTAATCTGAACAAGTTTACAGTGGTTTTGAACATGTGGAATTCTGCATTTTCATCTGGCCCTCTGTGCTTCTTTGTGAGCTGTGTTGTCATCGAATGAGAACTACTGTGTCTTAGCAGAACTGAGATTTCTTCTCTCCTTTTAAAGAACTTCTCAAGGGACTGGGAAGACGGCTCAGTGAGTGAGAACACCTCCACTGTGCAAACTGAGGGCTTCAGTTCAGATCTCATTCCTACCTGTAGAGCTGGCCAGGACTGCTCACAGCTGGGGACTGGGCACAGCATTGCCAGAGAGAGAAATGTATGTGTTACTGTCACTGCTATAACCTTGATGCTCAGTATCCCAGAGAAACGTCTGGTGCACAGAGCAAATCCACCTTTATACACAGATTTAGAAGCAGTGAGCAGAAGTTATTGACAGAATGTGTCTACTTCATGTTTTGGTATTGTAGAATAGCATTAAACAAATTACTGAAACAAGGGCAAAGTGTAAAGGCCCTCTCTTTTTATTGCCATGTGTCTTCATACAAATATATTCTAATATTCTGTCATATGAGCCAGAGCTCAATACAAGACAGGGAACATCTACATTTAGTTTGTGTGAATGATTTTGTTTAGAATACCAGACTTCTCAAGGTTCGGACTGTGCAGTCTTGCAGATACTTTAGTTTTTAGCAACCAAAGATTATTCTTTTATCATCCACAGTACCTACCTGTGGACCATCTAGCCTCATGGCACACTGTCTCCATAGTTACCACTGATCATTATTTAGAGAGGACCAGCCACCTCTCCTCCTCCATCTGTCTGAATCTCCCTGTGGCCTGCTGAAGTACAGTGAAGGTATGAACCTCATGTGGACAGGTTTATAATGCACAGGTAATACTTCATATTGGCCACAACAGAAATACTGGCTTTCCTGCCCCCTCCAGTTCGTCTGGAAAGGCACTTAGGTGGTACCTCTACTTAGGAGAGAAGTGGTGATCTAAGACATGCTTCCTCTTGAAAGCACTCTTCATATTCACAGTAGAATACTTTTGAATTTTGCAGGTCGTCAAACACATACAAAAAGTTTTTTTTAATAGTTGAGGAAATAAGCCTAAAGAAAATGTGTATCTAATCCTATTAGCTGACTTAATATAGAATTATTAAAAGCCTTGATATACAGGATTTAACACAATCTTTCTAGCAGGGTGTGATGTAATCTGTTTTTGTTCCTCAGCTAGCAGATGGCTTACCTTTAAGTAATTTCCAATATGTTAAGAGATCAAAAGCCATCCCCTCGCCACCGAGGCAGTAATCGTTCGTCTCTGCTGGGGGTTGCTTGGTGCTGTGGTAAGGATATGCAAAGGCTCCTGGCATTTCCAAAGATAGAAGGGCGACATTTCTTCAGACTTTGAAGTTAATAATCCTTCAGAAGTTGAAAACTGAGGGATTTTTCGAAAGCCTTTTAATGTTCTATATGCCATGTGCTAAGTAAATATCTGTAAGAAATCACCGAGGGCTGGTGTGAAACGCGGAGGAGTGGTCTTCAACCTCAGGTGGCATGGACGGGAGCACTCTCCCCTTGCTGTGGTGTGGACACGCTGTGCCTCTGTCCGATAGCGGCCTTCGAAGGAGGCGCTTCCTCTGTTGCCTGTCTTGAGCATGATGCTGGAAACAGAGGTGGGATTTGTTGGACAGTCATTGGCAAGCAGCTGTACTGGCAGCCCATCCCTGCCCTCAAGACACGCTGGCTCTTCCTAAGCTGGGGAGCCCTTGGGGGGCTTCCTCCTGCATTTGTCTGGTTGTTTGAAATGATCTGTTGGTGAAGAGATGAGGTAAACTCGTGTTTCGAATTCGGTTTGATCTTCACTACCAGAGTGAAAACAAAATGTTTATATCTCCGTGGTTTAATGTGCTGCTAATAGTATGCACTCTTCCCTTTTTAATACACTGATTCAGATGGCCCCAATGTGCTTGCTGAGTGAGAGAACCCTGCTGAATTTCTCCTTCAGAAAAACCAAAGCGTCTTAGGATTTGTTACCCACCTTTGCTTAAGGCTCTTGCTTTTGATTTGGACAGGTTTCATTTTATTTCTTGGACCGGTTATTTTCAGGCTACTTAAAATAAGAGTAGTCTCTGTAGGAAAATATATTCCTAAAGCATACGGGGGCCTAAGGTTATATCTTCCCTTAGAGATAAAACACGGTTTTAACTCAGATGGCAGGTTCCTCTGCCTGCCCCCACTTCCCCGTTTCAAACCACGCACTTGATAGCTGGGAAGTTGCCAGGCTATGGGTGGATAAATGAGCATCTAACAGCTGTCAGAGCTAAAAGAAGACATGAAATAGAATTTCAGAGAAATATGCAAGAAGCTAGCAAGTTTCGGATTTCACTTGGGATCTAGATAAATGCCCGTGGCCATGAAAAGAATACTACAGGAACTTGAAGTGCCATGATGCTGTTTACCTCACACAGAAGACCATATCTGGACCAATATCCCAAAACAGGCTCACATGACTATTGGGAGCTGTAACACTGCCTTCTCTTCTCTCGGCCAGTAAGCACTAGCCATGGCCAAGATTTCTCAAAATAATTCTACCCCCATGGCTCTGCAATGTGCTTTCATTTGTGTTTTGATGTTGTTTAAACATATCTTGAAATTATTGATCCAGGAATAAGATAAAAACTTTTCCATATCAAAATTAAGAGGTGATGAGATTTAGGGGGATGATTTGTAAAACTCTTAAATCTCATCAGGGTTTTTGTTGTTGTTATTGTTGTTTCTTTTTCTAGAATGATCTCACAATGGCTTCCCATGTGCACTGTGTTGTCACTGCATCTTTTCTTCAAAATAAGAAGACTCGGGGTTCCTTAGTTTACCCGAGGCCTCTTCTTTCTCAGGAGTCTCCCCAGGCTCACGGTGAGACTGCAGAGTGTGGGGAGTCAATTGGAAGCAGAGCTATGGCAGCCACCAGCTTACTCTTCCTTCAGCCATATATACAATGAGAGTGTATCTCTGAAGACAATGTCCAAAATGCAAGTGTCCGTAAGCAAAGAATGTGTGAAAGGTGAAGTTTGGTAAGTCAGGGATCATATGTAAATGTTGCTCCATCCATTGAGTATAACTGTTCAGTAGGCCCTCTGGATAGGTGAGACAATTGTTTAGCTTGAACTGTTTAGGGGGGTCCTAGCAGTGGGATTGGGACCCATCCTTGGTGCATGAGCAGGCTTTTTGGAGCCTACTGCCTATGGTGGGTCACTTTGCCTGGGTGCAAAGAGGAGGGGCCTGGACCTGCCTCAGATGAATGAACCAGGCTTTGCTGACTTCCCATGGGAGACCTTATTTTGGAGGAGGTGGGAATGGGAATGGGGGGTGGCTTGGGGGGGGGAAGGCTGGGGGTGGGAAGAGGGAGAAGAGGGGAATCTGTGATTGGTATGTTAAATGAATAGAAATTCTCTTAATAAAAAAAAATGAAGAAAAGAGAAGAATGGACTTCAGGCCCTGGACTTCCTATTGAAGAAAAGGAAGAACCTGGGTGTGGGGATCCTGCCCCTTCTGCTTCTGTGGGTCCCCTGTAGCCTGAGCTGCTATTCTAATCCCATGTTAACCTTCCAAGGAAGCTACAATTAGCCATGGCCTGATTACCCAGACCCACTCCACCATGAACATATCCTTCACAACCCTGCTTCACTTGAACCATGGGTATGTGGTGCAGCCAGCTCAATGCTAGATAATGTCAAAATCTGTAGAAGATTCTCGTTGGGGGGGACTAAAGAGATGGCTCAGCTATTAAGACCACATCTACTTTTACAAAGAACCTGAGTTCAAATCCCAGAACTCATGTCAGGTAACTCAAATTAAACACCTTTAATTTCATCTCTGGGGAGATTCAAGGCCTCCAGTCTCTTAAGGTACCTGCACTCATGTGCACTTACTTACTTACACACACACACACACACATACCACACACACACACACACACACACACACACACACACACACACACACACAATTTTTAAATGACCTTTTAAAGTTTTTAAGGCTTTTTATGTTTTAAAGAAATTTGTTGGATAACTGGGATTCTCATCTGGAAACAGAAGAAAATTTTAGATCATGTATCAAGGATATACTCAATTCACAGACAACTGTAATAATTCTTAGGGACTTAGGTGTTTTTTTTTTTTTTTTAAAAGGACTATAGATCACAGACCCAGATCCTTTCTCCTGATTTCTCAGGTTGTGATAACATTGCTCTCAAGCCAGGATGAGAGAAATATCTTCTCTTCAAGGCAATGGTGCTACAGTGTGCTGACAGTCACCTGCCTCCCACCGCCACCACCCCACATCAGAATGTGGGGTAATTTTCTCTATCTTGAATTCAGATTTCAGATGCCCATTCTTGTCTCTTTGTTAAAATTACAGGGAGCTAGGGAGCCCTGCCTGATTGGATGCAGAAGGACCGTGTGATGAAGGATCTTTAGAGGTCAGTACATTTTATCCCTCTGCTTTTCTTCAGGACTTTGCTCCTTGCCACTGAATCCAGAGCTCCAGGGATTTTGAGGCAGTACAGGGTGAATGCAGGAGATCCATCCCTACAGCACAGTCAAAATCTCAGCCCAGCGGTGAATGTGCAGCGCTTTCTGTATTCCTACTGTGCCATGAGTAAAGACTTTCCACTTCATACATCATTCACAACTTGCTCTGGGGATTTCAAAAAGCCAGTACATACCAGTCACACAAAGAAAGAAGAAAAAGAACAAACCTATGAAAGAAAAGATAAAAGGTACAGCCGCCAAGTGTGGCACTATCAACAGGGACACGAACAGGGCATAATGTACTTGCGGTATTAACCAATTAAGCAAATGGTCTCTCATTCTGTTCGCATGTTTGAAGACTAGAGAATTTCAGAGCCGAACATGGCTAGAGAGTTTCATTTCCTTACTGAATGCTGCTGCCATGAAGAGCAAAGCAAAACAATGGAAATTCAACACTGCTTTCCTCCCAGAGATGGCTGGTAAAATAGAGTGAGTTAGGCTCATCACCTGGCTTACAGAATCTGAGTCCCAGAGGAGGGAAGCAGCTTGAACATGCCCGGAGTGGCAGCCTCCACTGACCACAGGGCCAAGCGCAAACCAGAAAGGGGTGCTTCTATAATCTGGATTGTAAATGCCCCTTCAAAGGCTCCTATAATAAAACTTCATCTCCAAGGTGGTGCTATTGACAAATGACGGAATTGGGAGCTGAAACCTAATGGGAAGTCGAAGTCATTGGGGGAAGTGCTCTTTAAGGGGGAGGGTCCTCAGGCGCTCCCCCTCCTTTCTCTTTGGTTCTTGGCCATAGTAGAAGTGGCTTTTCTCCTGCCATGAAGAGTTACCCTGCCACAGACCCAAAACAGTCAAGCCAAATTATGGAAAACACCTTCTAAAATGGAGGCAAAGCAGCTTCTTTATAAGCTGATTATCTCAGGTAATCTTTTCCTTCTTATAGACTAAAGATACAGATGACTTCAACCAAGTCCTCAAATAACCCAAACCAGAACCTGGCCCTCCACAGTATGAAAAGATTTTGTTGATACTGGAGGGAATTTCTTTTTATCCACGGGAGGAGTTTTGTCAGTTTTATTATTGTTTTCTGAATAATAAACATTTCTAATAAGCAATAACTGGGCCCACTGTGTAATGTTATATGCTGGTCAAGCACCATAATAATTTGATGGAGATTTGCACAGTGGAAACTGAGCTGTAGAGTATCCATCAGAATCCATCATAGATGGACACATTAGTTTGCAAGCAGTAAGTTAAGCTGGGAAAACCACTGGGTGTTTCACTATCACGATCTTCTCTAAAGGAAAAATAAAGACAATGTTTATTTTTGAAGATTAGTCAAGAGACTTAGGGCTATGACACTAAGTATCGACAATGTATTTCATTCTCTCCACCCATTCTTGTCCCATCTCCTCTTGAACAAATGAAAAGCAAGCTGTTTTTCATATTTTGGTCCTGGAACTTCTGGGTACCTCTATCCCCTGCGTCAAAATTACCATTCAAGTTACTGTAAACTTTGTGCTAGACACTCATAGCCTGTCAGAACAGTAGCCACTCACAGCACCACAAAGAACCAGGGGTGCAACTGATCTAGGGATCTGTCTGTGACCTCCTATTGCTGGCGGAGCTTTGCCCCTTTCTCAACTCTGGTTTCCTGATACCTGCTTTTTCCAAGGCTGTCCAGACACTCTTCTACTTCTGGATTTGATGCTGTCTTCTGATTCCTTTTCTAGATCATTAGAAATTATCTCAGGGCTTACCCCTTACCGTGGCGCCAACTCTGTGCTTAGCCCACTCCTCTTATTTCATATTCAACAGTATCAATCGGGATTCCTCCATCAGATCAGCCCTGTGGGATCCTATTGTCTTGGCTCATTTGTCTAGAAAGTATATTGGGTGTTTTTAGCTTGTACCAGGGTAGACTAGAAAACTTTCTGAGAAATATGAGTTCATCATCCCTTTCTCATGCCATAGGATAGTCCTGCAAGAGCAGTCTAAGAACTAGATGATCTTTGAAGAGATCTAAATTCAGTCATTCATGTACCAAGTCACTAATTATTCAATAACCAGTTGTCAAGTTTCTCTGATGAATTGGGTAGGGCTGTAAGATGCTGCTGGGTCCTGGCATTGTGCTGCCAACAAAGAGGGAGCCAATGCTGATCCATACTAACAGACTTAGAACAAAATCACGGTGAAGTGCTGTGGCTTTTATTTGGCCAATTATTGTCAAAATGTCATTTAGTTTCCACGGCCCACAGCATGTTATTTAAAAGTTAACTGTTGCAAACTGCTTATAGGCAATATTACAAATAAATCTAGGTCAGAATGTATTGTCACAGGACAATAGTGTTTCCATTGTCTCTCCCTGGGGCTACTTGTAATGTTTACTCTGAGATCTGCCTCCTACATGAGATGACCCCAACAAGACTTATTGACTTATTCATCATCCTTTCAGTTCCGTATTCTGATATTCCTCATGTCTTTGATTCACCCATCTACCTCTTGCCTGGAAATTTAATGAAAGGAAATGAAAAAAACTACCAGATGATGAAGCAGATATTTAAATTTTCTACCACAAGTAGATGGCTAACTCAAGGCATAGCTATGCATCTTGTGGATTAGTCTACAAGGGGTCCCATACATTTGTTACTCTCAGATTAAATAGGGGTTTTCACAGTAAGGAATAAAAATCCATGAGAAAAAGAGAGTAACAGCATGTGCTCACATGAAAACAAGTTTGGGTGTCTATCTGGTATCTTTGGAAGGCAACAAACAGTGTAAAGCTCAGAAATGAATAGAGTCTAATAGTGTCACTGTGGAAACAGTACAATGGTTTGTTTTCGATGGTATTTCATGGAGAGACCAATTTAATGGTGCTTACCCATAGAGGTGATGTAGGCTGCCTAGCTTAGAACTAAGAGAGAAATCCTGTAGATTTTTTTAAAGATGTAGTGTATTATGAGCAGCTTTGTTTGATCAGTTATTATTCTTCAGAAGTCTTTAATAACTCTATGCTGCCTTTAATGAAAAGCTTTCCTTGGCAAAGGTAGAGCTACTTTTAAAAGACTACTTTTTTTTTTTTTTTTTTTTTGGTTTTTCGAGACAGGGTTTCTCTGTGTAGCTTTGCGCCTTTCCTGGAACTCACTTGGTAGTCCAGGCTGGCCTCGAACTCACAGAGATCCGCCTGGCTCTGCCTCCCGAGTGCTGGGATTAAAGGCATGCGCCACCACTGCCCGGCTTAAAAGACTACTTTTTAAATACTGCTTTTAAGGGGGAAATTAATTTTAACAAAAATCAATTGAAGAACCATAGGCATGTTGCCTTCCTAGGATTTCTATAGATTTGGAAGAATTTCTGCCTAAATTGTGATGGGTTTGTAAAGATTTCTATGACAATGTTTGGATCCAAACTAGCTTTTGCTGCAAGCAGTGAAACAGTGCAGGGGAGGTGGATACAGTGGAAGAATGTGACGAGGATGGGAGCTTTTAAACATCAAGAGCACAGTGGTTCCCCAGAGTCACTGACTACATTTTCTTCTCCTACATTCACCACTAGGGACCATGTTAGATGCTGAGATGGAAAGCAGATGGCTGCCCAACTTCCCATAAAACATAGGGAGGGAAACCTGACAGGCCCAGCAGCTGTCCATCAGAGCTCCTATGAATACGATCAATCTAGGTAGCAGCTGACTAAAGTGATCTGAAGTCTGCCATTTGCCTTAAAAAAATCACGACACTATTAGCTCTCTTTAGAATGGAACCTGAAATTTCAGGGAACCTGTCAGTTGCACTACAGGTCTTCCAAAAATGATTTCCTTGACAGAGATGAAAACATTAATATCAATATATTATCAATGCTTTTGTAAGACAACTTTAAGATATTTGGGGGGTATAAAACAAAATTATTCTTAGGCACAAGAAGAAGCTTAGTATAAAAGTTAATAATGTAGGCCCCTGGCTAGGTATGGTACACATATAAATAATCCGAGCAGGATGATTAGGAGTTCAAGGCCAACCTCAGCTGCATAATCTACATGCCAAATATGAGGCTAGCACGAGACCCCATAACAAAAAACAAAAGAGAGAGAGAGAGAGAGAGAGAGAGAGAGAGAGAGAGAGAGAGAGAGAGAGAGAAAGGAGAAAAACAGAAAAAAATGAGAATAAAGAAAACAAAGAAAAATATAGGCTCTGGCACCAGAATGCTCAGGTTCAAACTTAGCTTCTACTTCAGATATTTATTAATAGTACATTGGAATTTACTACACCACTGTAAACCTTGGTTTCCTCATCCATGAAAGTTGGAGTTGTGCATAACTTAGAGAGTTATCATGAAGATTAAGTAAAAGAATGTCAATGAAGTCCTTAGCAAAGTATCTGGCCTAGGGTTACAACTAAATGATACTACCTGTAGCTATTATTAATAACCATCTGTATCTTGCCACAGGCTGAGCAGCTGCATTTGTGAACCTGACTAGAGGCAGAGGAAGGTTGAGAAAGAAAGACAGACCCAAGAAAGAGAAGCATGCTGGGACTGAGTAGACCTTAAGTTCTCTGATGGATGAAGATTCAGCAGCAGCCTAGAAACTCAATAGGGGGTTTCTGTAGGGGAACAATCTCCACCACAGCTATCCAGGATGAGGAAACTGCTGTGGTGAATACTCTCAGTCACACTATCAACATCAGTGCCAGAGCAGGAGAAGACTTTGTCATTTCCTTGAGCCTGACCTAGGGAAGGTGTGGACATTCCATAGTCCTAAGGCATTGGTGTCTATGACAGGGGGTGCCCATGCCAACAATGCACATTCACTCAAGACTTCATCTGCGCTGTTAAAAACAATGACATCATGAAATTTGCCCACAAATAGATGGGACTAGAAAAGATCATCTTGAGTTAGATAACCCAGTCCCAGAAAAACAAACATGGTATGTATTCACTTATAAGTGGATATTAGCTGTAAAGTAAAGGACAACCATGCTACAATCTACAGACCCAGACAGGCTAAGTAATAAGGAGGGCTCAAGGGGCGGAGGGTGGGGATGCATGAATCTCACTATAAAAAGGAAATAGACATCACAGGTGGACAGCAGAGGCAGAGTAAGGATGGGGGATTGGATGGGGATGGGAACAGAAGAAATCAGGTGTGGGGAGGATGGAGGGAGAGAGTACTGGGAGAGACAATTGGATTCTGGAGGCATCTCTGGGATGAGCTAGAAACCTAGTGCAATAGAAACTCCCAGGAATCCATGAGGGTGACCCTAGATAAGACTCCTAGCAATGGGGAATATGGAGCCTAAATCAGCCATCTCCTGTAACCAAGCAAGACTTCCAGTGTTGAGACTGGGACACCAACCCAGCCACAAAATTGAAATATGTACACCACACCATTGATACTTATTCAGGATTTCAATGGGCAACTGCTCTGAGTTCTGAAAAAGCTGATTCTGTAATCATTCATTTGCTAGAAGTTATGGCCATCATGGGTATACCTGCACAAATCAAAACTGACAATGCTCCATCATATGTCTCTGTTAAAATGAAACAGTTTTTTGCTTATTACAAAATAAAGCATATTACAGGTATACCACATAATCCTACAGGTCAAGCAGTTATAGAAAGATCAAACAGAACTCTAAAGGATATGCTAAATAAACAGAAAGGAGTAACAAAAACCCCCAGAAATAGACTGCATAATGCTCTATTAACTTTGAATTTTCTGAATGCCAATGAGAAAGGAACAATAGCTGCAGAGAGACATTGGATAATAGAAAAAACTACAGAATTAAATCAGCCTATATACTTTAAGGATGTGCTGACCTCAGAATGGAAACCAGGGTATGTATTACGTTGGGGACGAGGTTTTGCTTTTGTTTCTACAGGAGAAGATAAGCTGTGGGTACCATCAAAACTGATAAAGGTTTGATTTGAACAAGAGAAACCTCTTAATTAGAGGAGATGATAGTTCATCAACCAGCATGAACATCCAATTTAAACTAACTTGTACCAGTAACACATGCCTTTTCATTTAATCAGATAATAACTTGCCAAAAGGGAACATCCCCAAAATTAGTCTTGGGGAAAGGTTTTTGTTTTTGTCTTTTAGGAGAATGAAGGTTAAGGAATCTGAAGAACACAAGACAAATGAGACAACTGAAGAAAAGGGACAAATCATCTATCCCAAGAAACAGAGTGAAATGGCGTATGGGTATATATAATCTAAAAAATTTTATGTCTTCCTAAATGTTTGTTTCTGCCTTTCTCTAAAGATTTAACACTATTGGTCTTCTAATAGTCCCAGTTCAATTAAAATTTAAAGCTGACTTTGGAGTTGGAGAATGGCTCTCCCCTTCTTTAAACTCAAGCATGTTGTTAAAAGGAAAATACAAACTCCCTGTATCATGCCAGAATAAAAGAGCCATTTTCTGCTATGGGACAGGACCAAAGCCAAATTAATAAAGGGACTATTCTATTACTACTCTCAACTATTTGATTCTATTCTGATTCTTTAAACTTTTCTTAAAGTATAAATTTTATATCAAAATTTACAAGATTAATATATATATACATTTTAAACTTTGTTAAGATATGAATGGTCATATAGAGTACTAACTAATTCTAGAAAAAAGGCTTCAATTAGCTGCATATATATGTCTTTGTGTTTGAGTCTCTTATCAGTTTTCTGCAGGAAATCATGGCCAGGCCTAACATCAACTGAAGTCTCCAGGAAGAAGATGGGGACCCACAACAACAACAATTCCATGTGGACAATAATAATATCACTAAGCTGACAAACATCATCTACAGATCAGCTTTGAACTACAAGGTGCTCAGAGCAATTTTGAGATGACTAGCTGAGATGATCCAGTCTCAAAGGCTACTTGAATAAGGACTTGAGATAAACCCTGAACTTTGGCTTTATACACAGACTGGATAATAATGAAGGATATAGTTACCTTTCCTAGAATTTGACAATTAACCTAAATTTTTCTTTCAGGATAAAGATAACTTCGCCCATACCCAGCAGGAAGCAATTTTAAGAAAATGACGCCCACATTCCCAAAGAGGTGGTGTGGGGCGGGTGGTTTTTTGGTTCTTTTTAACGGGTTTTGGGTCTGGGATAATTTTCATTATTTAGGGGGGTTGGTTACAAGTTGTTGTCAAGGGTTAGGAAAAAGGCTAAGCAAAGGAGATTAGATTTAAGGTTCTTGTTTAAAAAAAAAAGAAAGAAAGAAAAGAAAAGAAAAAGACAATTACTAGTTTTAAATACTTTACATTATTACCAACTATTAGGATATAAAGAAATGAAAGTTAGTAGTTAGACATTACAATAGAAATTGTAGTCATATTAGATAGGTTTTAAAAATTGAGCAGATATATTTTAGACAGGTCATCTTCAAACCCTTCAGAGATCTACCAAATATGGCATTTAAAATGTTTTAATAACTTAGAAATTTTTCTTTTTTGAGACATGTTGGCTCCTGGCAGTACCAATCTACTTCAGAGAAAATATGGGCATTGAAGAAACTGCATATGGAGTTAACTTTCATTGTGGCAAAAGTTAGCCACTGGACAACAAAGTATCCTCAAATCAACAGGACAAAATGGACAGACAGAACACGAAACAAAGGACTACCGATTCCTGCCAAAACAAGTGTGGTTATGGCTTTATCAGAAGGCATCTTCTGAGGCCAGGACAATATGGCACCATCCCTGAAGTGGCCTTCACAGTCCGGAAAAGGTACAGTGCCCTTTTCTTCGAAGGCAGCTGAACAGGCAGTGGGCCGATGGCTTCTGTTGTGCAATGGAACAGCAACTGAAAGCTCACGCCTCTCAATAGTAGACTGGCATTTAATAGAGGGATATGGAGAAGAAGGGGATGCTGAGATGAAGCCATATATACACAGCCAAGAAGAATGGACAGCTGAATTCAAAAACCATCAACAATTTCCAGAATTTAAAATCCTGAATCATGACATGACACTAGTGGAATTCAGGTGTTTCTGGTACATGGACTGCTCTCACCCAATGTGAGGTTGAACTGTTGACCTTGTGTACAACCTACTTCACAAATGAGTCTGTCAGATACGATAAGCCTATAGGCTGAAGATGATGCCCCAACACTGCGAAGAAACCTCAGGTGACTGTCCAGGCAGCTGGCTGTTTCTGTCAACTCACAAAATTTTTGGAAGTTGCTTTTGTGTACTTCCTGTTTTTATTTTTGTTAGCTAATATTATTTCCTTCTTGGGTCTCTGAGGGAGTTGAAGATTAGTTAGTTATAGTTGAAGATTAATTAGGATAGAAAGTGAATTAGATACATTTTGGACTTACTAAAATAGGATAGATAAGGGAATTATTTTCTCTGATTTGTCAAATACAAATGGACTAGACATCGTTTAGATATTTGTTACTTGTATATATTGTATATAGTTATTGTACTTTTGTGTATAGTTTTTTTTGTTAGTTATAACCTTTTGCCTTTTTTCTTTTTATTAAAATAGAAAAGGGGAAATATGGTGATATTTTATTTGTACTGAAATGTGATTTTAATTTTATGTTAATAAATAAAGTTGCCCTGGGGTCAGAGCTATTAGAGCCATAGCAAGAGCGTGGTGGTTAGAAGAGCTAGGTAGATTTCTGTGTGTTCAGGGATACAGCCAGTATTGGAGACATACGCCTTTAAGACCTGGAGGGCGGTACTTACAGGCAGTGATGAGGCAGTCATGTGGTTGGGTTTACAACCAATGAGAAGGCAGAACAGAAAGACTATTTAAACACAGACAAACAGGAAGTAGCTCTCTCTCGGGGAAGTTAGGAGCACTGCAGGAGGTAAGATTTTTATCTCTGAGCTCTGACCTCTCGGCTTTCTCTTTTACATTGGCTCTGTGTTTCTTATTTTAATAAGACGATTGGTTACATCTACAGTGGAGATGCGTGAATCTCACTATAAAAAGGAAATAGACATCACAGGTGGACAGCAGAGGCAGAGTAAGGATGGGGGATTGGATGGGGATGGGAACAGTAGAAATCAGGTGTGGGGAGGATGGAGGGAGAGAGTACTGGGAGAGACAATTGGATTCTGGAGGCATCTCTGGGATGAGCTAGAAACCTAGTGCAATAGAAACTCCCAGGAATCCATGAGGGTGACCCTAGATAAGACTCCTAGCAATGGGGAATATGGAGCCTAAATCAGCCATCTCCTGTAACCAAGCAAGACTTCCAGTGTTGAGACTGGGGCACCAACCCAGCCACAAAACCTTCCCCCCTACAATTTGTCCTGCCTACAAGATGTGCTGGGGTAAAAGTCACACAGAAATTGTGAGAGAGGCCACCCAATAACTGGTCCGTCTTGAAACCCAGACCATGGGAGGGAGCCCACCCCTGATACTGCCTACAGGGCCAGGACCCAGAGACTGGGTAACCCAGAGACCTAGGATAGACTCAAATGTGACTGGCAAAAAAAAAAAAAGTCAATGAAATGATTCCAAATGATATTCTGCTATACTCATTGATTGTTGCCTGTCCCAATTGTCAACAGGGAGGTTTCAACCAGCAACTGACAGAAACAGATGCAGAGACCCACAGCCCAACATAAGGCAGAGCTTGGTGATGGGGAATTCTGCAGAAGAAGGGGAGGAAGGACCATAGGAGCCAGAGGGAACAAGGGCACCACAAGAAAACCTACAGAATCAACTAACCTGAGCTCAGAGGGGCTCACAGACTGAAGCACCAACCAGAGAGCTTACATGGGACTGACCTAGGCCCTCTGCACATATGTCATAGTTGAGTAGCCTGATCTTCTTATGGGACTCCTAACAATGGGAGTAGGGAATGTCTCTGACTCTGTTGTGACCTTATTCCTCATACTGGATTGTCTCATGTCCAGCCTTAATAGGAGAGAAGGTGCCTAGTCTTACTGCAACTTGCTATGCCATGTCTAGTTGATATGCACAGGAGGTCTGCCCTTTTCTGAAGAGAAAGGAGGAGGAGTGGATGGGGGAGAGGGAGAGATTGCAGGGACGAGCTGGGAGGAGGGGTGAAAACAGTGATCGGGCTGGAAAATAATTAAATAATCAGTCAATCAATTAATTAAAAAGAACAGGAAAGTGAAAAATGAGTTTAAAAAATGAAATAAATAACTACTGTTGTAGAATATAATTTTAAGGCATGTTACTTTTGTTTATGTTGCATTTGTTTAACTCTGTGAAGCTGTGTTACTGTGCCTGTCTAAAACACCTGATGGTCTAATAAAGAATTGAATGGCCAGTAGCAAGGCAGGAGGAGGAAGGATAGGCAGGGCTGGCAGGCAGAGAGAATATATGGGAGAAATCAGAGAGGAAGGAAGAAGAGAAGGAGGAGGATTCCAGGGGAAGACACACAGCTACACAGCCAGCCATGGAATAAGAGTGAGATTTACAGAAGAGAATGGGAAAAGCCCAGAGGCAAAAGGTAGATGGGATAATTTAAGCTAAGGAAAGCTGGCTAGCAACCAGCCAAGCTAAGGCCAAGTATTTATAATTAAGAATAAGCCTCCATGAGTGATTTATTTGGGAGCTGGGTGGCAGGCCCCCCAAAAGAGCAAAAAACAAACAACAACAAAGTACTGTCCCAACAAAGCCCCTCACTGAAGAAAAAGCAGAGATAGCCAGATAACTTTCACCAGCTCAATACCTTTTACAAAAGGAAGCTTTTGATAAGCAAATGATTCTTGTACACCTGAAAATGTACTCTAGTAACTACTGGCTGAAGAGTCTAATCCAAGAGGGTGAAAAGCAAGCAAAATGAACTGAAAGAAAGTAAAAAGGAGGAAAACGTAAAGATAAAAGCAGAAGTCAAAAAGAACAAAAGCACCAAATAATAGAGTGAAGAAACAAAGACATTCACCAGTCTTGGGAAAGAATAACTGTGTTGGCTGGTTTGATGTCAACTTGAGACAAGCTAGAGTCATTATAGAAGGAGGAGCCTCAACTGAGAAAATGCTCCCATCAGACTAGCTTTGGGCAAGTCTGCAGTATATTTCCTTGATTGATGGTTGATGTGGGAGTGCTCAGATCACCATGGGTGGTGCCACCCCTGGGCTGGTGGTCCTGGATGCTACAAGAACACAAGTTGAGTGAGCCAAGGAAAGCATGCCAGAAAGCAGAACTCCCACATGACTTCTGTATCAGCTCTTACTTCCAGGTTCCTGCTTTGAATTCCTGCCCTGACTTCCCTCAGCAGCAGACTACATGATGTAAGACAAGATAAACCCTTTCCTCTCCAAATCGCTTATGACCATGGTTTATCACAACAATAGAAACACTAAGACACTAACGAAATTAATTACCTCTGGAAAGACTAGAGAATAAGAAGGAGAAAAGGAGGAAGAAGAAAAGAGAACAAGCAACTATTGATTACAAGAAATAACACTACAGATAATAAAGTATTAAGCCAACATAAGGAAAGGTGGTTATCATTTTAATATCAGAAAAATAGAAACAGAAATAGTTTTGCTAAGAAGCTACAGTGCATATTAACCACCCCCAAACAAAACTATAGCAAGCCATTATAATTACCAGTAAACACTGGACACTTCCCCTCTGCAATCAGAAACAAAGCAGTTTCCTTTCTCAACTATTTCTGTTCAGTGTTATTCTGAGGTCCTATCTTGGGCAGTAAGGAATGAAGACTATAAATATTTTTCTTGAGTACTTTTATTAAATATATAGAAAGATTATAAAATAGAAAAAACATACAGAGGTGTGTGTGGTGGTTTGAATGGGAATCACCCATAGGCTCATGTTTTGAATGTTTGGTCCCCAGTTGGTGGACTGTTAGGAAGGCTGAGGAGGTGTGACCTTGCTGAAGGAGATGTGGCACTGGCAGTGGGCTTTGAGTTCTAAAAAGCCCAGACCAGGCCCAGTCTTGCTCTTTGCCTCCAACTTGCTGATCAGCATGTAAACTCTTAGCTACTGCTCCAGCCATGCCTGCCTGCCTATCACTATGCTTCCCATCATGACAGTCATAGACTCACCCTTTGAAACGATATGCAACCTCCCAATTAAATGCTTTCTTTTATAAGTTTCCTTGGTCATGGTGTTAGTCTCTTCACAGCGACAGAGCAGTATCTATGACAGTATAATTTAAAAATTAATATATCTTGGCTATGTGTGATGGTACTCATCTTTAATCCCAGCACTCATAGGTAGAGGCAGGTGAATTTCTGTGAGTTCAAGACAAATCTGGTCTACATAATGAGTTCCAGGAGAGCCAGGACTACACAGTGAGACTCTGTCTCAAATTTTTTAATTAAATAAATAAAAATAATGATCTATTGACATAACACAGCCCAGCAACCCAGTTAAAATTTTTCAAGGTAATATTTGAAATACCATTAAAAACATACAGTACTTGGAGTAGCCTAACACAAAATGTACATAACGAAAACATAATTTTTATACAAACAGACATCGTAGAAGGCCTATGCAGTTATGGCAAAGTAATGAACTAGGTTTAATATGGTAAAATAATGAATCAAGTTCATTATTGTAGAGTGCTATTTATATATGACTATGTTAACTAACAACCTTGTTGTGCATATGTATGTGTGTATGTGTGTTTAACTTGTAGAATTGATTATAAAAGCCATCGAAGTTTGATGATCCAAGGATGACCTCCTGAAGAAGCATGGTGTGAATGAACGTCCTAACAAAATGTGATTGGACAATGTAAGTAGACTTATTTACAGAATACTATAGTGAAGACTGTGGGATACTAGAGAGAATAGACAAATGTACAAAAGGCAAGCTAGAAACAAAGTATCGGTAAAATTATTAAGGCCACTCCATATAGTTAAAAGGGAGATTTATTTAATGGCGTAACTTACAAATGAAGGGATAGGTAGGTGGCGGGTTCTGGGAAAGACACAGCGCAGTCCGGCAGTGTTCTCTGGAGAACTCTCCTTGATCTACCTCTAGTGTCCAGTGTCCAAACAGGAAGAGAGTGTGGCACATTCCGATCTCAGGTCTTCAGGGTCCTCCTCTGGCACTGCCTTGTAGGCGTGATAGTTACTGAAGCCTCAATGGGGGTTGGAATTTCCAGACCAAAGCTGGAATGGCTACCCACTACATCTCCCCCTTTTTGTCTAAATAAGAAGGTTCTAACTTAATACAAGACTATATAAAAGGAATGGTTATCAAATATTGTCCAGGAGTAATGAGGGATAATGACCTAGATAAGATGGAACTACAATCAATGCGAACAATATCAAGCAAGAAACACATACTAAAATCCAGAGAAGTCTAGAGTGTTGGTAAATGGTATGTTACAAAGATCATTCCAAAAGGTGTCCTATCCTAAAGAACCTGAATCTAATACTTAATATATATATATTAAGTTGTAACTATAACTGTTAGTCTTTAATCCCATCAAAGACCTGAGAAAGAATATAATGGTACCTGAGAAATGGTAGATGGATGCAAGCAACTTTCAGGAATCTTGCAAGAGTAGACCGAGACAGCTGGCAGCCTGGACAGTCACCTAATGTTTCTCAGCACTGTTGGTGCATTCAAATTGGCTACAGGCCTAGAGTATCTAACAGACCATTTTCAGAAACAGGAATTCTGAAAGACCATCTTACCCTGTCTTGGCAGAGTACAATGGTTGCTTTCCTTGTGTCCCGCTTGTCCAGAAAGGACAGCATTTGTACTGTCAGCAGTTGAAGCAAGGGCAGTTCTTTGCCCAGTAGGCCATTTTTGTGCCAAGAAGACCAACTTCCAGATGGAAATGTCTTAGAAGCCCAACATTCTCTCAAATTGGTGCTGCCAGGAGCAATTGTGTCTCTCATGTCAACAGAATTCTAAATTATTTAAATGCCATATTCTCTAGGTCGATGAAGTGTTTGAAGATTACCTGTCCATCTGATCTATGTATCTGTAAATCTGGATAACCTTACTAATGTAACTATAGAGATGACAGGCATAAGTGACTATAAATCTGTAAGTCTAATCTACTGAAATAACCTAAGAACTAAGGCTTCATGTAAACAAGGTAAACAGTCTATAAACAAATGTATGGTAAAGAACAATGACTTCAAAATTGTGACAATACACAAGATATTTATAACAGAGGTAGGAATATATAGTGCAATATACAATATGGCAATAATCTTAAATATATATCAATATCCTAAACAGAAGTAGAACATACATAAATTATGACAGATATAAATTTACATTTGCATCAATATGCAAATATTTCAAATAAGAGTAGAAATATATGTACATTATAACAAATATAGTTCTGTATTTGTATCAATATACAAATTATCTTTTTTTTGGAAGATAAGTTTGTAATTATATTTATGTACAGAAAACTTAGCAGTGTAGATTTAACCCAATTTAGTGGCGAGTTCTTTGGCCTTTGCCTTTTCCAGCTTGGCAATCTGAGCCACAGATTTAGGATCCAGGACGTTGCCTCCCCAGTGGCAGCGGATCTCATCATATCTGTCATTGTAATCGGTCCTAGCAGCTTCCACCAGCTTAGCCAGAGCACCCTTGTCTTCCGAGTTAACCTCTGTGAAGGCAACAGTGGTGCATGTCTTCCTGTGGACCAGCCGCCCCAGCCTGGCCTTTCCCTTGATGATGCAATAGGGGACCCCCATCTTTCAACATAGGGCAGGCAGGAAGACCACCAGCTCAGTGGGGTCTACATCGTGGGCAATCACCACCAGCTGAGCCTTCTTGTTCTCCACCAAGGTGGTGACTGTATTGACCCCTGCTCGGAGGACCGGTGGTCTCTTAGTCGGGACGTCCCCTTTGCCAGCAGCTTTCTTCTCAGCATGGGCCAACAGCCTTTGCTTCTTCTCCTGCTTTGTCTCTGGCCTGTACTTGTGAGCAAGCTTAAGCAGCTGGGTAGCTGTTTGCAGGTCCAGGGCCTGTGTGAACTGGTTAATGGCAGGAGGTACCTTGAGCCGCTTATAGAGGATGGCTCTCTGCCGCTGCAGCCTAATGTAGTGGGGCCATTTGACGAAGCGTGTGAGATCTCTTTTGGGCTGGATGTCCTGCCCAATGCCGAAGTTCTTAGGCCTTTTCTCAAACAAAGGGTTCACCACCTTTTTGGCCTCCTGTTTCTTCACGACACCCGGCCACCTTCTTCCCCTTGGCCTTCTTTCCCTTGGGCATCTTGCTTGGCTGGAGGAGAGAGAAAGGAAAGGAAATTGCGGATAATATGTAAGCAGTCACGGAGATCGCGAGAGCCGGCGCCTACGTGGGATTTCCGATTTAGAGCGACTGACTCTATACAAATTATCTTAAACAGGAATATAAAAATAGTTTACATTTGTATCAACATATAAGAATCCATAACAGTACAAATTATAGTGCAAATTATCTAAGGCTGCTATTTTACTAAATTTGTTTACTAGTATATACAATAATCTACCATAATATCTTATACCTATCCATGAATAAATAGGAACTTGGATTATAAGAAAAAATGCTAAATAAAACAGTGAGGAAAGTCAGTCCACCAAGGTTTAAAAGTCTGAGGACGTGGAATACAGCACAGGTAGTAATATACATGTCACCCCTGTAACCCCAGTCCTAGGGAAGCTAACCCACAAGAGTCATGAGGTAGAGGCACATTTTCTGTCCACTGGGGTATGTAGAAAGATGCTCTTCACTGACCCCAAAACAAAATACAGTACATATAAGTCAATGGTTTGTGACATCAATGCAGATGTGGAGTTACTAAACACTGCCAAGGACGCATGACCTTAAAGGAAACTACTGAGAAGTTTGATATTAAAGCTAAAACCATAAAACTCTTGCCATTAGAAAATGCTATAAAGAATGGAAAGAGACATTACAGAGTGGTAAATAGGATTTGAAGCACATAGTATCATCATAGGGGCCATATACAGAATTTAAACATATAATGCAGTCCTAGAAAGAGTAAGAAAAAATACGGCTCAAAAAAAATCAAGATGTATGGCCTGGAACTTTATTAAAGGAGAAAACCAAGACTGTGATACAGCTCAGCTTACAAAGCCCTTGCTTAGCATGCACAAATCCCTGGGTTCAGTCCTCACCCACACACACTGGGTGTGAGGATACCCTTGTAATCCTAGCACTGGGAGGTGAAGGCAAAGGATCAATATCATGGGCCCTCAAGATGGCTCAGCCCATAAAGGCACTTACCACACAAACCTGGCAACTGACTTGAAATTCAATCCCCGGAATGTAAGTAAGAGTGGAAGGAGAGAGCTGACTTCAAAAGTTGCCCTTTGACCTCCATATTCATGCTGTGGTATGCGCGCGTGCACACACACAGTTAACATCAACACCAATAATAACAATTTTAAGATGTTCAAGGTCATCCTCAGCTACATAACAAGATTGAGGTCAGCCTGGGCTACAAGACACCATGTCTTAAATCAATCAATAAATGAATCCAAATGTCTAACAAACAAATGAGCAAGTACACTCAGTAATCAGAAATATACAAATTAAAACTGTCATGTGATTAGATAGCACCAGAATAGCTACATTGTACGGACAAAATTTTCAAACTTTGGAACAACTCAAAAATTCACATACACTGCTGATGGGAAGGCAAATTGGTCCAACTTCCTCTACGACTCTCTTTCACAGTCAGGTGGAGCACCTCTGACCTGGAAGTTCAGAATCTGAAATGCTCTAAACCATGAAACTTTTTGAACTGACCAACATGATGCAAGAAGTGGAAGAAAATTTATACCTGTCTTCATGGGAAAGGTTACCGTGAAAAGTGCACACAGATATGGATGCTTACCTCTGCAACCCCAGCACTCAAGAGGCAGAACCAGGAGGACCAGTCATTCAAGGCAGGAAGTCCTCAGGCAAGCTAGCTAGGTAAACCATTTGTACCTCTGAGCTCTGGATTCAACTGAGAGACCTTGCCTCAGTGAATATGGTTGAGAGCAATTAGGAAAGACTCCTGATGTCAACATTTGGTCCCCACACATGTACACATATGAATGTGCATTTGCGCGCGCACACACACACACACACACACACACACACACACACACACTCACTTGCAGACATGCAGACAAACATATATGCACACCACATATACATACTCAATTAAAGAATAGAAAGGAAGAAAGAACAAAAGGAAGAAAAAAAGGGACATGCAAACCCATTAAACATATTGTTAAAAAGTACCTTGAGTGGTGTGTATTATGTTTATATAAACACAAATGAATTCCATGCTTAGGCTGGGGTCCTGTCCCCAAGATATCTTGTTATGTATATGCATATATTCAAAACTTAAAACAAATCTAACATCTAAAGCACTTTTGGTCCTGAGCATTATGGATAAGGGATTCTTAACTTGTGTAGAGAGACCCTTAGATTATGCATTCCTCAACACTCAGACACTGCACCCTTAACTACACACCCAGCAGAAATACCCACACATGTTCATATTACATGAGCATTCTTAATATCATTACTGGAAACTCTTCATATGGCCATTAAGAGTCAAATGGACAAATGGAGGTAAATTTGCAGAAGACAATTTTGTACAGCTGTCACCACTGTAAGCTCTTGCAACAACATAAACTAACCCTGGGAACACCTTGCTGAGTGTGACAAGGTAGACAGAGGCCATGCTGAAGGAGTGCATTCACTTACGTTCAAATAGGCCAGTTTCTTTCCTGGTGTGGGAGTCACGATACTGACTATTGTTATTGTTTGCGTTTGCTCTTTTGAGGGGCCCGCCAACCAGCTCCCAGATTAATCACCCACAGGGGCTTATTCTTACTTATGAATGCCTGGCATTAACTTGGCCTATTTCTTGCCAGCTTTCCTTAACTTAAATTATCCCATCTACCTTTTGCCTCTGGGCTTTTCCTGATCTCTTACTTCTGTAAATCTTACTCCTACTCTGTGGCTGGCTGTGTGGCTGAGTGGCTGAGTGGCTGGCCCCAATGTCCTCCTCTCTCGTTCCTTCTTCTTTCTCCCAGATTTCTCCTTCTATTTATATTCTCTCTGACTGCCAGCCCTGCCTATCCTTCTCCTACCTCGCCATTGGCCATCCAGTTCTTTATTAGACCATTAGGTGTTTTAGACAGGCACAGTAACAAGCTTCACAGAGTTAAACAAAAGCAACACATCTTAAATTAAAATGCTGCAACAGGTTACTTCAGGGAGTGTAGGGGTCCCATGAGCTTTGTGTTTCTTGATATAGGATCTAGTTAAAGGGCTGCATGGGGTGTGAAAATTTGTTAAGCCAGAAATCTATGTTTTCTACACTCTTATATACAAACGATTTTTTTCTATAATTGGCCATCCACCATATTTTTCTTATAAAAATCATTAACTTTTTCATACAGCAGAAATAGTGAATTTGAATATATAGCAAAAAGATCATGTTCAAAAGTATAAAACATGGAAATAAACTGTAAGAAACTTTCAAGCTATGTCTGGGATCAAATTTCATTGACAAAAAAGATACTATATCCAGTGTTCACAGATGAGCAAAATCCCCTGCAGTTCAGTAAGCAATCACACAGAAACATAGCCTCCAGTCTGCACAACCTGTCAGAACAAATGCATCACACCATCAGAGCAGGGACTGTTCCAGGGTTCAGCGCCAATGAGACTCAGGCTGACAAATGCATCCCACCACCAGAGCAATGTCTATTCCAGGGTTCAGACCTGATGAGACTCAGGCTGACAAATGCATCCCACCACCAGAGCAATGTCTATTTCAGGGTTCAGACCCGATGAGACTCAGGCTGAAGGAAAACTTCACAGTAGAGACTGCTGGAAGCTGAGCAGCTAAAACCTGGCACTATATGTGAGAAGAACGGGGAGTGAGATTCTCTCATCAATGTTTGCATCATAAGGGTATCTAATTTCCACTTCTCTATTTAAAAAACAACATGGGCCTGTGATGTTGTCCTAAAAGAGGAAATAGCCCACATTTCAAGCAAAACTTAAGACATATGCATAGATACTGTGACAGACATAAAACTCTGATTGCAAAACCAGTGTGGAATAAATAGATCCATGTAAATCATTGGAGTTAAACAAATCCATAAAATTGATCAAACAGCATGCAATACTTGTCTTAACAGACCATTCATTTAACTATACTTCCTTGGTTACATATTATAAAGAGTCATGAATACTATTTCTATTCTTGCCTTATTGCCAGATGGCAGAGTTGGAAAAGTAAGTTCATCTGAAAGAGAAATAAACATATTGTTATAGTCTTATTTAATCTTACTTCATATAAATAGAATATATGCTTGGTCCTTTTTCCATATTGTAATGTTTTATTGGCTTACTATATTTACATAAATTAAATTGAACTAATGTTTCATATGATCCATAAGAAAGATACAGAAACTAACCTTGCAACTCTATACTCAGATCAAAATTCCAAACCAGGTACTGAGTCTGACAGTAGGAAGTGTAGATGATGATGTGCTGCAAAGACAGCTCCTGTATACTCCTGTGGGAATTTAATCCAGGCAACTACCACAGCATTGTATAGTAACATTAAATATATGCATACCCTATGATTCATTAATTCCATTCTTAACTAATATTTCCCATAAACAGTATAAGAATGCACATAGCAAAAATATTTCCAGCATGTGAAAACTACTCACATTTCTGTTGGCTGAAAGATCACTAATTATAGGATATCCAACAATAAAGTACAATATAGCAATGAAAATAAGTGAATCTCTATTATGATCAACTACAGGATGCCAAATGATGAAGGGCAGAAACAAAAAATAAAATTCATACATATGATTCATTATATGAAGTTCAAAGTCGGGCATAACTACACTCTAGTGTTTAAAGACATAATTAGGTGTCAAAAATAAAAATGAGAAGAAAATGGCAAATGGGCTGTGATGATAAAAGCCAAGTGAAAACACTCACCTGAAGGATGGAAAGGGATTGGAATCGGGAATAAACAGGAGGAAGCTTGTAGGGTATTGGCAATCAGTTTCTACATCTGGTTCATACCCATGCAGGTAATACTTTACTTATTAAATACACATCCAGATTTATCACTTTTCTACACATGTGTTCTATTTCACAGGTCTTTGAACTGTTTAAAAAATGGGCCCAAAATGTTGGATGCTTCTCCTCAAGCTGCTGAGGACATATGTCTCTGCCCTTCCTCTGTTGTTAGGGCTTCCCTGGGGACTTGAGACCCTTGCGGTCCAGGTTCACTGTGGACCACGGTCAGTCACTCACGGCCCTGAGACACGAATAATTCATGAGGCTGAGCTGGCTTGGTGTCTCTAGGTGTAAACCCTGGATTTATTTCTCCTCGTGGGAAAGACTGTGAGTCGGTAACTGACCTTTTTAAAATAAAACCAGACTGTTTCCAAGCATATTTTTGATCTGGTAAAATAGAAAGTGCTATCAATTTGATATTCTGAGGATCATCTGTTTGTTATCATGTAGTAATGTGTTATGCCCCGTGTATCCACCTTGGGATCTTTTTATTTCTGTCTTCAGCATTGTTACAAATATCAGTCAGATGTGTGCATAAGCAACACACTGGGAATGACCCACACTGGGTCTGAGCCACTGAACAAAAGTAGTAAAACAATTTTACTAGCTCTATTGATTGCCAGACAGGTAACAACACTTACCAGCTCTGTTTAAGTGCATTTCTAGAAGGTCTGGGCACATGACTATTGGAATACGGGTTGTGAAGAACTCAGCGTCCACCGGCTGTCCAACAGATGTGAATTATCTCAAGTAGAAGCACACAGGGATGCTGCAGAGAGACTCTGACATTAGTAGTGTGCTGCTGCCTTTGTACATGTTGGGTCAGTCTGTTCAGTCTTCACAATGAAGAGCCTATGGTTGAATTCTTCCACAGATGGTAAATGACAAGGTGAGAATTACCCAACATACCAGCCAATTATCCACGCTTCCTGCCAAGTACGACATTTTGAAGGGAGACAGATAGAGATTTTTTTTAACTTTACATCATTTGGAGACTTTTTGATTAACTATGTATTTTGTAATCATATGGTACTTTATCTTTAAACTTTATATTAAAATCAAGATAAAGATGGAATTCATTATTCTAGTGTGTTATCCTTACCTCCTCTCCATCTTTGCATAGTTGTCTCCATTTTACACTTTATGTATGAGATTAAAGTCTATCTCTCCCTCTCTCTGGTTTTCCTGTTATTTTCTCTTGTGGTAACGTGCTTTTTCTTTTCAGAAAATTTTTCTCAATGTGTAATACATCTTTATTCATTCATTTATTACCTTAACTGCACCATTAGATTGGAGATTCTATCAGGATGTGTGCAGTGACTATTTCACTTACGGCTGTATACCTATGTCTAGCACAGTGCCAGCCATCTAGTATTCACTCAAGAATGTGGTGAAAGAATGACTGAAATAATGACTTAATTAAAATTATCAGATTGAAATTACCAGCTGGAAACTATGATGTTGTGATTCCAGATATGAATGCATCCTTGCCTTATTTTGCAAGACATTTTCAACTAACATTAATGAGAACTCAATACTTGGAGTTGAGCATTACAGACTCCATCTGTCTGTCAGGAAACTCACCAAGTTATAAAGCAGGTTTCACCTGAGGTCAGAGATGCTGTCTCTCCCCTTGGCTCCATCATCACACATTCCAACATCCATCCCCATCTTCTTCCTCTAAAGCCAGTACACTGAAGATAAATAGGTATTTTGCAGACAGGTAATCTCATGGTAACAGATCCCTGTTATTTGCACCAGCAAAGCCACCTCCATGGTGTTGGGACTTGCCTACACCCACCAGGGCTGGATTTTGCCAGGAGGTGATCTTGCAGGGTTCATTAGGGCTAGAGACCAGCTGCCCCTGTCTGCTGAGGCTCTAAGATCCGGTTACAGGATCTCATTAACTCCTTCCCCTTGCCTGCTTCAAGCCTTTTGTTGGCCAGGGCTGCTTATTTCTGGTATCAAGAGGGCCAGGGACTGGGGTTTTGTTTTACCTGTTGTTGTTCAGTGTCATTTTAAAATGCAGGGAAAACCAATAATAATAATAATCTTTATGGTAAATAGAGAGTTGAGCTACACAGAGAAACAGTGTCTTGAAAAACCAAAAAAATAAAAAATAAATAAATAAAATAGAGAGTTGTTTCATACTTCTGCACAATTCCTTATTTGAAAATTCCTAGTTACTAAGAATAAGATAGTTTAAATTTTGTTTAATTTTCAATAGAATGCTAAATATGGGGAATTTTACATTGATTTTTTTAAAGTTCGATTTGAATACAGACTCTTTAAAAGAATTTGAGAAAAATAGCAGGGATATTATCAGGATATGTATGTTTAGTCCTGGTAGTGTTGCTTAGTGGAAGAATATTATCCAGTCCAGCGCAAGGTCCTGAGTTCAAGCCCCGACAACGGGGGAGACATGCATGGCTGCTTGGGGGTTCCCTCAGCCCAGCAGGTATTTGCATTCCTCCAAGTACTAACTGCCATGGCTTGCTGATCTGCAAGGATCTGCTGTGGCTACACAGAAACAATAAAGCAACCTATAAATCGGAGAGTCCTTGCCTTCTGAGAAGTGACGAAAGCAGAGGCAAACCTTGGGCTCAGAGGACAGGCCTCCCATTACTATTGGTAGTTCAGGCTGTGAACATGGATGAGGTGCCCTGCACAAGAGGCCAAGGTGGGCTCCGAAGTTACCGTAAATAAACAAACTCTAATATATAGTGCTGGCCAAGAGACTGCATGAGAACAGCTGGAAAGACAGATAAAACCTGAAGAAAGGGAGTAAGGGCATAAGGGAAGTCAAGAGAAAAGTATTTTAAGATACAAAGAATGATCGATGGCCAAAGGGTGGGGGGTTAATGCTCTGTCTGTCAACTAAGACAAGACCTGGAAATTGTCGGCTGGATTTAGAAGCATGGTGGTCACAGGTAATTCAACAAGAGCTGTTTTGTTAGAGTGGAGGAACAAAGGTCAAAATGAAATGGGTCTCTAAGGGAGCTGGTGGAATGTGAGGAAATGGAGAAAGTGGATACAGAATTTTGACAAATTCCACTGCAAAGAAAAAAAAGGGAGGGCTGGTAGATGAAAGGAAGCAATACCGGTGTCTCTTTCCTGGTTATTAAATAGGAGAGACCAGGGATATTTAAACGCTGACAGGAATGATCCTGCTAGGAAAAATGAATAAGTAGACAAACACAGAGCTAGTTGGCTCAACTGTCACTGCTGGTGTCACCCACCCTCCCTCCCATCCAGGTCTAAAACAGCAGCACCCTTCTTGGGTCGCACAGAGATGGCTTCTTTTGCTGCCAAACATTGTCTTCAAGTTAGGCCTCCTCAACTATCAGCCTCCACTTGGGCTCAGCCTCTTCTGAGCCTCAAAACTCTAGCAGTCCTGGTCCCCACAGCCAGCTCAGCCCAGCCCTCTAAATGTACTTCCTCTCTGAGCACCCAGGGTCATTGCCAAGTGCCTCACTGTAGATCTCAGGGGTCTTACCCTTTGTCAGAATGCCAAGGAAAGAAGTAAAGAATCCAAACACTAGATTCACAAAAAGTCAGCACCGTTAAGTGGCCAAAGGTATTTTTTTCCAACCCTGTAAGAAGAGCTGAGGACCATTCTCTCATGCCGTATTTAAGAAGACCCAACTTTAAAGACCATCTGGAGGATCCGCCTAAGGTTCCAGGCCAGGCTGAGTCTTCGTCGTGTGTGCTCCTTGGATTTCGCTCTCAGACCTCCCTCTGGCTGATTTTCCATTAATTCAGGATGACCCTCACTTCACACAAAACCTAGTTCCATCTGTTTCATGTTTCTTTCTGGACCCTTTAATGTCCTACCTCACTTCTTCGGAGGAAATATTGAAAGCCGAGAGTAGCAGATAAAGATTTGTGTGCAGGAAGCAAGTTGTCAGCACAGATGTATGGTATAATTTTTACCAAAAGTTCAATATCACCGTAATGTGTATTCGGGAGGAAAGCTATAAATATAATGTTCCCTCTAAATGGGATCATAAAACAATAAGAGTATTTTCATATGTTTTTTTTACCCAGTCTGGGGCAGTTTTATACTGCATGTCTTTTGAGTCTATGCCATTATTATTGTGATTTCATTAGAAAGGGAGGAAAAGGAAGGAGGAGGAACCAGGAAAAGAAAAGGTAGGGGGAAGGAAGAAGGGAGGGAAAGAAAGAGAGGGGAAAGGGAAAACTGATTCTGCTTCAGTTCTCTTGCTGGTCAGTGAGGAAGCACACAGGCTTAAGATTCCAGAAGCCAGGCTTGTCAGTGGCACAAGTCAGTAATCCAGTGCTCAGGAGATGGAAGCAGGAGGATCGGAGTTCAAGGGCAGCCTTGGCCACATGGTAAATTCAAGTCCAGCCTGGGCTACATAAAATCCTGCCACAAAAATAAATATAAACAAATACAATTTTAAACATTTTAAAAATTAATTTTCAGATTCCTACAGTATTTCTACTGTTATCATCTCCACCTGGATCTGCACAATATAATGATAAGATGGTAGGATTTGGAGGCAGGTCTGGGGTCAGACGTCAGTCTCATTGTTTGCCATCTGTGAGGCCTTGGCTACAGCTCTCAAGGCTCCTGGCCTTCGTTGATGAAATATCCAATCATTTTAATTTTGCTGGGTTTATCATGAGGATTTCATAGAATTATGTTGGCAAAGTGAATTACAGTAACTCCAACTATTAATGCCAAATGAGCTGAGACCAATGCATCCATGCTGGCCTGTCTCCTCCAGGAGATGGTAATCTAACTGGAATTAGAGCCACCTGCTGCTGGTGGATGCTTCCTCACAATGCACTCCTTCACACTCACAGTCTGACTCTTACTGAGGAGTCTACATGCTCCTTGCATGATTGTGGGAGCCCGTTCTTGGGTTCCTCGTGGCTTTACCCAGCAGGTCCGCATAGAGGATGATCAGGACCACGGGCCTGAGTGCAGGTGTCTGAGATGGTCTGCACTTGGCTGTGCTGGGGGAGGAGGTCTTTTGCTCCACCCCTTGGCGTCTCTATAAAAACCCTGGGCCAGAGATAGTCGGGGCCCGTTGGAATAGGTTCCAGGCCCTCTCGAGGCTATCCTTTATTTTCTATCTGTTTATCTCTGCGATATTCTCCGCAATAAATCCTTCTATCTAATATTTCCTGCTGATTGCACTCAAGAAAACTCTGGGGAACTGTGGGGGTGGTGGGTAAATGCCCCACACATGATGATGTCAGAAGGATTATTTCGCACGAAACATGCTTACACCAGAGCACCACACTGTGAGTTGACATGACCAACCGCCCCTGCCCATCTCTGCTGCTTGCACTCCTAAGCTTTTATTCTGTTGTGTTCTTGGCATATTTCCTAATTTCCACTCAAAATTCCTACATTTTCCTAGGTATTAATTTCCAGGTGTCTGATATGTGTTTTATACTTCATTTAAACCGATATACACTATATATACTTCCAACTTCCCACTGGGAGATATTTGTCAATCAGTAATGATTTAGTGTGTGTGGGGGGGGGTAGGGACAGATGCAGGGACGGAGGGACGGATGGAGGGAAGGAGGGAGGGAGGGAGGGAGAACCGTTTTCTCACCATAATTAACTAGAGATCTATAGAAGATACACTTTCTACTTTATAAAAGCCATTTATATGATAACCAAAATATACTTGAATCTGTACTACCAAAATTACCATTTTTATGCTATAGAGCTGGCTGGTTAGGAAGTTGTTTCTCTCTTTGTGACCAACAAGAGAGAATTTCCTTCAATTTCTAGGATCTTAGGGTGATTGAGGGAGCTGTAACTTCTGCGGTAGCTCTCAATGAATCAAGGGGGAAACTCACAAGCTTCCTTTACTATTTTGAGGCCATTCAAATGTACAAACAACTTTGGTAACTTACAAAGTGATTATTCCCTTTGTGTATTACCTAGGTGCCTTTTACCTTGTCCCTTGGTTGCTTGATCATAAGTTGTCTGTTTCTCTTTTAGAAAAGAAACTTGAATGCCTGGGAAGGGCAGGTATCAATTGTATTTATACCTATCTGTTTACTTGGCAAATGTCTTAATTGCTTTTCTATCACTATGATAAGACACCATGACCAAGGCAACTTATAGAAAAAAAGAGTTCGTATGGGGCTTACAGTTTCAGAGGGTTAGAGTCCATGATCTGTGGCAGGAAGCATGGCAGCAGGCAGGCAGGCAGGGTTCTGAGGAGTAACTGAGAACTCAGATTTGGATACACAATCACAAGGCAGATGGAGACTCAGAGTGGCATAAATATTTTGGAACTTCAAAACCTGGCTAGCCCCAGTGACATATCTCATCTAATAAGGCCACACCTCCTAATCCTTCCCAAACAGTTTCACCAACCAGGCACCAAGTATTGAAATATATAAGCCTATGTAGCCCATTCTTATTCAAACTACCACAGCAATCATGGGAAGAAAATAAAAATTCCATTTAAATAGAATTTACAGAATTATCATAAAATCTACAGGGCCATGCTCTTCATATCTTGATGATTCTATTGGTGTGTATGCACGTGCGCATCTGTCTGTCTGTATCTGTGTGCATTGGGTATATTAGGGTGCCTGGGTTTGGGGGCAGTTTATGATACTCAGTAGACTCTTTTAACAGATCAAAGTTGAAAACTGGGACTAATTCTATTTTTAAAAGCTGTTATTTGACAAAGTAGACTTTCTACCTATTCAACTTGCTATACCTTCATTATAGGGAACACAAGCAGATGTCATTTTAAAAAATTATCCCAATGAGGGCAGTAGGAGTCTTGGGAAAGAAAACCTACACTTGGTACAAGAATATATGGTCCAACAAATTCACAGCTGAGCAACTTTTCTTGCAGCTGTGGTTCAAATCAAGGATTTTTTCTTTTTCAGGTGTTCCCTGGTGATGTTACTGTGAGGAATGTATGCTGACCATCTGGAGGGGCATGCTTTTACTTGAATCATTTTGATTTAGGTGACAGTAATAGCAAATATCATCATAGTCTGTAGAAAATATTGACTTTTCTATTGCCTGCCAGAGCCTGTGTTCATTCTACCTGGGCATTTCTTTTCTTGGACCAAGAGGGGTTAAGTCACCATTCTGAAAGTTCCTTCCCCAGGTAAGTGTGTGACATGAGCATGGAACCATAATAATGGAACAAACTGATGAATTTGCTTAGTTAGCCTGGCTATAGGTTAAATATTTAGAAATGGTGAGATTTAAAATAACTGAGAAAAGGTGTTAATTTGCTCCATAAATTTTATACTAAGTATAGCAACTTGAGAGACCTTCAAGTAATATCAAATGCTTCTGTTCCTACTACATGGGCAATCCTGGGGAAACGTCCACATGGTGCATAGCCAAAAAGGCATTAGGAATAGAATGAGCTGAGCCTTTGTGCTTGCTATCCAATCATTTTATTTTGCTCTAATATATAGGATGGAAAGTGTAGAAGACACTTGACTGTAAATATAGAGATTTAAATGCAAGACAACATTCCTCAGCCAACCAGAGCACTTTTTAAACCAGAAGGAATATCCAGGAGATACAAATGGATTGCCTTGATATGAAGAGCTCCTGGCAAGTACTAGGTCCTCAATAATAGTTACTGAATGGATAGAATGCCAGATGAAACTTTATTTGAAGCTATTTGCACAACACTTGCTAGACTCTAAGTGTTTCTCTACAATAGAAACATCTGGAATGTTTGAAAAGTAATTGGGAACTCTAAATATTACACTTCCATTTTAAAGACCCAACCCTGTTCCTGGTTCTGCCAGTACTGTTTCCCATCTCTGAATTCTCTGTACATTGTCTGTAATATTAAAGCAGCATCATGTTTTTTTTCACATCATCAGGTGACAGTATGGCCACACTGGCAAATAGCAACGTTTTCTAAATTAAAGACAGTTTTAAAATGCAGCATTCTCTACATTAGCATATTTATACTCACCATAAAAATACCTTCATCTTCCCTTGTTTCTCTCCTATATATACTGGCAACAGTACTTGGCATACAGGCAGAGTGTTTCTTCCGGACCTTATAAATAGCACGGATTACTCAAGGAAGGTATATACAATTATTCCAGAGTTGATCGATGCTATTTAATTGGCCTTACTTTTTCTTTGAAGGACCTCCTTTCCTCAGAAGGCTTTGCTTCTAAGGAAATATAGCAAAAATTAAAGGACACCACATCATATTTTCCTAGAGTTAAAATGGGCATTAGTGACCCTACTGCAAGTCCTCATGTTACCAAAGCCTTAGGAAACATGGAGAAAAACTTCTTGATTATGAGAAACCATCCACAATTGCACATAGCAAAACTGCATGTTTCCTGGCCCCTTGCTTTGGGCTTTGCCCATTCCTTCAGCCCAATTAATCTGGCTTGTAAAAACGCCTGGTTAAAGAGGGTTGGAGGCCCTAGTTAAAATGGAGTGATGCTTTGCCCTGCCTTCCTTGTTTTCCTTTTACTTGCCTTGGGAATTGAGAAGTGCCATTGGATGGGATGCTCCTAAGACTATAATGATGATATTCGAAGTGACAGACACTTGTTTGGTTTTAGTTTTATTTTCCTGTCCTTCAGTTTAATCCTTTAGACTCCATAAGACACAGATTCTTAGGAAGAATTACTACTATCATTGGGCACCATTAATGGCTATGTTATGAAAAACATTTTTAACATCAAGGATTTATTCAAATTAGAATATATTTGGGGCTAGTAGATTGTGGAATTAATATATAAGGATGTTTATGACATAAAAATTTGAACTACATACTGACCAGGCAAAGGTGTCATGTGGTATTTGTAGCTAGAGGTTTCCTGCCTGGCCCACAGTCAGGACAAATCTTTGTCACCTCGCCAGTCCCACAGCTGCTCAGACCCCACCAAGTAAACACAGAGATTTATATTGCTTACAAACTGTATGACCGTGGCAGGCTTCTTGCTAACTGTTTTTATAGCTTAAATTAATCCATTTCCATAAATCTATACCTTGCCACGTGGCTCGTGGCTTACCGGCATCTTCACATGCTGCTTGTCCTGGCGGCAGCTAGCAGTGACTCCTTCTGCCTTCCTGTTCTTTCTTTTCTCCTCTCTGTTAGTCCTGCCTATACTTCCTGCCTAGCCACTGGCCAATCAGTATTTTATTTATTGACCAATTGGAGCAACACATTTGCCATACAGAACATCCCACAGTAGGTATTCTCTAATTCTTCCCCAAATGGTGAGCCTACCAACATGTTGATTGCATCTCCCACACTAGTGTGTGACTTAGGACAAGAGTTCACCTGAACTAGTAGTAATCCATGGAGGAAGGGCTGGTGCCTGGGTCACAGAAAATGCTGTGCTTGCTGCTAAGAGGTCTATAAGGAAGACAAATGACTCTTTTTTTTTTCCTCTGATAGATTTACAAGAGAATCAGATGCCCAGATCTGACATAGCTATTTTATGTCCATTTGAGAATGAAGCCAACATGTAAGTGTTTCAAATCCAAGACAAAGACAGTGCCCTGTCCCTGGGAGATAATCAACTTTGTAATGTTTCTCTCGGCCTTAGTCTCTCTGTTTCTGTCTCTGTCTCTCTGTCTCTGTCTCTGTGGGGGGGTGGTGTATGAAGGTATGTGTGCCTCTGCCATGGTGCATGTGTAGAGAGCAAACAAACTAGCAGAGCGCGTTCTCTCCTCCCATCACGTGGGTTCTGGGGAACAATCTCAGGTTGGCAGGCTTGCCAGCAAGCACCTTTGCCAGCTGAACCATCTCAAAGGTCCTGTGGATAATAAATTACTTTAGCCTGTTTATTGAGACTTCCTGTTCCCACAGCTGAAAATATCTCAATTAAAAACCGAGGCAGCAGAAACTATCCTTAATGTCCCTTCATCATACTCTTATCTCCATAAAAATGCTTTGAAGTATGTAGTTTACTGATAAAAGGCCACTCTACAAATTTATCTAGAAGGAAATATGGATCTTAGAGCAGAGAAATAATTATTTGTAAAGACTCTTCTGGTATAATCTATTTTGACAGGTGATTGGGTAAATAGAATTAACCAGATAATCATCAAGTCTTTAATAAATGTCCATTAGCATCTAGCATCTTCTGGGATTTAAGGAAAAATAGGTCCCTTATTTATATTATTTTCATATGAAAGATTATTCATACTTGACTCTCAGATTCTAAAGAAAATGTGTGTAATTCTAAGTCTGATAATTCTCATGTGTTTAGAATCTAGTGTGTAAAAATGTACTTGATGAATTCTCTTGACTTTCTTTGCTAGTCAGCCAGTCTCTGCCAAACTAAAACTATTTCTCATGAGTAGAGAACATTTCTTTCCTTTATAGCACCCAAGATTCCTAAAACTATATAAACATTCTTAAACTCCAAAATTCTTAAACCTATATAAACATTCACCTAACAATACACTTAAAATCTTAATATTTGGTTGATGGGGAAATTCAACCAGCAGCATGAACACAGATAAAGACGAAAACTAGAATCTTTTTTTTTTTGTACTAAGAGTGAAGAGTTGAACATCATTTTTATCAATAAAAATACTATCATTTTACTCAATAGGGGTTAAAGGTAGCAGTCAATATAAACAGTAAATAGCCTTAGCAAAATACCAAAACAATGATTACAACAAAAATAAGAACAAATAAATAGCAAAATCTCAAACCATAACAAAGAAAACAAAAAAAAAAAAAAACAAAGCAAACACAACCCAACCCAAAAAACAAACAAAAAAATTAAGGTCAGCAGCATTCTCTTGCTGTACATTTAGCAGTACAGACCTACAGCCTGTGGCTGGCCTTGGAAACATGGTAGGAAGGCAGTCAGTGATTGTGAAAAGCCTTTTCAAAGCTAGTATAGCCATGCCTCCTTCGGGCTTTTATAGGTCAAGTCTTCACAGAGACTAAGGATGAGACATTTCCCACAGCATTCTTTGTGGCCTGGTGGGAAGTTTTTTTTGTTTTGTTTTGTTTTGTTGGTTTGATTTTTGTTGTTGTTGTTTTGGGTTTTTTTTTTTTTGCTTTTTTTATGTTTATATATATATTTATTTTTTATTAAGAGATTTTCTATTCATTTTACATACCAACCACAGACTGGCCTGTCCTCTCTCATCCTAGAATCTTGACTCATTTCTCTCTTGGTCTGTGTCTCCACTTTCTCATTCAAAGAAAATAAAGCCACATAGTCTTTAGGAGGACAAACAAGCTTCGCCATGGATGGGTGAGTCACTATTTTTCTTTCTCTATTCAAGATCACTATTTTTCACTTAGAGTTGGCATTCTACTTTCTAGTGGTCATTCTGCAGGCCAAAGGAGAGGCCAGTTAAAGTAAGGAAGGCTATCTCAGTATCTTGTATCGAAAGAAAAGAAAGAAAAGAAGAGAAAAAACTCATCAAAAGCTGAAGCTTTCTTCATATATTTATAAATTTCCCTATTGGGCAAAGTATGTGAGAAACAACCATATTCTCATGGTTCTGAAATAATTCTGTTTCTGAACTGAACAGCAGAGAAAAACACAGGACCTAATTTTCAAAGGCCAAAATCTGATGCTGCCCTAATTTCCAATATTCTGACATTTACTAGCTAACAGGCAGAGAGCTTCAGACTCTACGTGGGACTTAGAATAAGTCAACAGAAACTAAATAGAAATTGATCTTTAACAAATATCATAAATTTTGAAGAAAATTAACAGTAAAACTGAGATTTCATAATTTATATTTAGTAGACAATGACATTTTGGCTATAAATGAAAATTAAGAAACATTATAAATTAGCCACTTACACTAATAAAATAGTCCTACCTGTAGGTGAAAGTTTCTCTCTCATCTGCTTGTTCCCAAATACCCAGCAGCCACCTCCTATATAGTTGTCTTGGAGACTTAATATTATTTATAAATGCTCAGTCAGTATCTCAGGCTTATACTAGCTCTTATACTTAAATTAACCCATAGTTCTTAACTATGTTTAGCCACATGGCTTGGTACCTTTTCTCAATACAACATTCTCTTCTTGCTTCCTCTGCATCTGGCTGGAGACTCTTGACTTTGCCCTTCCTCTTCTCAGAATTCTCCTAATCTGGTTGCCCTGCCTATACTTCCCACCTGGCTACTGGCCAATCAACATTTTATTAAACCAGTTCGAGTGACAAATCTTTACAGTGTACAAGAGCATTATTCCATAGCACCTACCAATATTTCAACTCAACATTTTAATGAATCCATTGATCAGTGATTAGTGATTACTCTATCTTGATCCAGATGGAATTGAACTTAAAACTTCATTTTAGAAAGTGGAAAATGCCATGTTCAAAAATAGTGCTTAAATTACTCAATATGAATATGCTTCTGTTCAGGAATCTGTTATTTATGAGTCTGAATAGGGCCATGAAGCATCTCCTGAAAATGGCCAGTGACCTGTAAGGAGACAGCTTATCAAAGAACACTCACAACATGAAGTTCCCTGTAGCTGAGTCAGACACTGTGGAGTAAGATGTGGGTTTCCCTTTGGCTTACATTTTGATCCTTCCTGCTCTGAAGCTGTGATCTCATAAGCTGCATCCTTATCACTGGAGCTGATATGGAGACTCTGGATGCCACAGGAAAGATTCCTAGACTCAGCAGGTGACACCATTACCCCTAAACTATGTGTTTTATTGGAGGTACACATTTCTTTCTTTCTTAGATTAGGCAATGTTCATCTAACCATTAATCTTGGATTGTTGAACTTGCATTGAAATAGCAATCAACTCCTGATTTTCAAGGGTCTTTGGATTACTTAATACATTGATACAATATCCATACCTGCTCTTCTGAAGTAAGGTGGACAGGCATTATTATTGTCACTTATTCTTGGTGGCCAAGTTATTCAATTCTGCCTCCTGAGTCACCCATCAGTATTTATGTTCCATCATTGTTATTTTCTCATGATCCTGAGATCAGTATAGAATCACCTTGTAGTCAATATAATTTCTGTTAAAATATTGTCACTGTCTTGTTTTCTTATACTCTCTCCTTATGAGCTAAAATCATACATAAGTCCCAATTTCTGGGCATCATATCTCTTTAGTGTTAATTCAAGTTACTCAGTATATTTATCCTGCCTCTCAAAGGCTGATGAACTTCAGTGTGGAGAGTTCTCCTCTATATGCTGTTATTGCTATCCTACTGAAACAGGTCTGCAAGATAAAATCCTCTGTACATTCTTTATAATCTGAAGTTCCTATGAGTAACTCCATCCAATAAGAAGGAAACAACAAAAAGAATTCATGCATCCCAAGGTTTTTGGAATTTTAAAGCCAATTTTATAAATCTACTATGGAATAAATTTAAAAAACCAACAAGCACAGGCCCTCTATAAGTCTCTTCAATATTATGTTCTCATGTACAACAAAGCTCTTTATCTGGTAGCAAAATAGCAATAATGCCCTATTTACACTGCTCTCTAAAGAGACAAGCACTTCTTTGTGTGTGAGCTTTGTACATGGCTGCCCTGATAAAACATATGCTATTGCAGGCATGGAGGATGAACATCATAATATGAGTAAAAAGGAGAAAGTTAATTCCAGAACCTAGTTAGAGATAAAAGATGCCATTTTCTTACTTTCTGAAATGCAGCACACTCAAAACATCATGCTGGGCATTATTAGTGGGAGAAAAGATCTGCCGCTTCACAACAGACCGTTTTCCTAGTTTGATATGTTGAACTAAATTGTGGCAACATCTTCCCACTGCTTTTGGCTAATCCATTCAGTGACTCTTGGGGTTATTTCTGAAGATGAATGAACCACCCTAGGTTTTAGAAACTTAATTCCAGGAATCTCTACAAAAGTTTGGTACAAACACCAAGTAGTGAGTTTTGAATTTTCCTGGATCGGCAAGCCTGCTCTTTCTAGGAGCAAGTGTAGCACTTCCTTTTTGAGGCCAGGCCCCCCCAGCCCCTCCCTAAACATTGTGGTGTTCCTGCCAGAACTGGAAAATAAAAGGAAGAAACCGGAACCCTTTCTTAAGGGTTATCTGGAATAATTATCAGTAAGTACACATGTCGCTGAGTAATTACTTCCTGGAACACCTGGCCCAATAGGAAGCGGTCTTTAAGAAAAAACGGAGAGGTTTTCTGCTTAAGCAACAGAGCTTCCACATCTCAGGCTGAAGCTGATGTATCTTTTCCCCAATGGCTACATGAAAAGACAAAAATTAAAACAAGAATTCGAGGTGAAGCAGAACATAAACCTGATGAGCATGAAAGATGTGTGCCTTTTCGTTTCCATGGAGCTCACTGGTCAGTCTGCATGGTTAGAAAGAGGCCCGGATGGCTTTGTAACTTCTTCCAGAGAGAGCATGCTGACCCTGGATTCTGCTATGCCATTCAGTCTTTGAAAATAATACACACCTCTTTCATCACCATGCAGCCCAGTTCCTGATGTATATAGGGCAATTCATAAATAATGGATGAATGAATAAATAGGAATAGAGTGTTTTCTGTTGGGCAAATGATGCCTTCCTTCTCTAGGGAGGCATAACCATTCATTCTCACACAGTGTGCCCTTGGGAAAAAATAATTCAAGCTTGATGCAAACGGTCAGGTGTGAGCTAGAAAATGTGGGAGGAAGGAAGCAGTATTAGTCAGACCATATATGATGTGACTAATAATCATTTCCTAGTCCCACTTCAGGATTTATCACCATATCAATTTTATTTTAGGAAAAATAAAGAGAAATTCAGCCTTTAACTATTGTTTTACTTATTTATTTATTTTGGTTTTTCGAGACAGGGTTTTTTGGGGTTTTTGTTTGTTTGTTTTTTTGAGACAGGGTTTTTCTGTATGTTTAATAAATAAATAAATTTTTTAAAAAAGAAAGGAATATAGATGGCCACATCAGTCATACATTGGGCTGGAGAGATGGCTCAGCCGTTAAAGGCTAGGCTCACAGCCAAAAATGTAACTATTATTTTAAAAGAAAAGATTCAAAACATAAAAGCAACTCTAGACCATATTATACCTCCTCTGGAGTTTTAAGGTTCATCTTGAAATACATTGGTTCACAGCATTTTGCAGCTGAACAGAACCACCTTGACCTTGAGGTAGAGGCACCTTTGCAGATTTGCAAAGGGTTTGATTGTATGCAAGAGCTGGTCATATTCTCCCAGTTATAGACTCTCTCCCCATATTCAGAATTCTCACTGGTTTCAAAGAAAGTTTGGTTAGAAGTAGGATATAAAATCCCAGATCCTATACAACACTTAAAAGAAGGGAATGCACCTCTCTTCAAAGTTGGCCTATTCATAAACATGATTTATCTTTAAAAATCAACTAAACTGTGTCATGTTCTAATACTAAAATGGAAGAATCTAAGGGACCTGAATATCAAAACCAGTCCCAATTGGTCATAGGAATGAGTCTTCCAGTCTAGTTTATGTTGGTGGTTAGTTTTGTCAAGCAAGAACAAAGGGGATAAACTAAAATATAAATAGCTCCAATACACTAAAAGAGATAAATTATAAAAGTCTAGACTTACAGCTATAGAAAAAGGTGTGAATGAAAACATGGTTTTTCTTTAGAAAAAGAATTAGGTTTGGATCTTGTCATAGCTGATAGGAAATAAAATTAGAAGGACTCATAAGAGGGTTGCTAAGAAAAGAAAGCCTTGATCAATTTACTGAGAATAAATAGAATTAAGCTTCAAGTCTTCTGTAGGTGCTGTGCTAACAGTTCAAGTACCAATTATACAAAAACATTACTGTTTGTATACATGTTCACCTCTAACCTCTATCCCATCTTAGTTTTGAATGTTCTATCCTATTGGTACTTTGTAGATGCATAAATCTTGTCCTTTGGGTCACTTGTCTGTGGGTGACTGAGAATTGTTTGGAATTCATGGGCACAGCCATTCCTACAGCCTCCAATGTTCACAATTAGTGTGCAACTCTAGTCGATATGGTCAGCTGGAGGCCCTGAGACCTCACACTTGCCTACTGAGGTTTGGAACGATCTATTTTAGAAATCAAACATGTTGCTTTTGAATAAATGCTTCTAATCCATTCAAACGCCTCGCATAAAACCCTAACAAATGTAGGACTTGATTCCTGATATATCAATAATTGAGGTTTGGGAAATTTTTCTTCCCTGCCAAAGTTAATTAATTTTATAAACTCTATTATAAAGTAGCTAGAAATATAAACTTTACTATAAAATAAATAGAAATATCACACATCAAAATTAACTAGACACAAAGTCTATATAACTCTATGATTCTAACATACCTTTATATTCTTAAAATACAGCTTCCTTATCTAGAAATCATCCTTGGGAACTAGCCATGAAAACACTGACTACAAAAAATGTCTACCTTGGTATTATTTACAATGACTTCTAAATGTAAAAATACCATAAATGACTACAAAGGTGATATTTGTCAAGTATACATAGGTTAAAACAAGGTATAATAGGAAGTATTTGATTTTACTTGAAACCTAGTGAGTCCAAGATAATGTTATAATTAATTTATTAATTCAATGTAGAATGCATCAAGCTTATTAATTCATCCATTGGTTCAAATATTTATCATTTCATAATGATGAGAGCATTTAAAATTTACTTTCTTGGTGATATTGAATAGTATAATACAGTATTTTTTTTCAATACGCATCATGCAGTGTACTACATCTCAAAAATATCCCCTGTGTCTAATTGAGGTTTTATAGCCTTGATCTATTTATTTTATCTATTTCCTGCAAAGCCTGACCTCTAGAGACCATAATCCCACCCTCTGCTTCTTTGAGCCTGACTGAGATTAGGTGGCATTTGTCTTCCTCTATCTGAGTTACTTGGGAGATATTTTTAAAGAATGGAAAGAATACAGAAAACAAATAGTAGAGTGTGAAGCTCCCAGTGCCCATCCCTCAACAGAACACTTGAATAGACTGGCAAAAGCTGTCAGAGTCAACTCTGTCAGAGCTCTGGAAGATTATCAAATATTTAGAGCAGACACATGAATGTTTAATGGAGAGAGGACTACAATTGAAACATGGTGGAGAGCTCTACAGCAATCGAAGTTGCTTTTAACCTACACCACCCCTTCTGGCGTATCGGCAATTTGACTTGAGCAAGCAGAAGAAGAATTAGTGAACTTGAAGCTAGATTCGCTGAAAGCATCCAGTCTGTACAACAGAAGAAAAAGAAGCAAGGAACACAGAACCCCACTTTAGAGCCCCAACGGGACACCATGCGTTCACCAACATAGATGTGACTATGATCCCAAAGGAGAGGAAAGAGACAGAAATAACATTTGAAAAACAATTGCTGGAAAATGTCTGAAATTTGATAAAAGACAGATCTATACATCCAAATTGTAAAAAAAAAAAAAAAAAAAAAAAAAAAAAAAAAAAAAAAAGTAAGCTCAGAGTTCCATGCTGGGAAATGTTATAGTCAGACAGTTGTAAGACAGAGACCAAGCCAGCCTCTTGAAAACAACCAGACACAGCATTTTGATTTGTACAAAAATAAATCAGAAATATTAACAGCTAACACTTCAACAGAGACCATGGAGGCCAGAGGTGGTAATATGTCATATTGAAGTTATTTAAAAGAAAAGAAAAAAAACTATCATCCATGAGTTCTATAAACAGCAAAACTATCCTTTGAAAGTGAAGGCTAAGTATTAACCACTGGTCCGTGGGCCCTAAAGCATCATGGTGGGAATTTCCAGGTTGAAATGACAGAGAACATACTGGACAGTAACTCAACATGCATGAAAGTAAAGAAATAAATATGTAAAAGCACATTTCAATGTTACTTTATTTTGTACTAGTAACTCCTGTATGATTTAAGAGGAAAATGCACAAAGCACTCGTTATAAATCTATGTTCATGGTATAAATGTATCATTTATGACATCAACAAGCAAAAGAGGGGGAGACAACTGTTTAGGAGAAAAACCTTTATGCTATTGATAAAAACTCAAACAAAGAAGCTGTAGAGTGCGCTTGTCACCCCCAGTGTGAAAATAGTTTCACGAATACAGAAAGGGAAACAAAACAACGCACAGGAAGAAAATGTTAACTAAATGCAGAAGTAGACAGGGAAGGTGAAAAAAAGTGTATATGTATAAATGTGTGTGTGTGTGTGTGTGTGTATGTGTGTGTGTGTGTGTGAGAGAGAGAGAGAGAGAGAGAGAGAATAAAATGGCACAATGGAAACAAATACTTCCTTACATAATTACTTTAAGTATAAAATACAGAGATCAAAGAAAATTATTTTCAAAATTTGTTCTGAGCAATTTAAAAATGATGCAACTATATACTATATACTGCAACTATATACCACAGACTCACTTCACATCCAAAGACACAAACAGGTTGAAAATGAAAGCATGCAAAAATTAGATTATTTTTCCATGAAAATGGCAACCAAATAAATACATGGATTGCTGTATAAATAAAATGGGGTTTATGTTAAAATCCATCATAGCAGACAAAGAAGGCTGTTGTGTAACGAATGGCAAGCATCAGTCCAACAGGAAGATGCAATAGCTATAAACAAAATGGCCGAGCTGCAAGCTACACAAGGCAAATGGAGATAAAACTGAAGGAAGGAGTGGACTACAGCAGTAGCTAAAGACCTAAGTACCCCGTTTCATAATGAATAAACCCACTAGTTTGAAAATCAGCAAAGAAACTGAGGAACGCAGTAGGCCAACTGGACCCACCAGGTCTCAGGGCACCTACCTGTCACCTCACAACCGTGGGATGAGGACAGCCTTTGCACATGCACACAGCATTCTCTAGGTGCCAACGGATGTGAGGTCACGCATTTTCAAAGACTAAAAGTGTGCAAAGTGCTTTCTCAGACCACAAGGAAACGAAATAGAAACCAACTGCAGAGGGAAATCGGGAACATCTGCATAGAAACCAGTACATCCTTAACTGATGGACCAAAAGAGAAAATGCACAGACTATGGGAAAGTACTCTGAGATGAAAGAAAATGAAAACGATGGACACAAACAAACAACACGGGAAAAAATGACCAAGGATTCTGAAAGGTAACACAACTGGACAAGATCCAACACAAGTATTCCAACTGGACAAGAGACTGGGAGGTGGCTCCGTCTGTGAAGAGCTTGCCTAACAAGAAGGAGGACCTGAGTTTGGGTCTCCAGCAACAATGTAAAAGAAGTGTGCTCCTGTGACTCCAGTGTTGGGGACAGTGTACTGGTGGCACCTGCAGAGGGCCAGATCCCTGGATCTCACTGGTCAACCAGCCTAGCCAAATCTTGTACTCCAGCTTCAGTGAGAGACCCTGTATACAGATATAGATACAGGTACAGGTGGTACAGCTGCAAATACAGATACAGATAGAGATAGCTGTAGCTAGAGATAAAGCTAGGTATAGGTGTAGATGTGTATATATATGCACATGTATGTGTGTGTGTGTATATATATATATATATATATATATATATATATATATATATATAAAGTTTAAAAAGTACACACAACTGTAATCAGATGAACAATAAAAACACCTAAACAGATAGAAAAGTATACTGTAGACCAAACTCTATTGTGACTACCTTTAATTGAGTACTGTTGCTATTATATTTACCTTCTATTTTTGTTTATCTGTATTTCTCACTTGTCCCCACTGGATATGTATTACTTGAGTACATTTTAAAGGACACAATAAAAACTGAGAATATGTCATTATAGGAAAATCACTGGGCATGTGGTTTTGGAAAGAGTTATTTCTTCCATTACTATTTTAATATATAAAATCAATGAGACAAGCAGGTGAACAAAAGGAAAGAGACTTTTAAACCAACAGAATACGCATGCATACACAACAGAGATCAATAAAATTTTTAATAATATAGGCTTGGGGTGATTTGGGGGGAGACTATTTAGCTAGCACACTGATCTCCCTTTGATGTGATTTATAGTTGTCTAATTTAGGCTGCAAGAAGGCTGTGAGCACACCCTAGCATTAAGAAGCACTGTCCCACTGCCTGGAGCACCAAGACCCACAGCTTGGATGATCCAGAGACCTAGGATAGAACTAAAAACGACTGGTGGGAAAAAATGTCAATATATGATGCCTAATGATATTCTCATACATTGATGCCTAGCCCAATTGCCAACAGAGAGGCTTCATCCAGCAGATGATGGAAACAGCCAAACTTTAGGCAGAGCTCAGGGAATCCTGCAGAAGAGGAGAAAGGATTGTAGGAGCCAGAGGGGTCGGGAACACCACAAGAAAACTCACAGAATCAACTAACAGGCTCAGAGGGGCTCACAGAGAGTGAACCAACAACCAGGAAGCTTGCATGGGACTGACCTAGGCCTCTGCATAACTGTTGTTCAGGAACGTTTAAAAAGTGCACACACTCCTGTGGGACTAACAGCAGGAACAAGGGCTGTCTCTGACTCTATTCCTGACTTTTGGGACCCTACTCCTCATACTGGGTCCCCTTGCCCAGCCAGGGAGATGCTTAGTCTCACTGCAACTTGACAGGCCATGTTTTGTTGATACTCATGGGAGGCCTGCCCTTTCCCAAACAGAATCAGAGGAGGAGTGGATTGAGGGGTGGGGGCAGAAAAGCGGGGAGACTGGAGGAGAGGAGGGAGGGGAAACTGCAGCCCAGATGTAAAATTAATAAATAAAGAAGTAGCACTGTCCCAAGCGAACAGTTTGTCACCGCTGGCTTTACTGGGAATAGCTGCTTTAGAAGGACTGATCCTCTGGGGGAAAGCAAGGAGTTCCCTGACGATTCCAGACTCCTTGCTGCTCTCCCTGGGACTCACTTTATTTTCACACTGTTGGAAATCTGTCTGCCTTAGATTAGCTTCAAGGCCTGAAATGTGATGGAAATAAAACATCCTAGCGTAGTTTCTCTCGGGAGCATGGTCCTTACTCTGATGAGTTGTATTATCTCAAAAATCATCTGCAAAATTGGTGAGGGAAAGCTCTGATCATAAAATGAAAGTCAAGTCAAAGAGCGTGGGACTTAAGTGAGAACGGAAGAGCAAAAGAGACATTTTAAAAACTCTCCGACCTTGAAACCAAATAAGAATCTTCGTTATGAAAGAAACACACTTGAGGACTGTTCTGCCCCGTCCTGTAGGGCAGAGAACAGTGTGCTGGTGGCATTTCCCCATTATTTTCTTTAAAACAAGGTGCAATTCACTAAGTATCTAAAAATCCAAATTAAGCACCCACGCATGCACACATACACGCACACACAATAATATGATGAGAAATCAATTTGCAACACGCTTTAAATTTCTCCGACAAAATCATGTTCCATGTGGCCCTTGACATTTCTGAGCCCCGCATCCTGCTTCCCACTGGCTCTGTTATCAGGAATATGACTTCATCTTTCTCTCAAACCCCTAATCAGTACGCAGCCTTTTCCAGTTCACCCCAGCAGCTACCTAAGCAATGTGCCTTCCCCGTTTTTGTATGTCAACTGTGCCTTCCTCTTGGGTCACAAGCCACATTCTTTCACATGTATTTACTGTAAATTTAGATCTACTTTATGCCAAACAGTAACACAATGTTGAGTGTTGAATTCAAGGAGGAGAGAGAGGAGAATCTACAATGTACTTCCCGAGAGAAATTCCTGGGCAAAAATGAACTTGCTTTTTCAGAATTCCAACAGATGTTCAGGCTCCTGCTAAACAAAGAAGGGCTGCTTGGCTGCAACGCTTTCCTTGTTGTTATCCCTTTTCATTAGATGGGCGCTTCATAGAAACATGTCTTCAATCTTACCCCCAGGGCCCTGCATGCACTAGACTCAGTGAGCTTTGGGAATTTGCGTTTCCAAAGATTCCCTGCAGATCTGGGAATCCAGGAGCAGAGTCCAGCCACCAAGCCAAGTGGGTGAACACAGGTGTGGCTGGCAAGATGGGTAGCCAAGTGAGAGAGCCTTCTCCAAGAGCTGATGCTGGCATCATCCACCTGCGGGCCATCAGTACTCTGCTGCTGAAACCATCAGGTTTTATTCTGTTTCGGTTTCTACCACAAGTGGTTTATATAACAAGATCGATGTCTATCACCTTTCTGGGAAACCACACATGATAGTACTTTGCAGAGCTGTTTTCCAAGTAATACAAACCAGTGGAAACAATTGAAATACAGATAAATAAGGTTTAGGAACAAAAACCATTCTGTCCCATAATAACTGAACATTTATGAGAGAATATAGTCTTCAGTGCAATTTTCCTTTACTGGACATGTTATTTTAACATGTGAGTTTGGAGATAAACTAAATATTGAGGTAGAGTGAAGGACAAATGGTAACTTCACACCCTTAAAACTCCTGAATTTAAAAGTGTGTGTGTGTGGCAGGGTGCTTGTTAGTGTGGTCACACGCATGTGTGTGCACGTGGATGCGGAGGCCAGAGATTGGTGTTGGGTATCTTCCTTGATTTTTTTCCTGCCTTACTTTATTATTTAAATACCTTTTTCATTCAATATATTTGGATCATGTGTTTTCCTCCTCCAACTCCTCCACAATCCTCCTCATCTGCTACCTTCCCAATTTCCTGCTCACTCTCTTGTTCTCTCAAAAATGAACATCAAACAGGAGTGTGTGTGTGTGTGTGTGTGTGTTGATTTTCCACCTTATTTTTTGAGACACCTGGCCAATGTGCTTCAGGAATCTCTAAGGCCCCACCACCTAGCATTGGAGTTACGGGCACACACACTATTCCCGGCATTTACATGGGTTCTAAGGATCTGAACTTGAGTCCGAGCTCCTGCAGCAGGCATCTTACTGGCTGACCCATTGACACAGAAACTAAATGTTTTTGTTTTTTTTTATTTTGATGATATCCAATTTACCTACTCCTACTGATGTCTAGTTAATGTTCTAAATTCTGTTATCAACTACAAAATATCCATGATTGTTATATATACAAAACACTATATATATGTATGTATGTATGTGTGCTTGTTTGTTTTATTTTGTTTTCTCAGACAGTTTCTCTGTGTAGACTTGGCTGTCCTGGAACTCACTTTGTAGACCAAGTTTTAAATTCACAGAGATTCTCCTGCCTCTGCCTCCCAAGTGCTGAGATTAAAGGCATGCACCACCATGCCCAGCTTGATTTTCATTTTATTGTTTTTAAATAAACTTGAAAAAATATCATTTTTAATTCTCTTAATGCCTTTCTCCATTAAGTCTGTCTAATAATATTTGACTCTGGGCTTGGGGAGGAGACTTCATTTTATTGAGAATTGTTGTAAATAATCACTATTTATTACAAAATAATATTCACAAATACATGATCAGAATTAAAGGTGAAATAAAATGGGTGCAATCACTTCAGCATGCACTATGTAACTCTAGTATCTATGAACACTAGTGCTAGCAAATAAGACATCCATGTTCACTAATAATTGTATTTCATTGACTATAAAGTCCAAACACAGTAAGGCTATATATTAATGTATATTATTGTTCAATTACCCTTCACATGAGAAGGCCACAAAATTGCAAAATTTTATTCAAAATGTGAAATAGAAATTAGGTTCTTGAACCAATCTAAAAGCTTGCCTTCTGCTGGTCTAATCATACAGGAACCTAACTGCACAGAGATAGAATCAGTTGTGGTCCTGACCGTACACTTGGATGTCTGGGAAGCCCAAGGCTCTCTCCATGTTATTCCTAAAATTATGGGGGACTAAGAGTCATACAGTTAGGCCATGGTGTTCTAAGAGTTTAAAAGAGTTATCGCCCTTTGTCTTTGCTCTTACAACACTTCTCTTTTTATGATCCAACTTCTTGCCTTTAAACCTTCTATGATTCCATAATTAGCATGGGGCTTGGAGGCTCATTGGCAACCACGGTGCTGATCTGAAGGCAGAGACATGAATGAATTTAAGCTAACTCCCATGGAGGCCTGACAAGAAGCACATCTGTCTGTATCTCGTTTTCAGTCAACAATGAAGAGACACAGTACCAGGGCAAGCTAGGATCCTTGGAAGAAAAGCATTAGTGAGTACCTCGGAGCCTTTGTGTGTTCTGCACTCCAATGGCCCTGTGGCAATCACTTCTTCCAAGAGGTTTAAGAACTTACTTTCTGTTTTATCATACACTCAATCTAAACTTCACAATAAAACTTGACGCTTACATTCCTAAGCTCTGGTTTCTTTTTTAAAAAATCGCATTTATTTTTGTGTACGTGTGAGTGCGGGGGTCATGGCACTGTGTGCATGCAGTGGTCAGAGAACAGCCAGCAGGAGGAGGCTGCCTCTACAGTGTGGGTGCCAGAGCTTGAAGTCAGACTTGGTGGCAAGCGCCTCTACCCACTAAGACGTTCTACCAGCCAGCCGAGCCTGGTTATGAACAGGTGAAGGAGGACTTCAGACTATGGAAACCCAGTTCTCTTCACCAAAGATCCTAATTTGAGGCTAAGCAGTCACTTTCTTGTTCCAAAAGACATACTTTGGCTCTAAAATCCTGAAATCCATTTCTCATGGACAGGAAAACACAAGCACGATGATTTTAAGGGCGCTAAAATGCTGTTGTTATAGAGGGTTATAGGTTGGTTAGATGCCCAGCTAATCCAATGGAATCTCCTTGCAGCACCTTCATCCTCAATTGCGGCGACAGTGTTCACTGTTCCTTCTGTGTTCATCACCCTGGCCAGATGCTTTAGTCACTGGCTTGGAGTTGAGACAAGTGACTTGCTTTGGCCAATGGAATGTTAGAGGACCTAATCCAAATGGCATTCAACTCGAGGCTTTACTTGTATATGTGTAGTTCAGTTGGCCCTCTTGAAAACCACATGGAGAGATTGCTTCAGAGAACCACAGGTTCTTTAAAATGAGTCTGAGGATAAGAAAATGCATGTCTAGCTAAAATTAGCCCAGCTGAGTCCTACCTATTCATAGACCAATGATCCATAGACCTATGAATAAGTAAAAATGTTTCCTGCTTTTTTATATCTCAACTAAGATTTAGGGAGGTTTTTGTTACACAGTTATTGTAGCAGGGAGCTGACTACTACACCAGTCTTACAGTAAGTTATTCTTGCATACTCTATGTTTTACAAGGTTCACAGTAATGGTTTAACTCAAATTATGTACCTAAATGCCCAACTTAATTGGATATCTGTATTATCAAAGAAAAATCATTTAGGCTACATAGTTTTTTTTTTCATTTTTCGTTGTTGTTTGTTTATTTGTTTGCTTGTTTTGTTTTTTTGCTGAATACAGTGAAACTCTTTCTGTGTCTTGGCCCTTGTCTGCTTCTATAACAAAATCCTACAGGCTGGATAATTCATAAACAACAGCAACAAATTACTTTTCATGTTCTAGAGATGATAGTCCAAGCCATCAGCAGATTCTGTGTCTGCTAAAGACTTGGTCTCTGCTTAATAGGACCCTCTGATTTCATCTAACATGACAGAAATGTCAAAAAGAAAACACTGTTCCCACATGGCAGAAGACACAGAAAGACCAGGGAGCTCTCTGAACTCTTACTTATAAATGAATCCGTCCCATTCACAAAGGTTTAACTCATAGGCCTCTTACTTTCCCAAAGGCTCTATCCCTTGATGTTGTCACCTTGGAATTTAAAGTTCCAACATATTAGTTTGGATGTAATCATTAATTCAAGCTGTTGCAAGCTGTACCTTCACAGTACCTGAGATTTCAGCTGCTCTCTGTCAGTGGGTCTGGAACCTAGAAAGGTGTTCATATATTCAGGGCCTTCCAATACACTTCGGAGCATAGCTACTCTTCGCAGACTTTATGGTGGCAAAGAATAGGATGCCATCCAGTGGGAGAGTAAGTACCCTTGTTCATGACTTATGCGGCTGGAGCACAAAGTTGCATCCCAGAACGTGAGGGAAGAGTAAACTAGGGACATATTTCCATCTTTACACATTGCCACAAAAATCTGTCTTCCCCCCAGTATGTTGACATCTGCTGCAACCTTTCTAAATAACTCAGGACATCAGAGAATTGCTCTCTCCTGTAAGCCAAGATAAGTTTGGCAAACACATCTGTACAACGTATGTACCGGGCACATTTCCTTGTTGAATTATTCAATTAAATCTGATAATGAGAGCACATTGACACAGTTAAACACTCAGGTGAATAAAAGATTCACTTTGAAGTGCAGAAATTTCTGGAGTCATCTGTGTGTTAACAAGGAATGATTCCATGACTACCATCATCCAGGGAGAGAGAAACTTTAGAAAAGGTAAGCTAGAGAGGAATGTGCTGGAGGCTTTTTCTGGCATGATTTGAAGGAGATGAAAGGTAGAGACACTCTCCAATGTTCATTTGAGCCATCAATCTTTTTAGAATAAATGTACTGAATTTTAAGAGACAGAAAAACAAGACTCAACTCTCCAGTGAATCTTATTCCCCTGAACCCCAATTGGACACAGAAAGATGAACATTAGCATAGGTATCAACACATCTGATTTCTGATCTTCCCTCCACAGAACTCGGCACAAACAACCCCACAAACACATCAGACTTTTCTTATCTCAATGCTCACACTGTAAAACTGGAGAATATGACGGTTCCCCATCATTGCCATATTACGTATCACAAAACAACAAAAACATTTTGCAAATAAAAGAGGCATCTATGAGTGCAAATTTAATAATGATTTGTATTTAAATACAACAAATACATTATGAAGCGCGTGCTAGTCACACTGCTGGCGTCGGAAGGAAGAACATCCTCACTAGCCCTGGCTCAACAGCACTTGTAAATACCAGCCTGAGCTCTCGTGAGCATCCCCTGCACTTCAGCTAGTCCCCACACTCCTTATGATAAGAACCATTTCTTAAGCCTCTTTTAATCTTCATGACTTAGCATGATACACAGTCCCAAAGCAGGGTATCAAAACCTAGATAAGAAAAATAGTTGAGTCCTGCCATCTATTGATACACATGCAGACCCTGTGCCAGGCATGCCCATACACCGTCTCTGGTTATGCAACTGCACAAAAAAAAAAAAAATGCTAAAAGAAAGTACTATCCTCAGTTAACAATCAAGAAAGCTGAGGGTCAGAGACAAAGCCATGGCCACCTTGCTGGTTTAGTAGGGATAATTACGCATTTCACTGTGTGTTTGAACAATTACATGTTTGAATTTAGCAGTATAAAAACACGAGGGCTCCATGTACTCCTAGTAGTCATTTGACCTCATCAGCTCATTTACTCAGTGTCTGCTAGGCTTGAGGAGCAGTCTCCCACAGTACTTAACCTCTGTGCCCAAAGCTTTTGCTTGCACATGGGGTTCTAGAAAAGAAATGAAACTTAAGTGAATGCTCATTTCTTGACACAGAAGTATTGGTTCAATCACCAGTCTGTCTGACTTCAATCCTTCTTCCAGATCTCTAGAGCCAATGTACACAGGGGCAGATTTCTGTCACAGTTTACCGGTCATGTAGCATGAACTCTATTCATCCATAGCCGTAGTTTGCTCACTGCATATGTCCACAATAGCTCAAAGAAAGAACACTCAGGGAAAGAATTTGAGGCAAATGATGCAACACAAAAGTGTTTGGGCGCTTGATTTATATACATGCAAATAAATCATCCCCTGTAGAAGTTAGAAACTGATGACTTCCTCTTAAATTGTGAAAAGATGTTCATTGAAATGTATATGGGTTGGGTGCTCTTCCCCAGTGACCTGCTCCCGATTGTAATCCAATAATGTGGGTAATTCCTTTGGCTGAGTTTCTCCACAATATCTCATTCATGATCAGGAAAGGACCATTAAGCTAAGCCCTCCTTCTGTCTCTGAAGAAATTAGAGCCCAGACAGATGAAGTGACCAGATTGTGGTCACTTTCTTTCCATTACCCCAACCCCCATTTCCAAGTTGCACTTTTAAGAATCTATGAGCTTTCTCTCTCCCATACAATAATTAAGAAATATAATGTTTGCTTAAGAAGTGCACATTTTCTTCAGTCATGAGGTCTCTAATGACTTGAAAAGTGAGGCTTCGAAAATATGTAGCAGATCTAATTTAAAAAAATAAATAAATAACTCAGCTCTGCTTATCCAAGGCAGCAGGAGCAGTACCATGCCTCCCTTTTCTTGTTTACAGAGAAGCTCCCAGTTAGAGCTATATTTAGTCCTGCTGCAATCCTGTAAGCTGTTATTATGAACTTGACTTTGTAGATGAGGAAACTGTTGATCAAAGAGACTAAATCATCCCGCAAGAGGGTGGCAGTCAGAACTCAAAAATGACTTTATAAACTCAACTCCTCCATTGCTTCCTCTATTTCAACACAGCCCCCAATTCTTCTCATGGGACGCTTGCCTAACAGTGGGTTCAGAGAGCGTGGGCCAGGTCCTGGCTTCCTGAACAGTGACCATAGCCATAGCTCTGTGGCTATCTGGGTAAGGCCCTGTGAAGAGTACTCTACTGGTGGAATATGAGCAGAAGTGTGTGTATCAGAAAAAGATATGCCCCCTCTCTCCTTTCTTAATCAGCCATTACCCACACTGATTTTTCAGGGAGTGCTTGAAAGACACATGGCAAAGATAGGGAGACCTGGACTCTACTCCCTACAGAACAGTGGGGTAACTAAGCCCTCACACCTCCCTTCTATTAACTACCAATAGCCCAAACGGATAATTACGTGAGGGAAAAAGCTTCATGTGAAAGGCACAGAAATTATAGGGCTTATTTGTCATAGCAGCAAAATGATCAAAATGTCCATTTTTATTGGAGACTAGTGTTCCTATTCCTGCTATTCTCAAACAAGTCTCCATAATCCATGCTTACTAACTCACTCATTTTACTACATGGGAATTAATCACTTTTTTTCAGTGATTTCTCCTTCTGTCCCTTATTATTCCATCAGTTCAGGGTTAATGATAATTGCTGTCCTGTGTAGCTATTCGTGCTATTCAAACAAGTATCATAAAAAGTTTGTGGTGTAGTTCATTGTAAAACCTCCCAAAGCATGAAATTAGAAAGACTTGCATTGTTAAAACCCTTCCAATCACACTCATCTTCCAAACGAATTTTAAGGAAAATTTACATCTCAGACTGAGAAGGGAACAGTGGTCTGGAGTTAATCAGTGATGATTTATTGAGTCTCCTAAGTGCATGGCTTATATATGGGTTTCCCTACCAGTTGGAAACTCTTAAAGCCCTGGACCTGAGAATGTTCCCTCAAGAACACACAGGGCCTTGTCTGGCCACTAGTTCCAAAATGTGGCTTAAACCGGCGTGCTGAGGGCTCAGACCTCCTGCATTTCCCACCACAGAGGCCTGAGGTCTCCACTCCTCATGTCTCCTTGATGTGGTTGATCCAGGAGGCAGAGTAGCAGGGATACTTTTGAGAAATAGACCAGAGAATATATTTTATGACTCCTCCATCATAAGCTTTGTACCTTTTTCTCTCCCCAGAACTTCAAAGTATTACTCCTTTTAACATCTCAAATCTTAAACCCAAATCCAAATCTGAACCAAAGAAAAGCCTTGCCCTCAAAGCAGTCTCCATCACAAATGATGGATGCTTTAAGTGCTTTTTTGGGGAAAAACTCCTGAAAGCAGTTTGGTCACTAGAGTAAATCCCCATAGAAACAGAAATAAATCTCTGTGACATCTGCTAATGTACACCATTTCCCTTAAGCACCTCTTCCTGTCCAGCTTCCACACCACCTTCCCGCCTTCCCAATGGCCCCTTTGTTCTGGTATTGGCCCTGGGGGATGACTGAGCCAGCAGATGGTACCAGGAAAACCCACACTATCACATCCAGCTGAGCATGAGCAGGCTGGTGAACTAAAGCCTGGTCCAGGGACTGGAGTAAAAATGTCAAGGAAGCAAAAAGATCATGCCTTTCTTTTGTTCAAGTTCATTTGTTCATTTGCCCAAGAAACATTTGCCATTCACTGATGTGGGGTTAGCACTGCTTAAGGCAGTAGAGAAAGGCACTTAGGAGAAGCATCTTTGTTTCCCAGGTACAGATTACACATTTACACATCTGCAAGTACATGGCTAGAGCATGAAGAATGGTGGATTCCGGAGCAATCAAATGGAAAACATCCCACAAGCTGATTCACATGAGGCATGTGAATCAGGGAAGATGTATTCTTGGTTTGTTTGTCTGTCTGTCTGTCTGTCTGAGAATTGCCACAGGCTGAATTACCAAAGAACAATATTAGCACATAAACCCTGGAGAGCCTCTTCGGCTCCATCCATTGTGAATCAAATTACAGAATGGAGTTCAGGTTAATTCTCCTCAATTTCAGAAATGGGGATCCAGGAGGAGTCAAAAGAGGCCCATAGAGCTGCCAAGTTCTGGAAAAAAGAGGTCTGAAGGAACTGGTGGGCTCTCTGCTGGGCATTTCAAGGCATCAATACCACCGCCAAGCCCCAAATGGCTAGAGAACTGCCAATACGGAGCTTCCATTCTTTCCCGCCTAGTTTGCTGTCAGAATGGGCCAATCCAGAACAGCCACATGAGTCACCTTGAACCCGGCTGCTTTGCATTACTGCCTCTGCAGCCTCTTCCCTGGAGGTTCTTCACACAGCTGGAGTGCATTGCCGCATGGCATGCTCCTCGTTTTCCCCACAAGAGTCCCTGATTGAAGGCAGATGACACACGACCTTAAGCTCACCTTTAGGAAACACGCTAAGCCTGGTTTCGCACTGCCAGGTTGTAGCATGGATATTATTCCTGTCTTCCAACCCTGTGGATCATGGGTTATTTTAGAGGACTCCAGCTGTTATGCATTGCCAGAGAGATCAGAACCAGATTGAAATGGTGTGTAAGTTAAGCGCCCGGATAATTAGACCCTGAGCCTAACAATTGAGAAGCCTTGAGAGCAGGAAAGGTACCTGTCGTAGATGTTTACACTTGACTCTTCACAAAAGATGCTTTATTGATGTCGCTCCATCCGAGTGACTGTGGACCTCTAGAATGCAAGTACTGCCATCTCCCCTAGCATCTACTCATCTGTGTGTTTAGGGGCTGCAAAAATGGCGTCAAAGAGGAAGAGATCTGAGCATAAGCTCTGGAAACCCATCACCCTTTCGTGGGCCTGAACTGTCCCAGCAACTCTAGACCTGAGTGGTGCTTGTTTCCTGCCAATGAGTTCTGTTGGTTTGATTCTATGTCATTCTCTGGTGCCTTTTTTTCTCTTAAACTGTGCTGGACTCTCATTCTATGGCAGGCCCTGTCCTAATTATTTTACATATTCCACCTCTTATGAGCCTCACAGTAACTCATCATGTGTATGCTTTGTGTCCCTATTTGTTTTTCCTGTTTTATGTATTTTGAGACAGGGTCTAACCATGTTCTAGGATGGCTTTGAACTAACTGTGATCTTCCTGCCTCCGCCTCACAAGGGCTGATGTCTCCATTTTATTTTTGCTCATCCCAAAATGTCAAAATATTATTCCTCTTAATATCTGAAGTTTGAAACCTGAATCCAAAAATCCAAACAGAAGGAAGGTCTTGCCCACAAAGCAGCACCCATCACAAATGAAGAATGCTTTGTGAAGAAGAAGAAGAAAAAAAAAACCTGAAAGCAGAATTTGACCACTAGAGTAAATCCCCAAGGGAATAGAAACAAATCCTGGGTTTTCATACACAGAAAGAGACTAAAGAAGTCATGTGACTTTTCTACCGGTGAGGGTGGTCTCTGTTCCTTGGGCTTCCTTTAGGCATCTTACAGAAACCACTCTGAATTGAGGCCTTATACTTATGATTTCAGTTTCTTTTTTTTCTCTGAGGCACCATGCTGCCCAATCAGTCCCAAACCCTGCACTCTAGGGAGCCTCAGCTCCCAGGTAGATGGGACCATAGATAGGCACATGGACACCACTCTGCTTTTCTTGAGTTAATTTCAAATGTCTAAAGGACACTGAGCACTTTGCTCTCACAGTCTCTCAGTTAAGCTAACGAATCTGTGCAGTTGGAATCTGCTGTCTCACAGAGGAATAGATAATAGCTCTACTCCTGCTCTGTCTTACCTCTGTTCTCACCATCCCCAGTCCTTCCACTCACCTCTTCCCTCCTACCTATGTGACATCAGGTCACAGGTCACAGGTGCACACGAGACCTCACTCAAGCTGGCCTGTATTAGAGGGGCTTTTACAAAACCCTGCAGGCTTTATGACAAAGGAAGAATTTTACCTACTCTCTACATTTGGCAAGTTTCCAGACTCTCAAGGAAGTAATTTCTTCCATATGAAAAACAAAAACAATGCCTATCTCAAGGACGTCATGCAGCAGATACATGCATCAGGTGACATGTTTAGTAAAGACTTCTGCCACATGCTGTTGCAGTTAACCACAAGGGAACATGCAGGCCTCACAGCGACTCGGTGACACCATGCAACACAGAACACTGAAAACTGAAATGCCCTTGGAACAGGATTCTATATCTCATTAGGAAATGAAATCGTGACTTTCCTGGGAATGACAGCTCTGGCGGAAGAGATGGCAGCCTGGATTTCTACTTATCACCAGGGTAACAACTCTTTAATCCTCCAGCTTCATGTCAGGTCTTTGATAAAGAAACTCCAAGAAAATCACAAGGCAGTTTGACGGGGATGGCCTGAAACTGTGCCTATATATTTTAGATGCAGGATCAACCAAGAGAACCCAGTTGGAGGTTGACTTAGGAACTACGTTAGTTCTTAACCCAGATAACGTATCAAGACCAAGAGGGATCGGGCCGGCTGGAAGTGCCTATCCCAAGATAACTAAAAAGAACACCTGTGAATTCTAATTCTGAAACTTTCCAAGAACCCTGACACTCTAGAGCTCCTCCCGCCCTGCTGGGGGCTCCAAACCACAGGAACTCAGGTCTGGGCCTACCTCCTCTCTCTCCATACTCCCCACCGCCTCTCTCTCCATACTCCCCACCTCCTGAGAGCTGCTTTTCTGACACTGCCTCTGATCAGTTTTTAGAACTGTTACTAACAAGGGAAACAAATGTGGAAGAACTTACCACTTTTCTCATCACTGAGACCAAAATGCCCAAGAGATCAGCCTAGACAGAGGGATTATTTATTTTAGCTCACAGTTTCAGAGGGTTGTGTCCACGCCACTTGCTTGGTATTTCTGGGTGCATTGTGAGGCACAGCATCTAGGTGGTGGGATCATGTGGTAGAAGGAGCTATTTGTGTCCTGGCTAACAAGAAGAGGAGGGAGATGGACATCAAGTATCTACCCCCTGTAAACTACTTCCTCCAGCAAAGTCTCATTCACCTCCTTGAGTGCCCAGAACCTCCAATATTAGTGCCACTAGATGGGGACCAAATACCCAACACATAAGCCTTTGGGTGGGACTGTTCACATCCATACCATACCGTGGGCATTATTTTATGACTAATCTTTGATATCTTAAACTTTAATTAGCATAACATGCACTGACTGCTTAGTGGTGTAATGTTAAGCAGTGAAGGAAGAAAGTTATGTAGAAGTCATTTAATAGAAAGAATCTCAAGTCCTCACTCAACCAGCTAAAGATTTGGTATAGCCCTTTAAATATGTATGCTTTTAATAGTTCACAGAAAATCTGTGCTGTGGAAACATCTATGTAACTAGCACCGATGGCTACATTGTAGGCTAAAGAATCAGCATTGGCCATGAAGATGGCATAAAAGTGATGGTCCGCTGTCTATAATTAACATCCCCAGAAGCCACACCAGCACTGCTGGGGAAGTGAGCAGGGAACATGCTCTCCTCCCACTTGTCGGCAGCTGTTTAAGTGCCTTGTTGAAGGTGCGAGTCACGTGACGGCTGCTTACTGCTGTGCACTGTGACAGACACGTGTGCGGTGCTTGTCGTCTCTCTTCCTTTTTGAGGTCCTAGGCACCAAAGTGGATCCCATGTTACAACTTCCCCAGAAGTCACCTGAAGCTGTAAGGCTGAGTTCTGGACAGTAGAACATGGAAAGCAGTGATGATGCTGAGGCACCTCTCAGCCTAGCCCTTAGTTTCCTTGTGGTTCTTCTTCCATGGACTCTCTTTGTCTCCGTGTATCAGCCCAGTGCAGGGAAGGACATACCCAGACCCATGGCAGTCACTCTGTAGAAGATTACCTGAGTAACTGTGTAGAGAACATTTACCATGACCCCTTCTTCTTCCTGTCACTGGACTGTAACATCAGCAAGAAGTTAACTTTTTTTAAACATCCCCCAACTATCTGTGGCCTGCTAACAACAGTTATCCTGAGTAACGTTCCTCCCCTGTATTGGGGGAGGCTCACTGAGTACCAAGAAGAGAATTGGCCTAGCCAGTGGCAGGACATAAAGGAAAAAGTTCATTACTGTGGGGTCTGGCTTCATGGTGGATGCAGATGACACCCTCTGAATTAGGAAATTAGGGGCAAGTGGTTGAGAAATGTCTATTGTTCTTCCCACCTTCCTGTTTTCCTTACTGAATACTAATGCAGCATTCCTTGTGGGCTGTTCTCTCCACCCACCTTTGTAGCCCACTGTGTGCAGGGCATCTCACCACCACTCAGCGGTTTTCAGCTGAGTGAACTCAAGCAGAAGGAATGGAGTGATGCAGGCAGTAATCGCGGCCCCTGGGGTTCTTTGGCCTTTCACCCAGAGCATATGTCTACAGCCAAAGCACTTAGGACACAGTCCTGAGTGAGTATGCCGTGTATGGGAGGGGGGTGACTTAAAGCAGAGGAGGGTTTTAAGTTCAGCCTGTGCTCAACACTTAAATTGAATTTAGAGACTTCCCAAACCCTTTCTGAAATTACACAAGGGCCATGAGAAATCAGTTTCTTTCTTTTGTGGTTGCAGATTTAATTCTGTAGTTCAAGAAGCTGCGTCAGAGAGCTTGCACAACACTGCAAGCTGTTGCTGGTGGAAATGAAGCCGCTTCCTCCTTTGTTGCTAAATGCCTAGAGTTACTCCACAAACATTAGCCCGGACCCTCCTGTTGGGAGTGTGTGAGTCCTGCCCCCAGAGAGAATTCAACCCCGTGGAAGCATCCATTGAAAACGCCTCAGGAAAGATGCTAATGGCAGATCTGGTCCCTTAGAAGTGAAGCTTGAAAAGCCCATCCTTGGAAGTGAGGACGAGAAAGTCTGGGGGAAATACTCGGTAAAGTCATAGGACCAGAGCGGAACTAGGGCTGAAGGTACTTCCTGCTGAGATCACAGTCCCCGCCCTGTGTGGTCAGCATGGGCCATCTCAGCACTGCAGAGAATCCACAAGCTTTGAAATTGCTCCTTGCAGATGAAAGGAAGGTTTAGGTTTCCATCCTGAGAGGCAGCAAACTCTAGCATCCTCAACCCCATTAACTTACTTAGTGCTGTGTACTTTTTATACTGAATAATCTAAACACAGAAGCAGGAAATATGGTTCCCATTGTGCAATTAATTGGTGAGCAATGTGACTTTGAACAAGTCTCTTCCTCCGATTTGTAACCATAAATTAGAAAGTCTATTATATGAAGGCATATAATAAATATTAACTTGAAATTCCCTAACAGCGTCATCATTTGTAATACTATTTAAAATGGAAATCTCTATAGAACAATCCCACACACACACACACACACACACACACACACACACACACACTAATCTGGGTATTACACAAAAATCTACAGGGAAGAGTTTTTCTTACTTGCCTTTTTTTCAAGGTTTAGTTTACATACAGTAAAATGTACAGGATACAGCCAATGTATTTGCAAAACATATATACCCTTGTAACTATCATTCCATCAACATGAACACACTGAATACTATTACATGAATATGGTATGCTGAGAACATGTCTGGGAGGACCTTAAAAATCAATGTAGGGAAATAGGACAGATACCTTAAAAACACAATGTGATAAAGTAGGGTTTTCTGTTAAGGTTTAGTGTGTGTGTGTGTGTGTGTGTGTGTGTGTGTGTGTGTGTGTGTGTGTGTGAAGATACCCAAAGAAGCCAGAAGAGGACATCAGACCCCTTGGTGTTTAAGCTGCAGGTAGTGTGAGCCTCCTGACCCAGGTATAGAAATCAAACTCTAGTCCTCTGAAGAGCAGCAAGAACTCTTCATCACTGAGCACCTCTGCTAACGTGGGTTCTTTCTTTTAACATGCCAAATGATTGGGGCCAACCAAACACGTGTCCATATGAAGGGAGTTATTAGAAGGATTTAAAGTACGTGAGGAGGGACCAGGGAGGACTCTGAAAGAAGGGATATCCTGATCAAAACATGCTATGCAATGATAAAGGAGAAAAATGACCAAAAATATAAAAGGAGATATATTTAGTTCATCTCAGAAGCTGGCTTCAGTACTCACAGTCATTAATTAATGAAAAGACAGATACAAATGATTAATGTGCAAGCCATACTTGAAAACACAGGTCGTGCAGCAATCCACAGAAAGGGGCAATGCCTTCTAGCTTCTGATGATTTTCTGCTTTATTTCCATGTTTTTGTTCTTCCCTTGTTCTGTATTACAGTGTGGCTAACCCCACTGCTTCATTTGACGAAGACTGAATAGTGGCTAGACAGGAAAAGCCAGAGGTTCTCCTTGTCCTACCCATGCAGGACTTCCTCAGCATGAGTGACGTCACTCCCTTGGGAGTCTTCCTAGCCACCCCTAAATGACCTAGTCCCTGAGCTCTGATGAGACTGCCTTTCCCCTCCTTCTCTAGCTTAGGAGCAGAGCAGCTTTGTGGGTCCTGAATCACTGGGTTATCTCACCAGGTCCTGGTAAACTCCAATCCCTTCCCTTGCCTCTGTAATGACGCTCCTGTGTCAAATTCCTTACCTTTCAAAGAGCTATAGAGGTTTCCATTTCCCTGGTTACATCTTGGGTGTGATTTCCTCTTTTTATGAATCATGTTTATAATTATTTGTTTTTTAACTTTGATGAAAGCTGTAACTTTTGTAATCATAATTAAATCAAGTTTTTCCAAAAGAAACTTAGCATGAATGTGGGATATAAAGTAGACTGATATGAGAAGATGCTGGACCAAAGTATGAAAGAGAGGGAGGAAGGGAGAGAGAGAGAGAGAGAGAGAGAGAGAGAGAGAGAGAGAGAGAGAGAGAGAGAGAGAGAGAGAGAGATTGAATGTGTGTGTGTGTGTGTGTGTGTGTGTGTGTGTGTGTGTGTGTGTGTGTGTGTGCCACACTACAGTACTGATTCCAAACTATGGGCTCACAGACCCATCTGAGGATCTTCATACAAATTCACATTTGGTGGCTACTTGGCCGCTGTCCTTCCTATCCATTCTGAACAATGAAGAAGAAACTTTAGCCAAAGCTTTCTGGCTAGATACTGAGCAAGACCTCACAGTGCAGATGCCATGCAGCCCATTTCTTATGATAAAAAGGATCATTTACACCAGCAAATAAAACAAATATAAAAACACACACCAGAGTCTCATCCCAGTCCAACTGAATCAACAAAGATCAATTGGGATCAATTGGGAAACAATTCCAAAGTGGTCCTCATAAAATTCATCCCATCCTTCATCCTCACAGCGCTGTTGAGAACCTCTAGAAACATGGAGAAGGCAGGAAGGGAGAGATGGGAAAATGGTGTTAAAAGCAAAGCAGATCTACTGACAGTTTATGTCTACAAATTAACATTGAGTAGAAAGACTACATAAAAATGTTCCCTGTTTGTCTCACCTGCTAGCTCTTCTGAAAGCACAGCTTATAAATACATTGAGCTACATACTTGGTGGAAGACCATTTTAAAAACAAAGACTTTGTCACATAAAAATACCAACTAAAAGAGAGGAACTTTATGCAGAGCAGCGTGATTTTCTAAACCACAAAACTGTGAAGAAGATCCAACAGCAGGATTTTAAGAGCCAAATCAGCATGAATAAATAAATAAATAACTGACCTTCCCAAGGGGAAGCTGGCTCTCTTGAAATTTCAGCAAATGAAGTTTTAATTGCCAGATTTCCTTATTTATGGAAAACTAAGCTTCATTAATAATGAACTTACCAGTGATCTACAGAAAGAAGGGATTTTTATGAAAGGGGAGCACAGTCAGCACTTATCTCTTCATTAAAGCTTAGGAATGGTGAGACAATCATTGGCTTAGTCTTGAATTCTACAAATATAAAAATCATTTTTTATCAGAACACCATTCATGGACACCTCAATAAACATCTTATTAACTGTGTAACAAGTGAGACACCCCACACCACCCTCAGACCTGACTGCCTAGGTGCCACAATTGCCAAGCCAGACAAAGAAGCCGCATAATGACCGAGGGTTCTCTCTGGGGACTGACCATCAGGCAAACTTTTCAGGAGTCCACATCCAGCTCCCAAGGGTCACCTCCCCTGCTCTGGTCACTGTGATGGATGTCTGCTCTTCCCAGCTAGGCAAGAATGGTGTCAGCTCTCTGTCCCAGTGCCGGTCAGTGCTGTTGCTGATGATGAAGATGCAAACCTGGTGGAAGGCTGGAAACCTGGCTGTCAGTGAGCAAAACGATGCCAGAAGAGACAGATGGGAGCCAATAAGGGGGTACGGTGCCTGGGAAGGTGAAAATGAAGAAAACAGGGAGATTTAAGGAAATCTAAGACAATGGCTCTCAAACTGCCAAGAACACCTACTGTTGTGTTTAATTCTAAAACATAGACTAGCATCATCTGAGTAGCAGGAAATGCGATTATTATACTGATATACATGTTCGTGTGTGTGTATAAAAATGGACATGCATATACATACATGTACAGAATACTAAATCATTACCACATGTCTAACACAACAAGTTGTGCATTAAACACAAGACGCTGCTTTTCACTTCAGTTCCTGCTAACATTTCCCAGCATTCTCATTTGGCCATCTGCGAGTATTCACAACCACGCAAATGGTTACAATTTCCAATGGTTTGGGAAGTAATTTATTGGAGAAAAACATAAAATCAAGGAGATTATTCATTAACTTAACGTTTTTCTGAGAACTGGAAAAAGAGAGCTATAATTGTATTTGGGAGGAAATTAGCTTAGCCCATTCTAAGAAACACTCATAATTGCTAAGACCCTTAAATTGCAAACAACTAAAAGCAACTTGAGTGAAGTAAAACAAAAAAAAGAGATGGTTTTTATGAGCTTATACGGGAATCTCTTCAGATACAAAGGCAAAGATTAAGTAAAGGCCTGCAGAGTGTCTGAACCCCAAACAGCACAAGGCAGAAGGACCCGTTCTTTGTGTCTCTGCTTTGTGTACGCCGGCCTCCCCTCCCTCCTCCATGCTTCCCTTCCCTCCCACACACTTCCCTTCCCTCCCTAACTCCCTCTCTGGTTCTCCCCCTCTTCCAGCTATAAACTAGTTCTTTCTGCTTTTCCATCTAGGGAGTGCTTGTGTGCGGCTAAATTTACATCTCTCCAGGCCTAGAGGTAGAACTGTTGTTTGTATGCCTGCTTACTACACTCAAATTCCAGATCACTTCTGAAGGCCTCCACTCCACACTGTCCTCATCCCATCGTTGAGAAACAGTAAAGGATGGACATTGCCTACTTACCCATCATCAAATAGCCATCACTCCTTTGTGCAAAGAGCTTTTCCTAAGATACTGCTGTGCAGTTTGTGTTATGAATGAGGAATGGAAACAGGGTTTGGTTTTGCTCCTCATGCATTTGTTGGGAAGTTGCTTGATAGATGCATGATTTAGCTTTTCAATCAGCAAGGATTTGAGGTTGATATGTAGTATATGAAGGGAAAGACCAGCCTCTTCGCAGTGACAGTAAATATACAGTAATTTATAGCCCCCAGCACACCCTAATACAGGACCCTACATATTTGGACTTTTCTTTCAACAGGCGAAGAGCCATTGTCCTCAGGATAGGACACAGAAAGTCCAGCACGTGATGTCTAATGCCTAGACGACAGAACCAAGCCGTCTCAGCACAGATCCAGGAATGATACTGCTTCTGTGGCTCTGGACTTGTCTGAATTCACAAAGAAATTTTAGTAGAAGAGTGACCTGATGTTGAACACTGTAATCCATATAGTTCACGTTATAACATCTCTCCTACCTGTGGGCACTGAGGTGCCTAAGCAGATATGGCAGCCATCAAGCTCTGCCAGTGAGGAAAACTCTAGCCAACCATGAGACCCATGACTGCAGTACTTACACAGGGAGTAGCCTTGCTTTGCTCTTTTTTATTTTGACTGGAGAAGGTGGTAAAAAAAAAAAAAAAAAAAAAAAAGATGATTGAAATGTAAAAATTAATAAATTTTGTGTAGAAGAGAAATAACTCAAGATGTACATATGCTACATGTCAAATGACTCTTGACTTCATGATATAGTTGGTCAATGTGGCAGATGCCTGTAGTTAGAACTGAAGGATTGTAGGTGCATTCCTCACAATACAGGTATGTCAAGCATGGATACTTCACTGTTGCCACAGAGTCCCATAGGGACATATCCTTTGTCACCAAACCTGCAAGTTCTACATTTACATGTGTCATTCTGGGGTTCTCTTCTTGACACTGGACTCAAAGTCTGCTTTTTAGTGTATTTCCTCTGTTGTCCACAGTTATGCCCATAAATATAGAGATAGGAGATAACAAGCTTACTTACCTGCCTAAAAATAATTTGATACTAGTCTTCCATATACACAAATTCCTGCATCTCCTTGGTCAAGACTAGAGGCAGCATCTACAATAATTTTTGCAAAAGTGCTTTGTCCAGTGAAACCTTTGATTGTAAGAATAAATTCTTTGTCAGGTGAACTGCCCATTCAACAACTTGTGTCTCTTGACAACTAAATAAAACTATTGGAAATCAATATTCCAACCATTCTTTTCTTAGTTAAAATTCCAAAGAAACTATTGTCCACACCAAGGAAAAACTTATAAGTAGGAAAAATTATATTAAGTGTTTTTAAAGTAAAGATTATTTATTTTGCTATGAAAGGGTTCAAGTATCTAATAAAATAAACCATAAAAAATATCAATAAGATGGAACCTTGTGAAGTCTACAGCTCATTCTAAAATTGTGACTATTAAACTTTGGCAAGAGCCACATGCAACTCTAGAACTCATTTAAAGTACACATGACCAGGTCTTATGTAGCTGGTACCCAGGGTCTACCAGGTCTTATGTAGATGGTACCCAGGGTTTACAGGGTCTTATGAATTTGGTACCCAGGGTTTACAGGGTCTTATGAATTTGGTACCCAGGGTCTACCAGGTCTTATGTAGCTGGTACCCAGGGTCTACCAGGTCTTATGTAGCTGGTACCCAGGGTCTACCAGGTCTTATGTAGCTGGTACCCAGGGTCTACCAGGTCTTATGTAGCTGGTACCCAGGGTCTACCAGGTCTTATGTAGCTGGTACCCAGGGTCTACCAGGTCTTATGTAGCTGGTACCCAGGGTCTACCAGGTCTTATGTAGCTGGTACCCAGGGTCTACCAGGTCTTATGTAGTTGGTACCCAGGGTCTACCAGGTCTTATGTAGCTGGTACCCAGGGTCTACCAGGTCTTATGTAGCTGGTACCCAGGGTCTACCAGGTCTTATGTAGCTGGTACCCAGAATATACATCTAGCTCCTCTTTACTAAGCTCCAAGGTCCATGAGAACAAGCATCATGCCTGATCCTTCTCTCATCCAAAACAAAAAAGGACAATGTTTAAAGATATCCTTTAAAAGTGCTCGGAGAGTGTTTTATAAAAGATTGTACATACCCTAATCCTTTCTGTCTTTGCTACAACCAAGAAGAGGTAAGCAGAGGGTGGGGCTACTGGGTCCCCACTTGTCATTTGGTGCACGTATGTTCAAAGCTAGACACACAAAAAAAATGAAAAATGGAGTTGATAGGTCAATCATTCAATCATAGATGACCAGGTATTGAATAAAATGGAACAGCCTCTACCAAATAAGTCATTATTTTATGCATATATTGATTAAAGGGCTTTTCTGGCTATAGAAATTTGTGACCTACACTCTGTTATGATTAAGACAACCCTGGAATCTCACAAAAGGATGCTCCATGAATATCCAGGGGTAGGAAAATGAGTTGACATTTTATATGTTTTGGGTACTATGTAGAAGTCCTATGATTAATGGCCTTTTCCAGCTCCCATAGAGACATTCAGCAGTGATGAGAATATACAGCTGGGTTTTACATCAAGTAGAGACTGTTTTATAGACAATTCAGGACAGTGTTTTTTAATTAAATATATGTGCTAGCCAAGACTCTTAAAGAGTAGCATAAAGAAAACCTCAATATATTTGAACCAGTTAATTGTTTACAAATAAATAGACTAGCTGCATTCTGAAATGAAAACTTTTGCTTTAAAAAAAGCAAAATTCCAAGGTCCCTTCTAATGGTTTCCATTCAGACATTATTTTAGAGGAATCATGATACCGTGCATGTTTTAAAATGATTTCAAAAGTATTCAAATCGTTTACCAAATTCAATTGCTTATTTTCATTTCCTACACCCACTCATCTGAATTTATAAACTTCTGCTATAATTTGGTTTTCCATGGTAACATTTGAAGTCACTAGTGCACAATGATCTGGCACTTCATGCACACAGAGCATAACTAAATCATATTGAGAAATTCTCCACTCTTTAAATGCTCAATGCAATTTAAAGTTGAAAAATACCTATTGATATTTAAGTTCAGTGATGGTTCATTCATTTTATGGCTTAAGAGTGAAGACTGTAATAATATAAAGCAGAAACTGAGTACTCCATCACAGCTAAAATAACACTTGGGCCCCAAACCCTGTATTTAAGCAGAAACTGGAGGAATTGTTGTTATAGTATTATTGATTTCCTTAAAAGCCCGGCTAGAAATTGACAATGCTACTTGACTTGACACACACCAAAAATATATAGTTTGGTTTCAAAACAAGCTAATACTTGTGATGGTGTTGTGATGCCCCCATGTTTTGCAGTTAGAATTGCAGACTAGGTGCAACATAAGCTTATTTCACTCATAGTTATGGAGATGTGGAAGATCTCAGAGTATGGCACCAGCTCCTGGCATGAGTCCTATCTGTGTTACATCACAACATGTAGAAGTGAACATGTGCAGGGCAGGAAGGAAATCCAGCCAACATACTCTTTCATTAAGAACCTGTTCTCACAATAACCAACACACTCTCAGGATAGCAGCATCCATGCCTCCAATGATGTCAAAGCCCTCAAGACCTAACATCTCTCAAATGTCCCATCTCCTGATGCTGATTACTAACAATGGCAAGTAAATTACAATAGGAGTTTGAAGGGGACATCAAAACACAGGAACATATGAAGGGTGCTTTAGGTGAGAGTGCACATGAGCTGGAAAGTTCAAGCTGATATCGAAGATCTGCCTTCCATGTAGAGGAACATCATGAATTGGCTGGGGGCACTGTATGGAACAAGAAGACTCCCATTTTTATATGTGGATAGTGCTCAAATGCCCATGAAATTTGTCTGTTTTTCATCACTACAAGCACAACCATCAAAGAAATGATGGATCCTTTTCCATTTCAGATTATCCCGTGTGTCCCAGAGATCATTTATGGATTGATGAAGACCCCACTTCACTTCTCCCTGCTCTTCTTTCCCCACCTCTGCACACCATGGACAAGAGAGACCTCAGGCTTTGTTCAGGATCTTGATGAAGACAGGCTTTGCTGTGGACAGTATGAAAGATTGAAGACAGACAGATGCCCTCCTGCCAACCAGATTCCGGGGAGTGCTAGTCTCAAAAGCATATCAGAATCCTGAATAAAGAGGTGTGGATCCTCTCTTACAGATAGATGCTTCTTGATCTAAGAGGCCAAGGGGAGATAAATAGACAAGAAATGGGACTTTTATTTTACATTGTTGTTTATTTATATTTCTTAATTAATGCATATATTTATAGGATACCATGTGATGTTTTGATACATGTACATAATACATAGTGCTCAAATAATTTTTTCTTCATAGCAAAGACATTCAAAATCCTATCTCCTAGGTTTGTTTAATATATATTATTTTATCACTTTTAAAAATCATCCTTTTGTGCCACAGAACACCAGATTTTTATTTCTCCTAACTAATTATAATATTGCACCATTAATCAATCTTTTACCAACCTCCTTCCTCTTAACCAACCCTCTGGAAATCACCATTCCATTCTCAATTTCTATGAGCTCAATCTTTTGAGATTTTACAAGTGATTATGTTCAAAAGCCTGTTGTCCTCTTGTACACAGTTTATTTCATTTAACATAATGATCTCTAGTTTCATGTTGTCACAAAAGAAAGGATTTCACATGCTCTTGTGGCTGAGTAGTAGTCCATTGTGTATATTTGTCACATTTCCTTCCCCAATAGCCAGTTGACAGAAATTAGGTTGTGTCCACTTTTTGCTGTTTTGTTATGGTTATTGTAATGGGACTGCAATGGATGTGAGGCTGAAGATGTCTGCCCTGCATGTGGCTTCTATAGTCTGAGCCTGAAGGAGCATAGGAAGAGTGGGGAGCTGAGATTGATTCATTAGGAATCATCCTGCCTGCTTTCTTCTTTAGGATGGCTTTCTGGGGGAGAATCTACATCACCTCTGACTGCTTAAAGAGCAGCTTTATGTAGGATACTGAATCTGAGTTCAAAGTAACAATGAGAGAAAAAGAGGGTGGGAGGGAGAGAGGGAAGACAAGGGGAGGAGGAGAAGGAGGAGGAAGAGGAAGAGGAAGAAGAGGGAAAGGAAGAAGAGGAAGATGAGGAGAAGGAAGGGCGAAGAAGAAAGGAGGGTAGGAGGGAAGAGAGGCGAGGTCTGCTTAATGAAGGGAAACCAGCTTGGGCAAAAAGAATAAGTGTTAGAGAAGAATGTTATTACTAGATGACAAATACCTAATTAAAGAGGTTAGGCAGGGAGAGGAAGGAGGAGGAGAAAGGAAAGAAGAGGGAGGAGAAGAGGACAGGATGTAGAAGAAGAGGATATAGAAGGAAAGAGAATGAAGAAGGAAGGGAAAGGGGCAGAGAGGGGTGAGGTGATAAAGGGGAGGGGGAGGTAGAAGATGGGGAGCAATTTGATGGGAGACAGGAGTGTCTACTCAAAACACAGTGCTAGCACAGCTGGATAGCCACACACACAGCAGTGAACTGCCAGCAGCAGGCCCAATAACTCCTCCCAGACAGACAGAAACATTCAGGAGAGGGGGAGTAAGAGCAGCTTTTGTTCCAGACTCTGACAAACACAAAGAACTCACATCAAGTAGAGAAAGAGTGAGGGCCCGTGCAGAATATCTAGTAACCTTATCAGAAAATAAAAACTATTAGAGAGCTCTTAGCACATGTCTAACTAGAATCAAATGCCTAGGAAGTTGACCACCCTTTGGAGAAAGCTGTGCTGCTGGGGGAACCATTGTCCTGGCCTGAACAGATTGTGATTGTTTAAAATACCCTTGAGCCAGCAACAGAAGAGGCTGGACAACATGCCCAGCAAACAAACCAGCACTCAGGAGGTACAGTCCTCCAATGCTCACGGTCCCTGTGGCCAGCCACCTTACCAGGAGCTAACAAAGAACAGATTGCTTCTCAGAGAGAGGACTATAGGGCTGAGGGCAGGATGCATCTGATGAGCACATACTCCACCCCTCAGGGAAAGAAGCTCTGGCCAGTTCTGCCCAGAGGGATTACAGAATTATGTATTTCCAAACCTCCCCTTTCTAAATGTTAATATTTTCTGAGTTCTTTTATCTCCATTTTTACCTTATACATCATGTACAGATGAAATATAACACATTTTTAAAATTCTTTGGATTCTTAGACCTCTGGGTTAAGAAAAGCCAAGTCTTGATATGCTATACAGGCTACTTGCCTCTGAATTTCATGTTACCCATGAGTAGGATCTAGGGACTGTCTGTAGGCATAGGATGTAAATAAAATATAGTCATCTTTTGTACCTATCACAGTTGTTGGAAATCATGCATATTCAAGTTCCTTGTGTTAAATGGCCTAGAATTTGTATAGACCCTTCCCAGGACAATCTATATACTTATAACCTATCTAGATTTCTTGTAGTGTATAATGCAGTATAAAAATGATATAAATAGCTATTAAACTTCATTGTACACATTCAGGATAGATACAGTTCTCTTCTCAAACATTTTCTACCCTTGGTGGTTTTGCTGGTTTGAATGAAAATGGCCCTCATAGGCCCATAGGGAGGGACACTACTAGGAGGTGTGGCCTTGTTGGAGTAGGTGTGGCCTTGTTGGAGTAGGTGTGGCCTTGTTGGAGTAGGTGTGGCCTTGTTGGAGTAGTTATAGCCTTGGTGAAGGAACTGTGTCACTGAGGGTGGCTTTGAGGTTTCAGAAGCTCAAGCCAGGCCCAGTGACTCCCTCTTCATGCTGCCTGCTGATTCAGATGTAGCTCTAGGCACGATGTCTGGCCTGTGCCCACCATGTTTCCCACCATGACAATAATGGACTAAACCTCTGAACTATAAGCCAGCCCCAACTGAATGTTTTCCTTTATAAGAGTTGCCATGGTCATGGTGTCTCTTCACAGCAACAGAAACCCTGACTAAGACAGTGGTGAAACCTACACATCTGGAGGATCAACTGTGCTGATAGCCAGAGAGTGGACCTTTTACAGATGTGCCCAGCCTTCCTCCCTCCATGTACATGGGAGACTTGCTCATCTCTGCCCTTTGAAGTTTGCTGTGGCTGTGGTAGTTTCCTTAAATAGGAGAATGTCAGAAACAGTGTGTGATGCCTTGATCCAGGCCAGGTCAGGATCTCCACACTCCTTATTCAGTACTACAAAGATCACCAGAAGCATATGTCAAGATAAAGCATCCATTGGCCCTGTAACTGTTACCAACAGACATGTCTGTGTTGGACAACAGAGAAAATGTATGAGATAAACTTTACTTGTGTGTGTGTATGTGTGTGTGTGTGTGTGTGTGTGTGTGTGTGTTAGTTGTTTGCTACCATAACAAAACCTTCTATATATTCATTCTTACATGTGCCAAACTGAATTAAAGAAAATTTTACCCTTGCTAGTGCAGATATTACCAAAAAAACACCCAAGAAATAAGACCTCATATTAAATGTAACTACACTTCAAAATGTGTGAAAAAATTTAAAAGTTATAGCTATGTTTCTAAATTCTTAATGATACCTGAGAAGAGTGAAGAAAAGGCTGGTGTGAGGATCACAGTCTGTCCTGGGGTCATGGTAGGAAGTAAATTCTTAAACATCTCTTTGAAAGTCTTATTGAAATGGATGCATGTGCTCACACAGCCTCATCTTCCAACTGGAAGAGGATCACGGGTGGGTTTCTGTAGCCCTTTGAGTTATAGAAATGCCTTCCTAGTGAGCTGAAGGGGGACAGTCAACCTTGAGCTTTTGTTTCATCGGGGGACCTTCTGTTACAGGATAGTGTGCTGTTTCTAATAGAAAGGGACAAGAAAAAAATGAAATCTACAATTCTTTCACATCTTTCTAAACTAGAGTAAGTGTCCTCTCCCATGAAATTTAACATAAGTCACAAAGATAAATAATTATAAAATGGAATGTCAGGATGACACATGGATCACAACCATAGATTTTATATTTTAATATTTGCTAGAAAAGGTGAAACAAGATAAACCGACTCCTCTCCTGTCCAAGGGGAGGTGTGTATGATGTGGTGTGTGCCCACGCTGTAGAAGAGAGCTGCCTATAGCCTAACTTCACCGCATGGCTTAGGGTCCTGACCTACCTGGGCTGAGCACTTCAACCACACAACAGCATCTGGTCTGTAAATGTTTGCTCCCACACTCATCTGAACAGCACAGTAACAGTATGTGTGGGGTCTCCAGGTCAGGAGCTTTCCCCTATGGTACTTACGACCTCTAGCTCAAAACTAGCAAGAAGTAATCCATCTCCATAGATGAGCTGCCTACAGTTCTCCCAAGCTTTGCACTCACAATCCCCCACAATCAAGCAATTATAAGTAGTATGTTTGTTGATCACTCTACCATTCATGCTCAGGCCTGGAAAAGTTATGCAGCTTAAGGATTTTCCACGGGGATTCCTGAAAGTCCCCACAAGAATTCCATGTGTAGAATTTCAGGGCAACATGTACTTAGGTGGCAGAAATGTGCCTCCTCATTTTCATTAGCCTCTGCTTAAATTTACAGTAAGAGATAACAAGCTATGAGAATTTTATCATATGTGTGACTTTGTTACCAACAGAAATTCCACACATCTTCTGGTCACATTAGAGCTGTTGTGAATATCCCAAAATATAATTGACTCTTATCATTACTTTGAAATCAGGTTAGTTACTAGATCTATCTGCAAGCCTTATTTTACACTAATCTTACATTAATGTAAAATTATATTTATATTAATAAAGAACCACATATATTATTATATCACAAACATTTTTATCACTGTTTCCTATATAATCTATTTTATTTGAAAATGTAATCAAAAGTGTATCTTTGATGGTATCTTTAAGATAATCTTAGAAAAGGTCAGCTGGTATCACTAGATTGCCAGATGTGGTTCCTGCACAAAAGGTCCTGAAGCCCCTGCCATGGTAGAAATGTCTGTGTTGGCAACGTGGGCTGCTTGATTCCAACACACTTTGTTCTTCCTGTGTTCTATTGACTCAACAAACACTTCATCATCGTCTGTGTGCCAGCAGCGTTCTAGGTGCTGAAACTAAGAAGAAAAGAATGGAAAGAAGACCATGGCCTGCAAGAGCACAGTCCTGGGGTTGAGAAATGGGCAATTTCCACGCACGAAAACGGCTGTAAAGCCAACAATGAGAAAGTCAGGCAAGAGGGCTAAGTGGGGAAATGGGGAGGCTGTCTCTGAAGGCTGAATCTAAAGAGTGGGTGTGGCCCCAGCATGGTCAGAGCAGGGCACGTGCTCCAGGCAGTGGAGATGCACGTGATCAGCCATCAGGACTGTCGGGCTTCAGCACTGGTCAGGGCTAGTACCTTCTGCTCTACTTGAAAGGAATCTGGGATGATCCAGAAAGATCTAGAAAAGCATCTCTCCTCTGGTTTATGAAAAACACACAACTTCTGGCTGAATGTTCACAGCCCATTAGCTTCATGCATATGGCTCTCAGACTACATTCTTATTCATGTGCACAATTCTCATAAATGCCTTTGAAGGCTGAGGAGGAAAGAATGACCATTTCCCAGGCAGGTACTGCCTAGAGAATTCTCTAATTCAGCTCTTCCTGTGGGGCTAGCTTGGTTTATTTTTGTTTTTTAGGGTTATTTGTCTGATTTTTCATTGCAAGTACTCCTGTTTGGGGTGGCAAATATGAGAGCTACTAAAAAGGTACACCAATAGACTTTCATAGTAATGTCTTTGTACCTAGTTGAAAACACCTTCTAGAAACACTTTAAGTCCTCCATCACAGCAAATATATGTCTTTAGCTACTATGTCTCCTCTGAGGAATGTATGTGATTTTTAAAAGATGTACACGCAAGACTAATGCTCATTCATTGGGTTATGGCATCATTTTAAGGCTATTTAAAATTTGTGTATTGATAAACCTTTCCCTTTATTGCTACTACTAATGGCTATGCTATATATAGGAGATATTAGATTTTGGCTCACTGTCTTCCATTTATCCTTTATCAACGTGCCATATTCTGATTTGAGTACCCACTTAATTGCACAATCATAATGGAAGAATTGATTCCACGCCTTAAGCTATGAGTATCATGTGACTTAAACTGGCAAATCAGAGCTAGAGGATCTTCTGGTTGGTTCAGAGAAGAACAGCAGGGATAGTGAGATGCCATGAAACTACTTCTTAGGTGGAGGGTGTTACTCAGTGATGGAGCACTTGCCTGGCATGTGTGGAGCCTTAAATTCAATCCCTAGAACTGGAAAGAGCAAAAACAGAGAAGAAGATGGAGAGACGATAAGGAGGAAAAGAGAGAGAAAGGGAGGAGGGGGAAGGCAGAAAGAGAGAGGAGCAGGGAGAGATTGTCCATTTGTCTTTTGAAGTAAAGTCTCACTACACAGCCCAAGCTGGCCATGAATTCAACATCACCCTGCCTCAACTACCCAGGTACTGACATTACAGTTATCCTTGTTTGGCAAGCATTTCACCTACGGGGTTCTATCCCTAACCTTTATGATATTTTCTTACATGGACATCACTTTCTTTGTTCATATTCGCCCCACTTCACTGGTCTCTTCCTCTTCCCAATAGCCCCTCTTGGTACTTTCTTTTTTAAATCTGGTCTCCACATATGAGAGAAAATATGATATTCTCCTTTCAGAATCTATGGTGCCCAGCTCTTAATAAAAGTATCTTAACCTTAACTGAACATATTAGGAGTAAATAACTGCCATAACCACCTGTAAACCGCATGAAGTCTCAGAAGTAATCCAACACACCCAAGAGCGAGTGTAGAGCCAGGCCGGAAGACACTCAGACTGGCTCCTGGTACCTGTTAAGCAAAGCTTCACCTGAAAGTAGACATGGCTGGAATGTTCCGTTACCTCCAGAGACAAGCTCCCTCCTGACTTAACCAAACGTGGCTTGAGTTTTCTGTCACGGTAGAAGCATTCTGATACCTGATAATCTCTGAAGGCAAACTCATTCATCAACTTGCTCAATGGCTCTGCCACAGTTCATTAGGCGCTGCTCAGCACTTGGCCATATGCATTCATCCTCAGATGGATTTATCATCAGAGCACATCAGAGTAGAACCCTCCCACCCCTCTCTCACCCCTCACTCTATTTGTTCCCAGGCTTCCTCTGGATTTAACGACCAGCTAGCCCAGCTTTCTCCACACCGACTTACTGATTTGTATATCTGAAGATGACTTCTTAAATACAACCTCTTCAATCCCTCAGTATGATTCAGAGAATTAAACTCAAAGGCCAATGGAGCCTTTAGAAATCCCAGTCAGGAGACAAACAGTAGCTGACTTTGTGACTATAGTACAGAGAGATACATGCCAAATAATACTGTATATTTAAACTGTATGGTGTTCTTATTACAACAGGTAACCGGAAAAGTCTAATAAGACCAACCAGAGAGAGATACGTGTGCACACGCACACATACACCTATGATCACAAATGTCACGAAGTACAATTTTTTGACAATTTAATGAATGGAATTTACTCCATCCCAAAGACTTACAGTTCCCCAGTGCACTTTGGGCTGCACCGTTAGTCCACCTGGCTGATGCCTTCTCATCAGTGGAATTCTCTTTCTTCCTTTACTGAAAATCTCTGGCAGGTCCTTGTGTAAAGGGAGCTTGCCATTCCCCACCGAATCAGAGTTAGACTGAGGTTAGATCAGCAGTAAAACCTGGAAGCTTCAACACCAGGACAGGCAACTGATCCAACCTTCAAACTGTCTCCTGTCCTGTGTCAGGAGACCTGGCAACTCACTTCTCTCGAAATGTAACTTCTCTCCTAAGGGCTGAGAGAGGTAGGCCAAAGCCACCTGGGATCAGTATAAGAATGAAAGATGATGTTGGCCTATTAATGAACCAACTTAAAATACTTATGTCAAAAAGAAAAAGATATACTGCCTTTAGTCTGTTACAGATTTTAACTTTTTTGAAATACTGTATTATAACAAACTCACAAATAAAAACAACACTCATCTAGATTAAGGTAGCCATGCAAACAAGCCTTGCCCTGTTCCTAACTCTATACAACTCTTTACATCTCTTCTACACAGTCGGATAAGCTATTTTGTAGCCTTTACCGATTTTTTTTTTTAATTTTCTAAAATATGTCAAATCAGTAGTTTATCTGAAGAGATCATTTTCTCATCAGTGAAAACAGACAGCTATTTGTATATCTTCCTCCTCTCTGCCTCTGATAGAAGGTCTGGAGCCCTGAGGCCTGGAGCATCTGACTGAAAAGACACCCCCAGTCTTCTGGGGACATAGTATAGGCATCATCATCCTGTGCAAGGAGAGTTCATTACTGAACAGAGAGTGCTGTGGATGGAAGATAAAAAAACAACAGGCCCCAAATAGCCTCCAGCTGAATTCATTACCTGTGGACCCAGTGCTAATGATTTAGGGAGCGCTCTGGTGCTTAATATTTTATCTGTTTAGCCTGATGTAAGGGCTCTGCTTTAAAGCAAGCCTGCCCAGAGGATCTAGTGCCTGAAATGTCTGTGCTGGAAGACACAGAACCGAGCAGAACAAGGCACATTGTAAAAACTGTCCGTTCAGATTCTACTCCTCCTGTAGCAAAAAAGGGGGGGGACAGCCCTTTGGGGACCAGGGATCTCTGCAAGGGCAAAGCCAACTCACCGAGGCTCATGAGAGGGAGACCCACAGCTGCCTTTTGGGGCAGGGAGGTTTCTGGCTTGATGCTCACAGCCCATTATTCATGGGCTGCTAGGAGTGTGGTGCAATAGCAAGAATCCAGGTTTGCACTCAGGGTGTGGTTGGTCCTGGATTTCACTGCCATTGTGAAAATGCCAGAGGCACTCACTATAAATAGGATGGGGCTTAGCCACTGCCACAGCTCAAGAGGCTGAGAGAAGTGAAGAACACATTCAAGCCCAGCCTAGACTTTGTGTGGAAATGAAAAGTAAAAAGAGGGCCGTGGGTGTATCTCAGTGCTAGCTTGCTTGGGTAGTATGTGCAGGAGCCTAAGGCCAACCTCCAGCGTCAGAAAAAGTGGAGGCAGAATGGAAAAGAAAGGGTACCAAGAGAGGCTCCCAAGTATTAGATCATTCTTATCATTCATCCTAACATTAAGCCACAAGTTGCTTCAACTGCTTTACCTATGAGCACAATATTAAATAAAGAAATCAGGATTTGGCTGGGGAGGTAGCTCAGTCAGTAGAGTACTTACCTAGCATTCAGGAAACCCTGGGTCTCAGAGCATGAGGCATGATGGGTAAGCCAGTAATCTCTATTTAGCTACATCTGAGTTCAAGGTCAGCCTGAGCTGCACGAGGCTCTGCCTCAAAAGAAGAGGAAAAGAACGAAGAAAAAAAGGAGAATTCGGAGACTCTGTTCTTGTGGAGTAGAGAGATGGCTATAACTATCGGAAACAATACAGGCAAAACAGTTTTATCAAAAACATTCAAGGAAGCTAAGTACAAATTAGAGTCTTGAAGTGTCAATTAGAGTTGAATGGATAGTCACCTTGGGTCTCTATTTAAATTTTCATATTCTGGAACACTTTTCTATTCCTTCTCAAAGCAATCTAAAGTGGCTGATTAAAATGTACATAACAAAAAATAATTTCTGAAAAGAAACTGATCAGGCTAATAATACTAGCTTTCCTTTCCTTCTATAATATCCTAAGTGCTTTATATTCTTTTTTTGTCTGTTTAATTTTTGAAACAGTGTCCCAGAAAGTATTCCAGGCTGGCCTCAAACTCAAAATCTCCTGCCTCGGCCTCCCACGTGCTGAGATGACAGGTGTGCTCCAGCACACCCATAGCATTTTACGTTTTAAAGCTCCAAGTCATCCTAGGCATTAGGATCTGTCACTGTCTCTGTTAATGCAGAACTGCCTTGAGGATAGAGTAGAGTAAAGCAGAATTCAAATCCAGGCCTTCTGGCTACAGCCATTCTTTTGCTACCTGTGGAAAGAACAAAGTGAAACTGGGTGGGACTAAATACCAATGACAGCCACAGCAGTTACCAAAAGTGGCCACCAGACAGACAGACAGACAGACAGACAGACACACACACACACACACACACACACACACACACTGAACAGGGAGAACTGAGCACTCTTCTAGGGCACAGATGTGATTTGTCAGAGGCAGCCACAGTTCTAACAGCTGCAGGTTACACAGAGCTTTTTACTGGAAGGGTGTTCAAAGCAGATTGAAGGCTTCCTCACAGCAAAACACCAAATTTGCATTTATAATTTTGGTAAAAAATGAGTCTTCCAGGGGAGCAAAAACCAGTAAGATGCAAACAACCATTTCTCTGGTGACGTGGTTGATCCAGAGATAAAAATCTAACATTCTCAGTGAAATAAAATAACTGCATCCCTTCTAGCATCTATCAGAAACTGATTTCTCATAGGAACCTCTGGGCAAATGCTGGATAATAGATGGTTTGAGCCTAGAACAAGGGAAGCAGAGAACTGCTAATTAAAAGGAAATTTGTGGGCTTTTGAGCTTTTGAACTAATCAGGCAGAGAGAGGGGGAGAGAGGTTCCCTTGGAGACCATGAGGGTCTACCCAGAGGCTTGTTGCAGATCTGCCCACCTATCCCGTACCATCAGCACAGCCTCTGATGAACCCAGATTTCAATCCCAGAAATAGAACGGATCTAGAAGAAAGTTCCAATTTTCAAAGCTAATTAAAGTAATACACCTTTCAAAGTTTGCGAGAGTTAATTCATGTCTGAAAAAGCCAAAGTGTAGAAAGACAGAAAAAGAGAAATACAAGAAGAAACGGAAGGAAAGGAATGGTCAGGTGGGCCGGCAAGGCCAGGCTAAAGTGTAGAAGGTGGTATGAGTTTCACAGGGCCTACGACTTCACAGAAAACAAGATGGAGGTAATGAATGACCCCTCTGCTACTACTCACTTTAACTTCACAACTGACTGTGCTGCAGCTTCTTCGACTGTAGAATTCCCAAAGAAAAGCTCTGCAGTCACATGGTATAAAGTGGGTGATTTCGGGTTGTGGAGCCATTAATAACTCTCGTTTGTCCCACCCCTACTTCCTAGGCCTCCAGATCAATAAAATCCCAACATCCGAGCCAAGCCCAAGTGCCGTTTCAATCGCCTTATACACTGGGGTGCTTGCCCACTCTTTTTCCTCAGCATTCCCTAGGTTTGACCCCCGGCTACGGTATATAATTTTGCTGATGAATGTCTCATGCTGTCCTTAAAGACAAGATTTATTTGCTCTCCGTGCAAATGGCTATAAATCAAGACCAGCCTCATCCCTGTCTTCAGGTGGACCTCATCGGTTGTAGGCATCTTATCAGCAAGAAACAGCTTCTCCTAATGGCTTGATAAATATTCCGGCCTCCCCAGAATCAGTTATCGAGAGATTCAAATCGTGGTCAGTACTTATAGCAGCTATTACCACAGACTTAGTGCCAGCAATCCTTTGTACTTATCTCTGTAACCAGAGAGGCTGAAAAGCTCCTTTTATGTCTCCACTCCTGGTCACTAAAACCTGAGTTCATTCAAAATTCTCTCCTGCCTACAGAGAGCTCAGAGTCCTGCAATAAAGACTGGAGGAGAGATTTGAGCGAATATAATATAAACGTCTCCCCGGTGTCCATTCTCTCGGCCCCCAACCCGGCCTGAATTTGGCACAAGGCAAAGGAATGTAAGTCTTAAGTGAAGGGCAAAGGGACATAGAAACAAACTTCACTGCCTTTGTGTTTGTTCAGTAGAAGACAAGAGGGTTTTAGGGTAAATCAGCCTTTTTTCCTTGTGCATCTTAGTTTTAATGAAATTGATCTACAGAGCCTGAAATCTGAAGGATATAGGGCCTGGGATTTATGAAATTTCTCAGTGGAAATCAAGTACTTTTTTTTTCCAGCGTGGCCTTACCGACATACCTTTGATGGAAGTAATTATAAAATCTCAATTACTGGGAGGAATAAGAGGGGCTGAGAGTTAACCCATCACTGTCCTTCATGGAAACTAGGCATCATGTAATCCATAAAAATGGCCCAGGAATACTTTTCCAGGAAAAAATAGCAGAATGCAAGAAAGCTGGTGCCTCTCTCTTAAAGAAATCTAAAAGGACTCTAAAACTCGTAAACAGGCCCCTTGAAAAGCAGAAATGCAAAGACACTCTCACAGGGCCCTAAAGGTGCCATCACTTATCTTGTTACATCTTTACAGTCTCTGGGCCCCTCTGTGATCTGTGGAATGCCAGCCTCATGCTGGGTTTTAGTAGAACACGGAGGAAGTCCCTCCCTCTGTGCTTCCTGTTGATCTTCACAAGCAGACCTGGCAGTGAGAAAGGATGAGCACCTCTTTCACTAACAAGATCATTGGGGTCTGACATGGGCAAGCCACTTTCCCCAAGTCACTTAATGCTAGAGCGCATACTAACTTTACATGCTCAGCCTGCAAAATTTCAGCTTTGCCACCAAACGCACCGGAGTGTGGGATGGGGCCCGGCCATGAAGAAGAGAGGTGTGCTGCTCATGAGTTGCTATTTCCAAGGCCTCTGCTTCTAATCCAGGCAGAACTTTGATTCATCTGCCTACTTGTCATTTTTTTTAAACGAACTGGAAAAAAGTCTCAAATTCTATATCGAGTATAAAAATAGCCTTTTCACAATTATTCATTCCTTTCTTCATGGGTCATGCTCTCTCCACAGTAAGAAGTTCCAGCCTGTTGGTAGCTTGTCAATCTATGTGGCTGACCTGCCCTGGGAAAGTTTCAGTGTGAGGCAGCCTTTATCGAGAGCCCCAGTGGTATCTCAAGTAGAGAGGATAGGTAAGAACTACAGTAGAGAGCTGGACGCGCTGGGTGGTGGCCTCCAGCTTCCTTGTTCCTTCCCAGGCAAAGCCCTGAAAACCTTTGGATCAACTGATCCATTGTGAAGTGAGGCCAAAATTTATGCCCTATCTGAGGTAGTCTGTGGCCTACAAGGATTGCTCTATCTTTGGGCAGCAGATGGGCTGGAGACTAGAATCTGGCCTCAGAACACTGAAAGCCATGATAAATATTCCCTTCAAAATCTCTTTAAGAAGATAAGGAAGGAGTCCTGTAAAAAGTCATCTTCTGGGCATGGCAGAACCATCGCAGAACCATCCATCACATCATGTATGATCTCACAGCAGCTGTGGTTGCCTGCAATGGGCCTATAACAAGACAGGCCTGGCAGCAGTCAATCATGGATGAGGGAGGGACTCACAGGGGAGGGAGGGGAGGAGTATACAGGAACACACTGCTTCCTGATGAACTCTTGCCTTGCTCTGGAGTACCTCAGACTCTAGTGGATATAGTTCCAAACCCGTGACCATGCAGGTAATCCTGGTTAAATTCAGTGGGCCTAAAAACAACACAAACCCCATAAATATGGGAGAATTGTGGGGAGGTGTGAGGGAGGAATAGAGATGGGAGGGAGAGGGAAGTAATTGGAATATACTTTATACGTGTATGAAATTGCCAAAGAGCAAATTCAATAAAGTTAGAAGAAGAAGAAAGCTCTCAAAAGGGTTACATTCCTCTCAAGCAGTTTTCCTGTAAGTGGAAAAGCTTGTTGAATCTATGACCTCACATTTGACAACTATATAATTGTGGAACCAAATCAATAGCAATAGAAGATTTTCCTGGTTTTGTTCAGCACCTTTGAGTGCCACACTCATGAGGCAAAGGTGCCATTCAGTACCGTCTTTCGACTCCTAAGGTTTGGCCCAGAATCCATTCTTCTCTCCCTCACAGAGATTGTATGGTCAGATAGAGTAACAGGACGCCGCATCCCCTCCTTCCGAGGCCCTGTAGAAGACTCTCATGGCGGTTGGTTTAGTTTTCATCTGCTCGGGTCTTGATCCCACCAACCAGACTTGGCCTGCCTCATTTCTTTTCTCTGAAACGTTTTCCTCACAGCAGGCCAAAATGCTCTCACCTCCTCTTACACACCGAGGCACTACCAAAGGAGCGTGTCTTAACTCGGTAAAGACTACTTCTGCCTCCCACCCTCACCCAAGCTTCTTCAACAATCAGACTCTCCTCCCCAAGTGAAGAATTTTCCCATAAATATTTTATGACTTAACTTCCTAACTCCACAGAATACCTCGCTCCAGCTTTCTTATTACATCTCGTTTCTTATCTGGCACAACATTTTCCTCATTGAAACATATTCCTCTTGTGTGGCCCTGTGTCTGGTTGCCAGTTGCCAGAAGTCAGCATGCTGTGACAGAAAGCTCCGGGCAGTGTATGTCAGCCAGGCTTCGGGGTTTTTGTTGTTCATTTCCTTCTCTGGGTCGTCCCCTGGGCGCCTTTGTGGGGACTGTCGAACCCTGGCACAAACTGCAGCTCCTGAATGGGATGCTCTTCCGACAGGCAGTGTGTTCCCAGCTGGCCCAGCAAGGGCTTCCTTGGCAGCCTGGCAAGGACACCACTGAAGACAAGGCAGCCCCGGGCGGGCGGGCGACCTCCACAAAGGCAGCGGCTCTGACTCAGTCTTGAAGTATTTGCCGTCAGTGGTGCATAACAAAAGGCAGGGCTTCCGAAGATGGCGTTCCAAGTAGCCACCTCCTTCACCTGGGTGACGGGGAATCAAAGCCCAGTGAAAAATGAGGTTTACACATCGGCCAGCGCTGCCCCCACGTGTGAACAGTGGCGAGGAGGCTAGCAAGGAGCTTGAAAAGGTCGCAATGGCTGGGGGCCGCGGGGGGCGTTGGAGAAGGAGAATTGTGACTCAGGAGCCTTGGCCGGTCCTGCTCTGCTCCCCCGCTTCCAGGTCTGGAAATGATTCCTGCTCCTTTCATAGGATTATTTGTAACAGGCCAGTTCAGACAAGGTAGGAACCAACACAAATCCAACTGGAAAGCCCTCTCAAGACTCACTCTCCCGGCAGGGTGTGGCTGAGCAAATTCACCTCCCCTGAAGACCGGGACTTGGAGGTAAATGATTCAGGGAACAAACACTTTAGGCTTTTGTTGTTCTCTAAGTCATCAGGAAAGCTGAAGCTGGACCTCGCACGGGAGATGATGTTCTTTTACATTTCTGAGCCCTACCTTGCGAACAGATATTCTCTTTGTAACTAAGTGTGTGGGATAGTATTTTCTCTCTCCGCATTTTCCTCTCACCGTGCCTGTCCTACTTAAGAGCTCAGCTCTCACTCGCTCCAGGGAAAGTTCCTTTTTTTTCCCTACAAAAAGTAGGAAGTCTCTAAGGATTTTTGGCTTTTGCTTTCCAAAAGTCCAAACTTTTAGAGCACAGTAATTTTGTTGGAGAGGAAGAAGAAAGGAAAGGAGTCTGTGGGTAGAAAAGACGGAAATAAAAAGGCATTTTTTTCTGTATGTTGTGTAACAATTTCTCTGAGATTAATCACCTGTCTTGAAGAGAAGGTCTTCAAGACAGGAGGTGAAACATCCCATCTTACAAGGAAATAAAAACTCAAAAGCTTCAGGAAGACCCTGAAACTGACCAGATTCATTAGGCCTCTCTATCCCCAAGCATGTATTGTGAGGACTCCTAAGTCACATTCTCCGGAAAGCCGAGCTTCCTAGAAGAGGCTCAGACCAAGGTGCGAAGGACACTCCCCAACCGTTGAGATGCCTTGAATGTGTGCAGTGTGCTCCGGTCCCACTCTTATGAGCTGTCACCCATGTTGTGGTGGGGTTTTGGAGAACAGCTGTCCGTGAGTCCTTTCCACTCCCACACGTAACCTTTACCCGTATTCCGTATTCCTTCGAACAACCCAAATAAAACTCACTGGCCCGCCAACTCCTGGCCCACCAACTCGGACTCCGGCAGCAGCCATAGTTTGCCTTTCGTTGGTTCCCTGTCTGGGGTGAGTAGACATTTACAAATGACATCTCCTCAGGAATAGTGTCCTACAACACAGTTTCTAAACACACGCTAAAGACAATGATGACCTTAGCTGACTGCAGATCTTGGGTCGGCTTCCTGGCAACTCTGTAGAGTGGTCCAGGTGGGTGTGGCTCTGAGATGGAGGTGAGAATATGCTGCACTGAGCGCTCATCGGTGCTCCTGCACTGAGATTCTGCTGAGCTCTTCCTGTGCCGAGAGCCAAATTACTAAATGTTTGCGACGGAGCACATCTGCTTCACTCACAGAGGTCAATGCCAAGCTTAGACTCAAAAGACAGAAGACACGAAAGAGGAGAAAGGAGGGGAGGGGGAGAGAAAATGGGAATAGTAAAACCGAAAGGGTTAAGGTTTGTTTTCCTAGGTGATAGACTAATTGGTCAACAAAATTGTTGGTTTGAACTGTATAAAACTGCTGCTAATCAACCATTTGTTGGCCCACGATTTTTTTTTTTTAAAAAAATGGCAATTTCATAAGGTTCAGCAATTAATAAAAGGCTAGTTTCTCTGCTTGCAGGTGGTGACCCTGCAAGATCCCTGGGAGACCCTGCCTGTCAAAGGGCTTCCCTCTGTAAAGGTCCCTCATGTAAACTCTTGCTGTTCCCTGACATACATGGAGCATCCCCTGAGGGCATTGTTATGATTCCTGACAGAGGAAAATCAAAATAGGGTGTGAAAGAGAGTTAGCTGGCTACAAGCTGGGAGCAAGAGGGATTACAAGTTACAACACAGGTCTGCTCGGCAGCCTCTTGTCTTCTCTTTGGGAGGCTTGGCTTTCCTAAACAGGGTGCATTTCCCTGTCTTTGTTTCCCATCTTCAAATGTATCTGTGTTTGTCAGCCGATCTCTGAACAACAGTGACGAACGAATAAACTAACATCGGTCCCTCTGCTGGGGAAAGAGCGGTGAAGTGAACTCCTTTCATTGATGCCAAGGGAAAGGAAGGCTGGGACTTTCAATGCTTTAAGAGTAAACCATTTAAAAAGATGTACAAGTCAGAACTGAATCTGTACCCAAGGGATCTCTAGGAGACGGGGAAGAAAGAACACATCTCCAAACTAGAACCTACATCTATCTATTCATGGCACAGGAAGCCCATTTTTTTTTCTTGAGTATGGTTCCCTTTGAATTGGTCAGTCAACTTCATAACCACCTACTCTAGGAAGTCTTTCCTCAGTCCCCCAGTCACAGTGGGTTTCTGACTTCTCTGTCTCTCTGGGAAACTTTGTGTTGCAGAATAAGATTCTTCCTTGGCTAGTTCAAACACCAGTGATTGTGCTCTTATTGTATGCAAAGTACTGCTTTGAAAGATAATGTGTAGGAAATACAATCTTGGGGGTGGGTCGAAATAGAGATTGCTCAGTGGTTAAGAGCGTGTGCTGTTCTTGCAGAAGATGAGCACATACTATTCTTGTGAAAAATAAACAAAAAACAAAGTTTAGTTCCCAGTATCCATGTAGTACAGCTCACGGGCACTTGTAACTGCAGCTCCTGGGAAATCTGATGCCTCTGGCCTCTGCCAAAACCTGCATTCACATATGTTCGTGCATGTCACGCACACACACTGAAAATAATTAAAATAAATCTTTAAAAAAAGAAAATACAATCTTGTGTTAAAGATGCTTGCAGTCTGGTTGGCCTTCATACAGCAGCAGGTGGGGATGGTTCTGGCCTGTGCCAAAGGCACACTTTATGTTCTCTACTAGACTGCCAAGTTCCTTATGGACAAAACGTATGTCCCCTCTGTTTCTAGTCTCTCATGAAGGGATGCCTAATGCCATGCTTAGCACATATCAATGAAGATGTCTATAAATGATGAATGCAGAGCTGAGGTCTCAGATATTGAGAATACCTTCAAACCTCGATAGATGCATGAATAGTACCTGCTCCATACTATGTTTCTGCTCACGGCCATTTGCTTCTCTGCTAGCCAGCCTCCAACAAGCTTCGATAGCCAAGGTCAAAACTTGAGTTCTTGCCCATCCCGCATTCAAAGCTCCCTAGTGCAAAGTCCACACTCCATTGCAGGTTGTTAGGAAGCATGGACACTCCATTTTGTACCCTCTCCTTCTGCTCCGCTGACGTCAAGGACTTACCGTTTTCGTTTTCTGTTCAGAATAATCTCTTTAAAACAGTTTTGGAAATCTCCTTGTCATTGTAAAATTCCCGGGTGACAGTTTTGCTTCCTCTCTTCCTGTGGGCTGATTTGTTCACATTTGGATGTTAGCTGACTTGTAAAATGGCTCTTCTGTTCAGGAGGAATGTCACATAGTGCCCGAACTAGATTGAACATGGGGTGTTGCGTCATCAACAGTTAGAATTCCAGCACAGAATCCCAGCGTCCCAGTTGTGATTTCTGTGAAAGTAAACTGAGAAGCTTCTATAGGCAAGGATTTGGAGGTTGGTCCTAGGAGGCACAAAGAAGAAATGAGAACACGCTTAGTGATCAGGCCTCTAGAGCACAATGATTCACGGTGGGTAGCTCTTATAACCCTGGGTCTGTTTCTTGCCATCTTGGAGCCCAAATCTCTTATCAAGATGCTTGGGTTCAATCATTCCAAGCTGTGAACTTCCTCTCTACAATCCCATATAAAGGCACAAACCCCTTTCCCAAATCCATCATGTTCTAAAAGCTCTCTCCTAATTCTAACATGTGGGGTATGAATTTTTGAGACTTAAGTTTTTAGTCCACAACTGAAGGTAAAACAAGGACGGAAGGTCATCGGCAGAGGGTGTGTTAACGAGCAGACCACTCTAGGCAAGGGCAGCACAGTCCCGCTGAGGGCCTTGTGGGACACTGTGGGGACACAACTCAGAAGGAACCCACCCACAGGCAAGGGGCCTGAGAGAATCGTCTACCAGCGCCACGCCACCGTCTTTGGTTAAGAACTGCTTCTGGGGGAGCCCTGCTTTGTTCTGCACATCCCTGAAGCCATTAAAATGTCCTCAAGCAGAGACGAGCAGGAGCTGGAGGTAAGGAATCTTGCCTTGCACAGAAACCTGAGCACTAACGCTGCAGAAAACCTCCAGGATGGCTGAGGGGTACAGCCAAACAACTGCAATGTGAACCATGTGCCCTGATGCATTATAGATCTTACTGCCCACCCAGCACAACTCACCTTCTACTAAGAGAGACTATTGTGCCAGGGACTACACAAGAGCATCCAGTAGAAAGTAAGAATAAAACTGAAATGCAGCTTGAACTCTCTTGACCAACCTCCACATTCTGATGAAGAGAAACGTTCTTCTGATTTATTCTGTAATGGCAAATGGACTGGCTCACAGTGACCCAATGCTGCAGCAGCTCTCAACTTAGGCACCGTAGGATATGATTTTACATGTCACCGTTTCTTTAATGTACGGAAGAAAGCATACAAAAAAAAGAAAAGAGAAGAGAAGGCAGCCAGGTTTTGCAGTAGATTAATAAGGCACTTTTGACATAGAAGAGATACCTAATGCAAATCTGATTGTTAGACTCCATCCACAACACTTCTGCCTGATGCTTTGCAGAAATAACTAATCTGCGCTTATCATGAGCTGTTACTTCTAAATCCAGAGGCAGTTTGGTCCGCTTTGTCTAACAGCGAAGGGAGACCATCAGATTGTGTCCACCACTACACCTACCTGCCACTGACATCTGCCATAATGCCTGAATGGCACAGAGGGATTTTGACTTGACCAGAATCCTTTTCTCCAAAGGTCACCTCTGCACAGGAGAGAGAATTCTTTCCCAGTGCTTCTCACTGGGGCAATTGGCCTGCGAGTGGGGTCGCTTGTTTTTCAGCTTGAAATTTCAGTTGGGATTGAGGCGCTGCTTCCACATTTGTGACAGATACCCTGCCTCTGCTGAGTCTGTTTCTGCACTTGCCTCTGCTTCTGGGCCAGGGCTTTCAAGGTTCTTTTTCTCTTCCACAGACTGTGGTTTGCATGTTTTCCATCGTACTACTTAATGGCAGGATTCCTTTCTCCACCTCAAGGACAAATTGAATTTTCTGATCATAGGTTATTTACTCTGTCTTTGAAACCCTGTAACTTGTCCTGGTCATGAATACTGAAATGAAGAGCAGAATGAAAGGCTGGGGTAGTCTCTCTCACGCAACCACGGCGAAGTCAAGCGCCCTCTGCCTTCTGACAGCTATGACACATTAAGTGGGCACCCTCCGAGCCCTTCTGTCTTAACAATTGTTAGTCTCCTGGAATCACAGGAGAACGAGGCTAGACAAGGTCTTGGAGGTTACTCCAAACTACCACTTAATGTCTGTGGTGTCTAGTCGACAGCAACATGTCATGACTTGATGGAAAAGGTTTCAGATATGCAGAAATCCACTACAAAAAATACTGTTTAACTTACTGTGACAGAGGCCAGCAGCATTTGCTTTTATGGTCAGTAAAACCTAACATTAGACAAGCATTGGATTTTCTTGGAATCTAACAAAACCATGTCAAGAGTCAGTAGATCTATGTCAGTCACCAAGGCTTGTCTCGTGATTTGACGGATAGGACCAAATATTCGTTCAGTGTCTCATTGTGGTTTCACTTGAAATAGGAGGAGAAATGCGGATGGCGACAAACTCTCCTCCCGGTTGTCCTGGCATGACTTGGAGTTTCCCTTTGTTCAAATGTCATTCTTAGAGCAGTTACAGCAGCTTTCCCTCCAGCTCTGAGTGTCAGGAGATCATCCAGGAGTGCTGGGCTCTCACATCTGCTTTTTGCACTTAATGATTAAAACAGTGTTCAATCCCATTTTTTTTTCCTCACATGAGAAACAACCTTGTTTGAAACCATGGTTTTCTTTAACAATACGTAACCTGATACCACAATGTCATCTATGTTCCCAAGTTGAAATTTGATTCTTCTACTCCCAGAACTACTTCTGAGATTTCAATGAGTCAGTCACAGAGGCAGGTGTGTGTGTGTGTGTGTGTGTGTGTGTGTGTGTGTGTGTGTGCAAGTGCTCAATGAGCGTATAATTATAAACATTGAAAATCATGGGAGAGTAGCTTTGGGCTCAAAAAACCCATTGACAAGCCTTATGGCATTTGTCAAATTATTTCATCCTCCAGTATTCAGGGTCCTGATTTGGAAGATTTGAGCTAATAACACCTCATAGACATATTGAAAGTATTAAAAGAGATATACTCATATATAAAAGATACCTAATATAGTAGCTGATCTAGATCATACTAAACATAGATGATTAATAGATATATAGATAGATGATTGATAGGATGGATAGACGGATGGATGGATGGGTGGATGGATGGATGGATGGATGGACGGATGGATGGACGGATGGACAGACAGACAGATAGGTAGGTAGGTAGATAGACAGACAGACAGATTGATAAATGAATGACAGGATAGAAACTTTTTAAGATTATATTAGGAACTCACAAAACTAGTAAAGCACTCAGTATTTCTGAGTTCTTTTCTTAAGCATGCCTGTAAAGATGGCTAATGTTTTGCATACCTTCTTATAAGATAATATTCTTGTTCTTTGTAAGGCAGATACCGAGGCTTATCTTTTAAGTAGGTATGAGTAGGCCTATTTCTCTCCACACCCTGGAATCCTCTAGCCTTAGATTCTACTCTGGTACAAGAGTTCCACAGGATTTGAGGCTCTGGTCAGTCCAATGACCCATTGCTTCCCAACCTGAAGGGTCCTCTGCATATCCTGAGGGACTGTCTAAATTTGCCTCTCTGACGTTTACAAGCATCCAGTCCTGCAGTCGACTCCTTAAGAGCCATCACACCATGCTATCTGATTCACCATCCCCCTCGCAGACATTCCGTCTTCTACTTGGTGCAGAAACTGACAAAACCACTCATCTTCATCCCGTCTTTGCTTTTATCAGCTGTGATTCTGTAGCAAAAGTTCTTGGCTAGCATCTGGAGACTTTCTTTTCCTTTCAATGAAACTAATTTGGAGCTTTGCTGCAAATCACTGGAAAGAAATGCAAACGTTCCCTTTGACACATACACGTGATAAACACATCTAAAGGACAAATAAGTCAGACGTCCCTTCGATTAGTCCTTGATCGTGTCCACACACACATGCTGCTTTCCCTTGTCTCATCCGTGTGTGGAGACCATGCAGCCAGTCCATTGTGGAATCCCCTATGCAGGGTCCAGTGAGCATGCTGTCCCAGAGTCTGGGGTCAACTCAAGGCCTGCTAAATGATTGGACCATGGGTCCTCTAGCAAAATGGCTGTGTGGTCCACATACCTGTTCCAAGAATAAACTTTCTAGAAGAGGAGGAGTAACAGTATATAATACACCAAAGGCGACCAATTATATTAAAATATAGTTATTGAAAGTATTTCATTATGATATATGCTCGTTCACTATGTACAAAAATAACAAGATATTGTAACAAGTGTATTAACCACTGTAATTCTGAAGTAGTGATGACTTTAAATCATCATTGAAATGCTGCCAAAAGTACTCTTGATTTTTACCCATGGCCGAGTCATAATTATTACTAGCATAAATGTGGTTTGTATGTTACATTATAATTGAAGGAATGCTGAGCTTCATAGATTAGTAAAAAATAAAGTTGTAAATTTGCCCCTTCAGATCTGTAGCACTCCCCTGAATTCTGCCTCCCCAACCCCCAGAAGATGCTGGCTAGCCACAGCGTAAGACTTCTGGGACCTCTATTCACTCTGTGAACCAAATTCTAGTTTGAGATTCCCACCCTCTGGCCTCTGTCACAGCCAATGTTGTAAGAATTCAAGAGTCAGTTTCCTGGCAATGACAAGCAAAACATGAGCATCCAAGGCCAAAGCTATCCTGAAGAGAGGGGCCTTTGTCTTTCCCGACAATGGAAGGGATTCACTTCGCAAAGATTGCTGTGTACCTTCACTGTTCATTTGGTGCATGGGCTTTGAAGGCTCTGGAACACGCCACCGGGAGACTCTGTACCCCTGCCACATAATGAGCACCACCATGGAGGAGGCAGCCCAGCCCAGAGTCTCCGCAACAGAGGATAAACACTTTCCTAGTGTGTCTCTGCCGCAGTGAAGTCCTCCATGCTAGATCATGCTGGAGGCTGGCCTTGGGGGAGAGGACTTGGGGTTTTCATCCAGGACTCTGACTGGGTGTTCCCAGCATTACCTTCTGTCTGTTTGTTCTCTAGTGTTTGTTTTTCTACCCCCAGCCCTCCTCCCTTTCAGCCTGGCTCTGATTCAGCTCTGAACTGGAGCCCCAAAGCACTGAGGCCGACGACTTCCTCTGTGAACCCCTCCTGAGGGCTCTGCCAGGGGGAGACAGAAGTCACAGCCACCGGCACAGTCCCCACCACCTGCCTCTCTCCTTTCTGCTCCACACCAAAGGGCTCACCTCAGCTCCTGCCAAGCCCTGACAGCTCGGGAAGCTAAGGCTTCCTTTGACTCTTGCACAGGTCTCTGAGCTGAGCTCAGCTGCCAAGCCACGGGGCCAGCTCGAGGAATGTGTTTTTAATACTCATTGTTCACTCTGTCTGTTACCGATGTGTGCACTGCAATTATTCTAATTCTTTGCACATGTGTTGTTATGCAATGGGGCCTTTTAAGCTATGCCAGGTTTTTTTCTTTCTTTCTTTCTGAAACCCAAATATATTATTTCTACCTATGTTACAGTTAGTTTGCCACGCTTCTTTATTTTATTTCAAAGATCAGTCTGGGAGGCCAAGAGAGAGCGGGGTGTGCAGAAAAGAGGGTCCTCCTGCTCTCCTCGTGGTAGACCAGTTGCTTTTGATTTGGGTTTGTGTGTTTTCTACCTCGATCTCTTGTTCACTTCTTTTCATGTGCACAAGCAAGCTGACATTCAGACATCCATGGCCCACATGTGCTCCTCCTAGGGTAGCATCTGCACCCGGGGGAGAGCATGTATGCAGAGCCAGAGCACAGGCATGCACATGTGTGCAGCCTGCATTTGAGCAGAAGATTCCTTAGATAGCAATTTATTTTTTCCCTCTCACTAGTGAGGCAAGAAAGGAAGGGGGACCCTTTCTTCCTTCTTTTTCTATCTTTCTCTCATTTCCTTTTAAATTTTAATTGGGCCTTTTCTGATACAATATAAAACTTCCACCACTGGGCCACACAAAGGATCACATTCTCTCATTAATTCAGATTGTTTTATGTTTGTTTAAAAAAAATTTTTTTTTTAATCAAGGAAAAGCAGCCACTGTGAAACCAGATTCTAAACTCTGCTATTGCTCTTGGAGTTTCAGAGGAGAGCGAGGCAAACTGAGCAAATTAAGGAGGACTGTTGTTTACCCCCGGTAACTTTGTCTAAGCCCCCAGAAGCTAAGGAGAGAATCAAACAGTAGACGAGTCCACCTGGCAAGCGTCTCCGGCCAGCCCATGCATGTGCCTCTCCTTAGAGAGTCTCTGCCGGCTGCTCTCGGTCTTTGCCGGGCAGGGAAATCTGACACGGCGCAGCGGCGGCGGCGGGGGCGGCGGGGGCGGCGGCGGGGGCGGCGGCGGCACCCCTGCCTGCTAAGCATTTTACTTTCATTGTTAACTGGATCCATTTGTCACCATGAAACATTATTATTTTAAGGTAGCAGGGAAGCAGGTCTGCCTGCTCCGTAATGGTGCTATAGCTCTCGTTGCCAAGAAGGAATCAAAGAAATGGACAGAGCTAATGTGGGAAATCACACTAGACAGAAAGAAACATGCAGAGAAAGGAAGGCAGAGGCAGAGAGTGGGGGAGGGGAGGGAAAGGGGGTGGGAGAAAGATACTGAGAAACAGAAGAGGAAACAGACCTGCACAGAAAAGCTGGAATTTCCATGAAAAGAATTAGAAAAGGAGGGTACAGCTGTTGCTAGGGAGCCGGGAGGAGAGGCGGCAGACACAACATCCACCAGATTTTTAATACAGACCTGCGTGTCTTTGTTTGCTCCGTCTCTCAAGTGAGGCAGGCGGCTGGGCAAGGAGGAAAAGAAATATGGTTTGAAACCCAGATCATTTTAAAGGCATACTTGCAGAGTGAGCTTGGGCAGCTATGCTGAAGGCATGCCCGAAGTCAAAGGGCACAGCCTTGTTCCCTAAATTCCACAGCTATCTCGTGATGGGGAGAGACCTACTCTAATGTGGCACACCCTGGGAGGGCTGACACAAAGAGGCCTCTCTTTATAACCTGCGTGGTAACCAAGTGGTCTTGCTGGCCCTCAGTCCCGAGGGTAGCAGGACAATGCAGTGCTGTTGAAAACCCACATGGCTCCATGAGCTCGGCTCCAAAGGAGCAAATGGAGGGAAGCAGGTGGAATGGGCTGGCAGCCCCTGCTGCTACAGAGTCACCTGAAGAGCAGCTGTATTGGTCAGGTGTGTGTGTGTGTGTGTGTGTGTCTGTGTGTGTGTGTGTGTGTGTGTGGTTTACTGTGCAGGCTGGTGTGTGTCTCTGTGTGTGTGTGTGTGTTTACTGTGCAGGCTGGTGTGTGTATGTGTGTCTCTGTGTGTGTCTCTGTGTTTCTCTCTCTCTCTCTCTCTCTCTCTCTCTGTGTGTGTGTGTGTGTGTGTGTGTGTGTGTGTGTGTGTATGTGTGTGTGTGTTTACTGTGCAGGCTGGGAAGCTCCACGTGGCTCAGAAAATTCTGTCAGGGGTTGACATTGCAGTCTTGAGTGAAAACTCAGTCTTGAGGCAGAATTCCTCCTTGAGTAACCACGTCCCACTCTCTGAAGCCTTTACCAGATGGTTTGAAACTCACCCACATTATGCAGAGTGATCTGCCTTATCCAAGGTCTGCTGATGTAAATTATAATCACATCTCAGAAAATAATTTCACACCAACAACCAATATCTAGATTCAGATTAACCAAACAGTTGGCTATTCTAACTGACACAGAACTAACTGTAACACACCCCTATAAGATAATGTGGCAAATAATACCCAGTCACCCACTCAACCAACATACCAAAGATCCAGAGCTTGCTGATCAACCAGTATGGCCAATTGGTAAGTTCCAAGCTCAGCCTCTCTGCATCCAGGGAGAGCGGCTAATGCTCACAGATGAGTTTTTCTTCTGCAACTCAAAAGGGCTGGAGGGGACAATTCTAACCTCTGTGTAGAAAAATTGGTAAATGTACCCAAATTCATGTTCAATTTTCCTAAAATTAAAAAAATTAAGTAAACAAAAATTTCAATTTGAATTTTAAATAATAGATAACATATTAATGTAAATACTATACTTAGGAAAACATATACTTCAAAATTTTGCATTGTTGATCAAAAATGGAGTCCCAGTTGAATATGAATTTCAAACGAATAATATGCATTTTTAATATAGATCTACCTCATGCAATATTTGAGATATATTTCTTGTATTGGTGAGGACTTTCTAGAGGAGCAGGGCCAATTGAATGAACGGGTGTCACAGGAGGGACTTATTAGGCTGGCTTACATGATACGTCCTCAGCAGTCCAACTATGGCTATCTGGAACCTGATACCTAGCTCTTCAGTCCATGAGGCTGGGTGCCTCAGTGGTCCAATGCAGTCCCGACAGTCTGGCAGATGGCTGGAAGCTCGCTGGCTTTCAGTCCATGTTGGAAGGTTAACGAGGCTAGGTTCTGGTGGCAGGAGCAGATGGTGACAGCAGCAGCAGCAGCAGCGGCCGTAGAGCAGATGCACTTACCAGCAAGGGGCAAAGGTAGGCAGGCCAAAGGCAACAGCTCTTCCCTCTGACCTCCTGACTTCTGAGCTCTCACCAGAATGTGCTGCTGGCTCTGCAAGAAGGGCCTTATTCCCTTCTCAGTCCATCCTTCCAGGAAGTGCCCTCGTGGACCTGCAGAGCCTGGTGTCTGTCTAACAGCAGACTTTCCATTGCAAGGCTCTCCCTGGGCTTCTTGTCTGTTGAAAGCTTCTGACTGCCTCTCTACCCAGTGCTGACCATCCTGGGCAGGTAATGCTGCTTCAGCTGCTTCCTCCTTCTGACTGGGTTGAGTGTAGAAGGATAATCTAGTTAATCCTGCCAGACCTATTGTAAGGGAACATATCTTTGACACCCCAGTCATATGGCAAAAGATCCTATGGCCCCCCAGCCTTCTGTTTTCATACTTCTTTTTGCAGCATCTACAACCCTAATCTAGCCTCATTATTTCACTTAGATGACAATGTGAACCTCAACTGACAGCATGCCTCTCTCACCATTCATCTGCCATACCCACTGACCTGAAGTTCAGGGCCATCCAATCACTCATACACTCCCAAGACTAACAGATACTTTGCTTCCAGAGTGCTTAATGCCTTAATCTAGCTTCTGTTACAATAACACAACACTACAGACTGAGACAATTATTAAACAATTTAAGTTTATCCAGCCCACAGCTCTGGGAACTAAGTGTTCAAGATGGAGGAGCTGCATCTGGTGATGACCTCTTTGTCGCCTCATAATGCAGAAAGAGTACAAGATCATTCACGTCTTCCTTCCTCTTCTTATAAAGCCACCAATGCTCTTATGAGCTCCTCTCGTGACTCCATGTAAACCTAATTATCTCCTAAAAGTCTTACCTCCAAATACCATCCACATGAATTTGGGGGTGAAATTCTCAACCATGAACTTTTAGGGTGCACATTCAAACCATAGTGTAGCACAAATTCTAATCAGTCTTTATAATAAAGACCCAGAGCCAGATATTGGGGTAAATGCTGTAAGATCAGAGAGACAAAGGAACAAGCCACAGCCACCTCTCACCTCACCAACTCCTCAGCCGAAAGGACTGAGCTCCTTTCTCCTTATATTCCTTTCTCTGCCCAGCCATATCACTTCCTGTCCCAGTCTCCCTAGTGCTAGGATTAAAGGCATATGTGCCTCCCAAGTACTGGGAGCAAAGGTATCCCAAGTGCTGGGATTAAGTGTGTGCCACCACTGCCTGGTCTCTGTGGTTAACTAGTGGTTGGTTTTGCCCTCTGATCTTCAGGTAAGCTTTATTTGTTTGATCATACACAAAGTATCACCACACCATGGCACCAGTTAAACAGAATGTTCTATTTTGACCTACATGAAGTCCAAAAAATGAAGGCATTTATCAGTGAGTATAAAGATACTCTATGAGTGGAATGGTTGTCAATTTGGAGGACTGAAAAATACAAAATGTCCATAAATATGAACTTCAGATCAGCAAATAATAATTTTTTGTGTAAGAGTGATGGTTATCATTTAAGCAGATAACATAAACCCATGTCAGAGGTTTTCTATGGAGACGGAATGTCGTATTGTCAAGCTATGGGAGTCCCATGGTGTCTTTTATATTCCCTTACTCGGCTCTTGTCTGAAAGCAAACACAGCCACAGACAACACATCCATGAACGGGCATAACAGTGTCCAGTGTGGACTTAGCCCAGAGTCTGTAAAATAGCCAACAAGACTGGCTCTCCAAGTCCCAGGTATTTTCTGTGAAGCCCTCCCCAGTCCCCTCCATTTGAAATGATTTCTTTCTTATCTCATACCTTACGCCCTTCTATGGTAATGCCCATCATCTGCCACATGCACAGTCCTTACCTCACCTCTCTGCTGATGAGCATGCCGTGAAATTCCTTACAAAAGCATGGGTAATCTTTTACACAAGGTATGCATTTCACAAGAAAGTACTTATAGGAAGAATAATTCAGTTTCTGTAGAGTTAGTCTGTACAAGGGTGGACATTGAATAGCTACAACTTCTTGCTCCTCAATCAGGGAAAACATCAATTCTCTTGAGAACCACAGACCAATACCAATGCCTACTGGAGAAGCCCAACTTCTAGGACTATCATCTATCACTTAAAACACACAGAAAGTCTCACATCAAAAATGATTATCTGACCGTTCAACTCCCCAACCAAGAATGTTGGTAATGCACGTGCATCTGGGCTGAAGCCATTTCCTTTTGAAGCACACTCAAAATAAATAAGTAGTTTTATCTGATCTGAACCCCCAATACATTATTCCAAAATCCTTCCCTTGGGAGAACCTCATTACCTGCCTCAGCTCAAAAGCCACATGAGTCGGAAGAATCTGAGCTTCCTGTGGCAAGGCTAGAAAGAGCCACCCTGTGCATCTCCGAGGAAGTTTCAGACCTGCGGAGATCAGAGAAGCCACATTACAAATGTTTCTCCCATAAAACAGTAACACTTTCAAATGACCTCAACTCAGCAATTACCGAAAACTGGGGTCAATTTTATTTTCCCAGTCCTGTAACATTCTTAGGCATGGCGGCTTTTGTTCTGTCAGAGTTTGGGTTTGACATATTATCTGTTAATGTAGAGTTGGGGGTTGGTTTGCTTACTTTTGTTGTTGCTGTAGTTACATTTCTACACCTCTGATTTTGCCTCTCCACCCATTGCTAGTGCATGTCATGTCTTCAGAATCCAGAGGCTTTTCAAGAGAAGAAGACGTAGTACCTGCTCATGCATCTTCTAGAGCATTAGACTTCCGACAGCCACAGCCTTCCTTAGCTGCTTTCAAAAGGGAGCTGAAGCAGGAATGGTGGCCCCTGCCTGGGATCCCAGCACTTAGGAAACCTAAGTCAGAACAGCTTTTAACCAAACCCAAAAATCTGTGTGATAAACGGAAAGAAATCACTGCTCAAAACCTTATCCTAGTTTATTTTATGATAGTGTGGACCTGTTGCCCTGATCCTTGTCACTGTGCCTTGATGCCTAGCATGCAGAGAGACTCCGTACACTTTCTTGACTAAATTTAATAAATCCAGATGGCCAGCCATGTGCCAGAGAAGCAAGGTGGCCCACAGACTGCTGACCTACAGCTCTACACAGCAGGGAAGGACAGTAGTGATTCCACTCAAAAATAAAAATGTGGTTATGCCAGTCTGCCAAGAGATTGCATCTATAATCCAGATGAGTTTTGTTATTAGAATATAGACGTGGATAAAAATAGATGCTGCTCTTCATGCACCTAAGAGCAAAGTAACATTTGGGGATAAGTGCAAGGACGATAAGAAAACTAAAAACACGAGTCACATGTCAGCAACATTTCAATGGCCTGCTGCAGAATAGAAAACAACAATGTTATAAGAATAAAGAATATGAAGACAGGACACAAACTGCTTAACGTGCTGACTGGCTCTGGGAAGAGGGACAGTCATTGATTTTATAAGATTACGTGGCACTTCCAACATTTGGAGAGGATGGCGAAGAGTAAGCAGAAGAGCGTGGTAGAGGGAGGGTGACTCTGACTAACCTACATTATAGGTGTGTAAGGATATTTGCTTTATAAAAGAAAGAGCAGAAGTGATCTAGATTAGCATCATAACAGGAAACGAGTCTCAGGCTCTATAAAGCAAGTCACCAGCACAGTGAGTCCAAGAAAACAGACTTTAAAATATCATCACGACCATTCTAGTGTTTCTCCAGAAGTACTGCAGAATGAAGATTTTATGTCTAACAGCTTTATAAACTCCAGGTTATATCAGTCTAAGCTCTTGTTGGACTCAGGGACAATGAGGCCATCCACTACATCAGCTTGTGTCTGGAAGCTTCAGGAGGAAAGCATGGCATGAGGATGCTGGCCATCAAAGACTTCTTGTATTGGACAGTTCCCATAAATCTGACCCACCGAACTCTCTTTAACAAAGCTTAGCAGAAGGTCATTTTATTTCCCCTTCTACTCCTGTTACTTTTCTAGCAGCACAAGTTACTTTATTCCATTCGAGAATTTAGAGACTAGATTCAGGAACATACAAGGCTATTTCACCCCTTGGGAACCAACCAGAAATTTCCCTGTGTCCTTTGAGAAAATGCAACTACCCGATCCCTCTATGACATTCTTGGAAAATATATTAGCTCTCTTCTGTGCTGAAAAACAGACTGGGGAAAAAATAGCAACAGAAAAGATTTGAATCAAACTACGATGAGCAATGAGAAATAATGTTCTGACACTACTGTTAACCCCTATTCCAACATGCTCCCAGCATCCACTTAATTAAAAGCCTAGAAGCCAATCAGCCAAAAGCTTGGAACCACAGCACCAAGCTAAGAATGGCATTAGCAACTAGATTTTGAATTTCTGCATGCCTTTGCAAAATTCAGCAGTGACTTGTATTGAATGAGCATCTAATTAGAACATCAAGTACTATCAACTATCAGCATTTAGCTGCTTAGCTGGACCTGACAAGCAGAGGCAAAGTCCGTAGTCAGCATTCCAGGAAAAAGAGAATATGATAGGCAGGTCTTCACCCAGGGATTCGCAGCAATTCTGAGATAAGTGATCAGTCTAGCTTTTGTGTGGGAAACCTTCTTGCAAAATCTGTTGAGTCTGAGGCCTTAACAAAGAAATGTTTCTTTGACATTTTGAATGATGTAAGGTCATTTTATGATGACCTTCAAGATGCTACTTCTACTACGTTTTGATTATTTAAGCTTCCTTAAATATCCAATCATAAACACATAATCAGGAAGCTAATCTGAGATTACTGAATGTTAGAAGAAAAAAAGCAGCTCTGGGGAAATTGTTGGCTTTCAGTAACACCTCCAACACTGACTTCTTTTATTGAAATATTTATTGAGTGCTATTATGGTCTGAATAGGGAATGTCCCCCACAGGCTCACGTATTAAATAATAGTCTCCAGATGCAGCACTGTTTTGAAAGCTGGAGGAAGCAGGTCACTGGGAATGTGAATTTGGAGGGGATATGTGGTTCCTGACCCCATTCTCTCTCTGCTTTCTGATTCCCACACCCTCCCCAGCAGGATGAACTGGAACTATAGTAATAAATGACTATAGAAAGCTGTAATTCAGCCTCCTTCTTGAGTTGTTTATGTCAAGTACTTTCTCACAATTATAAGAAAAGTGCCAAGACATGTGCTAGGTCTTCAGTCTCCTGGTGTGGTCAGTTCTATTCTCATACTAAATGGGCAAGACAGTTGTGACCGTCACCTTGTCACAAGCTAGGACCATCGGGAAAGATCAATCTTAATAAAGTGACTCCATAGAACTGGCCTGTAAAGCAAATCTGTAGGGCGTTTTCATATTGATGACTGATGTGTAAAGGCCCTGCTCATTGTGGACAGTGCCATCCCTGGCTGTGGTCCTGGGTGGGATAAGAAGACAGGCTGAGCAAGCCATGGGAACAAGGCAGTAAGCAGCCCCCTCCAGGGCTTCCACTTCCGTTCCCGCCCCCAGGTTCCTGTCTTGAGTTCCTGCCCCGAGTTCCTTGGATAACGAACTACAAACTATAAACGGAAACAAGCCTTTCCTCTCCAAGTTGCCTATAGTTGTGATATTTTAATCACAGCAGCAGAAGCTCCACAACAGCAGTTTGAAAAAAAAAAAATAGTTTTAAAATTACTTTCAATGGCAAGAGGAATACATTGATGGTTTATAAAGGCATCAAGTGGGTGTCTAGTGTTCATGTATTGTCACTATCTAAAACGAGCCTAAAACTTCACCTTAAGAAAATCAGATACATACATAATGTAGGTAAAGCTAAGAACATAAATCCTACAGGCAAAAGAAGTAAAATCCCCTTGTTTTCCATAGCTATGGTGAAGAAAATGTAGAATGGTGTGTCTGCTGCCTAGTATGCTGACTAGTTGAACATTGTCCCAGAGTTTTCATTTTTAATGAAGAATTATTAATAATATTAGTAGGCTTTTACTTCAATTTTCAGGGGTGTGTGTGTGTGTGTGTGTGTGTGTGTGTGTGTGTGTGTGTGTGTAGGCCAGAGGTCAATCTTGGGCATTGTTCCTCAGGATAACTATCTACCTTACTTTTTGAGACAATCCCTCACTAGGACCTGGGGATCACCTATTAGGCTTGTCTAGATGACCATTAAACCTTCCTGGATCCACTTGTCTCCACTGCTCTAGCGCTGGGATTATAACCATGTGTCAGCATATCTGATTCTTCCTGTGGGTCTGGGAGTCAAATTCAGGTCTTTACGCTTGCTCTGAGCCATCTCCCTAGCCTTGTGGTTTCAGTTTCTGATGGGCACTTAAAGCATGGGAGGTGTATGTGCAATGTTTACTATGACGTGTGATGAAATCTAAAAGACGTTCAGCAATGACCTATCCCTCTTTTAACTACTTTATCTAGCCTCAGTAATAAACACCTTCCTTTCACAGACAACATGCATGGCCCTTGCTGATAAACATAGTGCATTCAGACACAAGAGAGCTCATGAAAATATTTTTCAAAGGCGCAGTGAATATGGAGGACTGAAAACCCTTGTCAATGGTAGCCATTGGTAGCCATTGGTAGGCCAGCCAACAAGGCATGTATGTACTACAGCCTTCAAAAGGCATGTGAACACTGAACTGTAGTTTGCACAATGGTAGAAATATGGAGAATATTGATTGATTGGGAAATACATGAGAGAACTAGAAGCTGAGCTTTCCTGTCATAGAGTTTAATATGGCTGCCTAAACAACACCTGAACAGGAACAACACCAGTTAATACGCCAATGTGGATGGGGGAAAACTCACAGGTCGCAGTGCTATATAAAGAACTATCATCTTCTCCATGGATGAACCCCCTTAATTTGTTATCCAGTACTAAGTGGTCAACCCTAAAATCATATACATATGAGCAACACTCAATAGACTCAGCAAGTTGTATTTATAACTTCATTCACATATATTAACAATAATAATTAAAGAAAAAAGGTCATAGATTTGGGGGAAAATGGGGCTTGGGAGGGATTATAAGGAGAGGGAAGTAGATAGAAATAACATAAATAAATATAGCATACATGTGTGAAATTTAAAAAATAACTTTAATAAAAAAAATGACCTGATGCTATAGACATGCACCAACATGAGTAATTCTAAAACTAATTACAATAAGTGAAAAGAAAGCCACTAAAAATATAAAGTTGATAATTTATAGAAAACTCTAACCTATCATGACAAAAAGTGGATCCGTGACTGGAGACAAATTTCTAAATGGTCTTATTAAATAAAAAAACACGGAGCCAAATGTAGGTGGGAAAGCCTTAGATCAGGGAAATAGGGATAGCCACCAACCTTACCTCTCCAGCTCTGCAGCTTCCAAATGCTGTGACTTCCTGTCCACCCACACTTTTATTGCCTTGCTGTTCTGCCCTCTCATTGGCTATCTTACCCCAGCTACCTCACTTCCTCTTCCTACACAGCTCTGTCACTTTCTGTCTGTCTGTACAGACCTCCAGGTCTCTATGGTTGGTACTGGGATTAAAGGCATGTGTCATCATGGTTGGATCTGTTCTCTAGTGTGGCCTTGAACAGAGACCCTGCCTGCTACGTGATAGGATTAAGGGTATGTGTTACCACTGCCTGAATTCTTTGTTTACTTAAAATACCTTGCTATTTCCTCTGATCTCCAGCCAAACTTTGTTAAGCACAAATAAAATATCACAAGTGATTGTCTGGAAAGTAGCAAAGATGGACAGCAAAGAAAGGTCCAAAAGGATGCCTGGGAGCTTTGTGAGGAATGAGTACGTATGTCCCTTAGAGGATCAAAATGCATCATACTGTACATGTTAAATTTACAGTATTGTAAATTGTAGTGTATCAAAGACTTCAGTCACACTGTTCACAACAAATATGGTAGCTTGCTTTCTAGAAAAAAAAGCTCAAATAGTGTCTATGTCATAGTATTCCATGTCTATATTTTATTGTAAGGTTGAATCAGATGCATTTCCACTAAAAATGTGGTTATAGTCCAATAAACATTATATCTTGAAGATCCCTACTTCTAAATGCATTTGAAATGCTAATCTTGAAACATCACAGTTTAGGGATGAAGTGCCCTTCAAAGTGTTATTTACTTCCTCTCCTGATCAAGGTGTCTACTGGAAATTGTGGATCACCCGCTTCTGCACCGCACCATGAGGAGTTGCTGTACTCCTTAACATTATCACACACACACACACACACACACACACAATCAAAATTCAGACTATAATTTCTCCTAAATGTGTATTGCTTTTGTATTGCTATAAAATGGAAAAAGTATAGGCCAAATTGTGGTGATATTTGTAATCTAAGAAATAAAGCTTGACTGAAGATCAGAGGACAGAGCCAGCCATAGAGTTAAACATAGAGGCCAGGCAGTGGTGGCAGGACCTTTAACCCCAGTATTTGGGAAGCACACACATCATTAATCCCAGCACTAGGAAGGTTGAGATAGGAAGTGAAATAAATGTCTGGGCAGAGAAAAGCATGTAAGGTGTGAGGAGACAGGAGCTAGAGCCCTTTGGGCTGAGGACTCAGAGACATTCAGTCAGAGGATTCGTGGAGTTGGTGAGGTGAGAAGTAGCTGTGGCTTGTTCCTTTGTCTCTCTGATCTTTCAGCATTTACCCCAATATCTGGCTCCGGGTTTTTATTATAAGACCATTTAGGATTCATGCAACACCAAACCATGTTAGAAACTAGCCACGTGGTGTGTGTGTGCGAGTGTGTGCGTGTGTGCATGCTGCGTGCCTCTGTTTCTGCATATACATACTGAGGTTGTTATTTAACAAGGCTGGCATCAAGATGTTATAGCAGCGGAAACTTCAAATGTTCCCAAAACATGTATTTAGTGAAAAACCAAGTTATAAATTTTTATTCCCAGTGAGTTTGATGATAATAGGGAACTCACAAAGAATGTTACCAACAGCTTCCTGTCTGCTGTGAAGGTGATTGAACTGACCACAGGAAAACCAGTAGACACAGCCCAGAAGAGCACCAGAACCAGGAGTCACACCCAGTAGGAGCACCAGAACCAGGAGTCACACCCCAGAGGAGTACCAGAACCAGGACTCACACCCAGCAGGAGCACCAGAACCAGGAGTCACACCCAGCAGGAGCACCAGAACCAGGAGTTACACCCAGCAGGAGCACCAGAACCAGGATTCACACCCAGCAGGAGCACCAGAACCAGGAGTCACACCCCAGAGGAACACCAGAACCAGGAGTCACACCCCAGAGGAACACCAGAACCAGGATTCACACCCAGCAGAAGCACCAGAACTAGGATTCACACCCAGCGGAAGCACCAGAACCAGGATTCACACCCCAGAGGAACACCAGAACCAGGACTCACACCCAGCAGAAGCACCAGAACCAGGACTCACACCCAACAGGAGTACCAGATCCCAAATAATGCATACCTGAAATTTTGGGGATAACTCCTTCATAGACCAGATGATAAGAGGGGGATACAGATTCCCATTTTGAGGCTTTTAGTCTCATTGATAAAAGAACTTAAGGGTAGACTCAAAACTCAAGGATAATTTGATTAGAATTCAAAAGAAAAACTCCAGGGCAAGCAATCTGTAAATGTTGGCAAGTGCCCAGAGGAAGAGGATGGTGAAGAGAAGGAAAACGCCACAGTGTTTGAGTTAAGCCTCTTAGAGGTCAGCTGCAGAGCAATGGGCAGGCACATGGCAGGCGTTAGGGTGGGGAACTTTAGAGAAAGTGTAAAGAGGCCTTTATTCTCTCCTCAACACACATGCTAGGACTCTGGCCAGAATCCAAAAGAAAGAGACAAAGAAGAAGAAAAAAATAAATAGTCCTTTCTGAGTCAAAACTCGAAGGAGGGAACAGATCCACCCAAACCTCATGGCAACACAACAAGGATTACAGTTGGGGGCAGGGATTCTGGGAAGGAAAGGTACAATATCTCATTAAAGGGATAATTATTCCACCTCTCTTCAGCATGGTTTATAGTGAGTCTGCCTTTCTAGAGGTGTCCCATGTTCTGGAGTGGTGGTCTCTTGGTAGCTGAATGACTAACCCAACTGGATTAGCTCTTTCACTTTTGGTAGCTTCTAATGTTAGGGCTCCACCCAGCCAGAGATTCTGTCCCCTGAGCAGGAGTTTTCTCTTAATGATCCTTGCCTTCTGCTGTGTTGGGTGGGAGCCACGTTGAGTCCTGTGTTCTCCTGTAGAAGGCAGCTGCATATCACTGGGTGGTTAGAACCTCTTGCTTGCCTCAACTGTTTGTTATTTTACTTTGACATCATTCTCTTGGCATGCCAAGTTTTCTTTCAGTCATATAGAAAGGGACTTGGTAACTGTGTTGGTTCTCTTAGCAGAAGAACAGATAGAAAGCTGAACAAGAAGATGGTGCTCTAGCTACCTCAAAGATAAAATTGGTTTGTTCTATATCTTTTTATTCATCTATCTATCTATCTATCTATCTATCTATCTATCTATCTATCTATCTATCTATTTATCTATCTATCTATCTATTTGGAAACAGAGTCTTACTATATAGCCCTGGCCTAGAACTCACTTTGTAGACTAGGCTGGCCTCAGACTCACAGAGATCCACTTTGACCTTAGTCCTAGGATTACAGATGTGCATCAACCACTTCTGGCAAAGAATGTTTTTTGTATGTTCATTATATCACAGTGAGATATCTGGTGTCACTATGGATGCTATTACAGACTGAAATTGAAAGTTCAGTGTTAAAGACAAAATTATTTACTGTGTGATATTTTAGTAAAGTTCGGTGGTATGGTAAAAACTATGTGTTCGTGCAAAATTCAGAAACCTTCAGAACAGAAAGGTGCTTGTGATCCTGCATGGTCCATGCACACTAAATAATGGCCTCCTAGAAACCTGCTGTATTTCACCAATGGAAACTATCTGCCAAGATGTGTAAACATTAAACACACACATCTGCACAGTTAGAGTAACTGGATTACAAACTTTTATAGGGAAGTTGGTGTTAAGCTTCATTGTGGAAAATAAATGCTTTTTTATTCCTTCTTGCTGCTGGTTAGCCAAGTCAGCCTCTAAACTTTCAGACTCCTCAGCCAGAGTGCAAATGCTGTCCACACCCGATTACATCTAAGGGTGGCACTGACATGACTATGGGGTTTTAGAAATGCTTGAGTTTTAAAAGAACAATTTAACAATCAACTTAGGTGCCTAAAAATAGCATACACACCTATGCACACTTTGCCACATCCCTGGGACTTGAGAAATGGAAGGAGCGACATTATAAAGGCAGAAGAAGAGGATATTGGGACTCTCCACGGCTGCAGTACAAGGCCAGTTTCACGAGGACATGACCTGTGCACTCACACAAGGCTCGCAGGCTCCACACGTGGTTTCCTTCTCCATTGTCTTCTTGGCGTCTTAGTAATTGATCAAGAGACCCCCTGTTTTTGTGTTTGCACTGTTCTCTGAGAAGCAGGTAGCCAGTGTTGTTCTTAAGAACCTTTCATTGGCAAGAAGAATTCCCAGGAAACTTCAGCCATCTTCCCTTTGAGAAAAGTCAAGACAGCCAGCGTCTCACTTCCAATTATTTCATTTTCACCTCAAGGCTGGGCAGAAACAGAAGGGCAAGAGGGGGGAATGGTTTTTAAAGGGCACTGGAGTATTGGAAAACCTCAGCCAATATTCCATTAGGCAGTTCAAATGGTCCTTGTCATTCTGCAATTGCCTCACCCATTTCCTGCCTAATCCCTGATTAAATGCCACCATTTTCAGCCCAGTATCTCCTGGTCATTATAAAATGTTTAGTTTTCTTGTTGTTGCTGTTGTTGTTGTTGCTGTTGTTGGTGGCGGCGGCAGTGGTGTGTGTGTGTGTGTGTGTGTGTGTGTGTGTGTGTGTGTGTGTGAATTATTTTTAATTCCCCAATGCTCTCTAAAGCTTAGGGATAATGTTATTAAAGTATTTTCCCAGGCACAGGTAGGAAGCTCTCAGCACATCACTATTAATCCAGACCAAGTCCATTTTGAGAAAAAGAGAAAGAAGATTTGTAAAGGGCAAGAGCTGACCTTGGCAGATCCTCACAGTGGGGACAAATCCTGATGTTCTGCAGATGTGTTTGCAAAGAAACACAGGCTGAAATTGCCCTCAGCACAAGATCCCCCCAGTGACTAATTTTCCCTTAGCCGTTTCCATCGCTCAGCTTTCTATCCCATGAACTGTATCTTGGATTTTTTTGTTGTTGTTTTTAAGACAGGATTTTAGGTATTATAGGCCAGACTCCAACTTACTATGTAGTTGAAGAACTCCTGATCCTCCTGGCTCTACCTCCCACCCCCACCCCCACTTCTTGGGTCATCTTAGTCATTTCAGACAGCTATAACAAAATGCCATTACTTGGGTAGTGTTGTTGGTTGTTTTGTTCTTTGGGGGGGGGGGGACTGCCATCCGGCTCCCAAATAAAGTACACACACAGAGGCTTATTCTTAATTATGAATGCCCAGCATTAGCTTGGCTTAGTTTCTACCAACTTTCTTTAACTGAACCCGTCTGCCTTTTTGCCTCTGGGCTTTTCCCGTTCTCTTGCTTCTGTAAATCTTACTCTTTTTACCGTGTCTTCCTGGTTGAGTAGCTGGGTGGTTGGCCCCTAATATCCTCCCCTTCCCTAGCTCCTTCTTTTTTCACTCCTTCCTCTCTTTTCTCCTTCCCTCCCAGATTTCTCCCATATATTCCCTCTGCCAGCCAGCCCCTCCTATCCTTTCTCCTGCCTCTCTATTGGCCATTTAGTTCTCTATTAGACCATCAGGTGTTTAGACAGGCACAGTAACACAGCTTCACAGAGTTAAACAAATGCAACATAAACAAAAGTAACATACCTTAAAATAATAGTCTACTACATATCCCCCTTTTTGTCTAAATAAAAAAGAAAGGTTTTAACTTTAACATAGTATAACTGCATACAACAAAAACAGTAATCAAGTAAGAATTAATTTACAATATTCAATCCATTTGTAGTTAGCATATTCAAAGAAAATAATACATTATCTATCCTATATTAGAGAATCCAAAGCTTTATACCTAATTTACTCTCTATCAAAACTAAGGAAAACTGAAACTATAACTATCTAGTCTTCAACTCCATCAAAGAACCATGAGGATGTAATATTGTCTAACAAAGGTACTTGTTTACCTGGACAGTCACCCAAAGTTCCTCTGCCACTTTGGGGCTTCCATCTTCAGTCTACAGGCCCATAGTATCTGGAAGTCTTCTCAGTAAAGCAGGAAATTTGAAGGACTGTCAATTTTGTATTGGCAAAGTTCATCAGTTGCTTTTCTCTATGTCCTGCAGAATATCTGACAGACTCTTCTGTGAAGCAGGAATTTTGAAGGACTGTCCTGCCTTGTTTTGGCAAAGTTCAACAGTCTTTTTCCTCTGTGTCCTGCATGTCCAGTCTGCACAGCATATTGTCAGCAGTCAAAGGCAAGAACAATCTCTTTGCCCAGTGGCTAACCTTGCCACAATGAAAGCAAACTCCATAAGGAGTTTCTTTGATGCCCATCATCTTCTCTGAAATAAATTGGTGCTGCCAGGAGCAGAGGTGTCTCGTTGCCATGAAAAAGTTTAAATTAACAAAGCACTTTAAATGCCATATTTTGTAGGTCTTTGAAAGCTTTGAAGACCATCTATCTATCTAAAATGTATCTCTATATGATCTGGAAAGCATACCTAACATCTACAATTTTGATTATTATAAATGACTAACCACTCACCTATGTTTCCTGATTGTCCCATATAGTTTATAATAATAGCTTTCAAAAACTAGAATTTTACCTTACATTTTAAAATAAGCTGTATAGGTACAATACCTTAAACAAGAATAGAAACATATATAGTATGTTGTAACAAAAGTAACCTTAAATTTTTATCAATATACAAAAATCATTTAAACAAGAGTAGAAACATATATACAATGTAACAAAAATAACTTTGAATTTGTATCAATATTCTATATTACCCTAAATGATAACAAACATCCATAACCCACCAAATAACCAACAGCCACCCATACACTCCCCCCAGTTCTTGGGAATGTGGGCGTAGTTTTCTCCATACTTCTTCCTGCTGACTGTAGATGAATATCTTTAGGGTCCCAGAGAGAAATTTTTGAAATAATGACTAAGTCCTGGGAAGACCAGCAATAATCCCTTGCTGATAGATATCACCTGTCAAGTTTCAGGAGGTTTCACCTGATCAAACCTGATCTATATTAACCCTGAAGGAATCCACAGCCTCTCATCTCCTGTGGGAAAAAACTGCAAAGCATTTTTGATTTCCATTTGACAAATATATTTTTTGACTATAGAAGTTAAGGCATTCCTAAAGTGTACAGGCTGATTTACTTCAACAGTCCCTCTCTCAGTTCCAGGTCTCTCTGCAGCTGTCCCTTGTTTGTCATCAAAAACTTCAAAATCAACACAATAACATGCAGGATCCAGACTACCTGTGTATTTCCCATCTTATGTGGCTTTTTTCTTTTACTCTCTCTTTAAAGACTTTATTTTATGAACTATTCTTTTTTTCTGTGACTATATCCTTTTCTTTTTTTAAGCCTACGCACATAGTTAAACATACTGTAACCTGTTTAAAGGTTTTTCTGTCTGGATCTCTTTTACTGTGTATCTCTAGCCTTTTTTGACCATATGAGCAAACTTTTAAACTGCTAACCTACACCTGGATTCTCCATGAGTAGCTCTCAGCTGGCTCTGCCCACTTCTCAGGTCTGAAAGCCAAGCATGAAACTAGCAGCTGGTCAGAGGTTTGTCTGACCAGGAACTGCACTCAGCCTTCCTAGAGTTCTAGAACGCCAATGCTTGCACTATGGCAGGCATTTTTACTTGGTTTTTTGTTCCTACTTAACACAGGAGCTGCTCAAGGGCTCAGTGACCGCCAGAAATTGTCCTGCAGAAACTCTTGCAGGAGCTGTATACTCTTTGTGTTGTTGTTCAGCTTTCTCAGGCTCTAGATCGATATTCAAGCCCCAAGCTGGTATGTCAAAATTTTGTTGCTGTTCTTTGGCTTTTGGGCTTTGGGGGGGGGGCGTTACCACCCAGCTCCCAAATAAAAAAAAGTTTCACTTTTTAAAAATTGCTTATGAATGCCTGGCCTTAGCTTAGCTTAGTGTCTGGACAGCTTTTCTTAACTTAAACTGTCCTGTCTACCTTTTGCCTCACTATTGGCTGTTCAGCTCTTTATTAGACCAATCAGGTGTTTTAGACAGGCACAGTATCACAGCTTCACAGAGTTAAACAAATGCAACATAAACAAGAGTAACACACCTGAAAATAATATTCTGCTGCAGGGTAGTTTATAAATAACAGAAACTTCTCACAGTTCTGGAGTCTGGGCAGTCCAAGATCTAGGTGCTACCAGAATTGGTATCTAGTGAGAACTGGCGTTATGGTTTATAGACAGTGTCTTCACAGTGGATCCTTGAATAGGGGAATGGGCAAGTTAGCAGTTGAGAATATCTTTTATAAAAACACTAATTTCATTCATGAAGGCTTGGCTCTCTTATCTAATCACTTCCACAAAGCCCCATTCCCTGATTCCATCTCACATAGATGGTACAAAAGGGTGTGTCTGTCAGCTCAGCCACACATTCAGAGCAGTCAGCACAGTCTTGATGAGACATTAGTCTAGAACTACCTCTTCTGGCTAAAACACAGAAATACAGGCAACTGTCTGGACACCCAGAAGCCAGTGCAGCAGCTACCCACCACCACCACCTCAAACAGTTCTCACACCCGTGTTACCCCGGTGAGACTCTGCTGAAAGGACCCTTGGGACTTGAGGTCGAAGTTAGAGGTGCACCCAAGGTTAGAAGGCGAACATTCCACAGAAATTCACATCCATTCTACATATCCCCTGGAAGTTCATCTCTCCAAAGAAACCAGCCAGGAGACCAAGGTGTGTGTGTGTGTGTGTGTGTGTGTGTGTGTGTGTGTGTGTGTGTGTTTAGGTCTGTCTGCTTGAGATTGGGTAACCTATTAGGGGGATCCCTAGAGAAGACTGATTCTCCCTCTCTCAGCATTAATTGCCTGTAGCTTCTCATCCAAGGTGGGGCCTTGTGAGATTTCCCCATCTACACTGGCATGTCAACTGATGTTGTTTAACTATGCAGGGCTTGTTTAGTCAGCCATATTGTTGAGATTTCATGGGTTCAGCTTCTCAGTCAATTATAGAAGACAGTCTTGCAGATGTTCTGGTCCTCTGGCTTACTTCATTCTACCCTCTAAGCCTCAGGTGTAAGGCTGTGTTGCAGGTGTATCGGTTGGGTCTGAGCACCCCACAGTCAGTTGTTTTCTGCAATCTGACCAGGTATGGCTCTCTGTAATGGTCACGATCAGCTGCAAAAAGCAGCTTCTTTGATTATGGGTGAGAGTTATGGGTATAAGGATAAGTATTTAGAACGCAGTTATAAATTATGCATGTTTAGGGACATGTCATCTAGGGTCTATGGCCTTCCCAGCCATAGGTAGTGGGCTAGGATTACAGTACCAGGCATAAGTTCCTTCCTATGGAGTGGGCCTTAACTCCAATAGATATCTGTTGGTTATATCCAGAATAGAAGATCCACTATTACACTTTTTTACTATCTTGTCATTCTAGTCATTGAGGTTCATAGGCATTATAGCTGTGTAGGACTGTTGACTACTTTTCTCCCTCGGCAGCTTAGGTAGCCCCTTCCAGTACTGAGAGCTTTAGAAGTCAGTTCCTGTTCAAGTCCTCCAAGTCATCTGACAGATGCGGAGTCTTCAGCAATAGGGTCTTCCCTCCAATTCCTAGAAGTCAACCAAGGGCAATGGCATTAGCCTATATTATTTTGGAGGTCTTTTGAATTCTCCTACCCAACAATTGAAAGGTAAGTTCACCATGCCTGTCACTGGAATTTTTGTTGGTCTGTGGCTCTCCTGCTGGGGTGAATTTTTGCAATATTATGAAAATACCCAGATCGCCCTTACTGTTCCTTGTAGCTTCTACTTTACCTCTCTGAGAGTGATTCTACAATTCCTTTGCTGGATTTGGTTCTAGTCATGAATTCTGAAAATTAATGGCCAAGAACCGATGTGTCCATAAATCTCATGAGTCAATGAGAACAGTCCTGTCTTTGACACCGAGAAGGAGGGTGTAGACAGGATATGTGCAATCAGCCATTCACCAGTTGGAAAGACTTCCACACTTTGACATGAAGACTTATGGTACTAGCACTGACCAACTGAATGTCTCCCCTATTAACAAGATTTCTTTGCCTCAAGTAAACCTGGAATTAACATATCTGTGTTAGAATTCCTCATAACCCGTTTAGTAGAATATTTAAATTAGTTACTTAACTCCTGGCCCTATGCTTCCTCTTTGTAAGACTGGAAGACTTCTTCACGGTTCTTTACATGAGAGAGCGCTTATGAAGTACTTCTCACCAACCCACTCAAATCAAACTGACTGTTCCCACCGAATTCAAGAGCATCTTCTAGGGGAATCTCACACTGGAAAGAGCAAGAGGGGTGCTTACACTTTGTTGAGCAGAGTGTGTGCCAGGCCTGTGCTGGTGCCTTCCCTGGGTCAGACAAGTAATCCTCCAGTGGCCTTGTGAAGAGGTGTGTGTGTGTGTGTGTGTGTGTGTGTGTGTGTGTGTGTGTGTGTGTGTAGAGAGAGAGAGAGGTTTACAGTCATGGAGACTGAGAAATTCCATCGCCTGCCATCTTGTGCAAGCCAGAGGATCAAGAAAGCTGGTTGTGCAATTCAAAGCCTGGAAAACAGGAGAGCAATTGTACACATTGTAGTCTGAGTCTGCAGGCCTAAGAACAAGGATGCAGAGGGCAAAGGAGGCAGACATCCCAGCTACGAGAGAGAGAGAGAGAGAGAGAGAGAGAGAGAGAGAGAGAGAGAGAGAGAGAGACAGAGAGAGAGAGAGAGAGAGAGAGAGAGAGAGAGAGAGAGAGGAAGAGAGAGAGAGAGAGAGAGAGAGAGAGAGAGAGAGAGAGAGAGAGAGAGAATATACTTGCTTTCTATTCAGCCCCTCAGTGAATTGGATGGCACAAGCCTACACTGGGAAGGCCATGTGCTTTACTCAATCCATTAATTCAAATGTTAATCTCTTCCAGAAACACCCTAAGACACACCCAGAAATTATGTTTAATCAGATGTACAGGCATCCTGTGCCCAGTTAAGCTGACACATAAAATGAAGCATCAGAGGAATTTTTGGACTGACCTATTGCAAATGGGGAAACTATGATTCAGAAAGAGTAAGTAATTGGTGTGTCGTGTACAAGCTGTGAATATTGCCACTGAAGTCAGAGACCTTGGCTTAAATCCCAGCCCTGCAGAAGTTACCAGATCTCTCCAAGCCTCAGTTTCCTCGTGCATAAAAGAATAACAAGGGTATTGAATTACCCAAAGTTCTGAGGGGAAACAGATGGCATGGTGAATGGAGAATGACTTACAGAGCTCTGGGCAGAATCAAGGGAAAATATGAAAACGGGTAAAGCACATGGGAGCGGGATCAGGATGGAAAGGTCTGGCAAATGTGGGCCCTCCTGCCAACCCAGCCTGAAGAGCAAGGAAAGGAGTGGCCCTGGGAACCTCCCGGAAAGCTGGGGCTGCAGCTGCCTCTACCTGCAGCTACAACTACAGGGGAAGCCATGGAACTGGATCACCAGCCCCAGGCAAAAGAACGCGGCCACTGCCAATGGGCAGCCAGAAGGGAGTGTGCCAAGAGAATCCGTACCTAACCTCACTCCCCTCCTGACTTCCGACCTCCCACTGGCTCAGCCAGGGACTAGAGAGCCAGGAAGCCAACTGCTGTGCAGGATATCCATCATGGATGCTGTGATAGTGTTCTCCAGAGAAACAGAGTCAACAGCAAAACGTATTCACACTGCAGAGGGTAGGGGTAGGGGAGACGGTCTAACGACAGACCAAAGGGGAGACATTTTATTTATTTTGAGGAATTAAACAAGATCCGGGGAACTACTGAGTCTAAAAATGCAGGACAAGCCAGCGGGAGGGAAATTCAGGCAAGAGCTGATGCTGCAGCCCTGAGTCCAAATTCTAGAAAGCATCAAGCATCCTATATGATGCACCTTGAGAAGAGTGCCCTCTTCTTCAGATCATGGCCTTTGCTCTCAGGTCTTCGGTTGGCTGAGGCCTGACTACATTATGGGAAGTAATTTTGTTGAACTCAACTCACCTAGGCTAGGAATATAATCCAGTGGTAGAGTGCTTACCTCGTGTGTTTAAGGTCTTGGGTCCAATCTCCATCACTAAACAAAAAATTTAACTATTCAAATGTTATGTTAGTGTGTAAGTATGTAGCATATTATATATTTACACAAAGCACACTGTTGGGAGAGAGGAAGTCGTGAGTGAGGGAAGCATTAATGTGTTTTATTGACATGAGTATGGCCATGCCAAGGACTCATGGGAAAATGGCAAAGCCTTCCTTGAGGGTCCAAGCATGGATGTTGATAGTGTGTGTAGAAAACATCTGCTGTAGCTCTCTCCCCTAAGATATTTACTGTCAGAAGACTGTTCTCCTCAGAGACTGCTCTGTGTGTTTGCTGATCCAGTTGTATACCATACACCCTGCCTCCTTGTTCAGCTGTATACAATAACCCAGCCTCCACATTCAACTCTACTCAACAAACAGGCTGAGATCCCTTTCTACTAGAAACAAGCTTTTCTGTGTGCCTGTGTTTATCTTCTCTTCATTCACTCACTAACCCAGGCAGGTCCATCCCTGGAACCACATATGGACACCATGTATGTACACAGCAATAGACCTTTACAGCCGTGTCTGTTCTGGTGTTGGGCCAAACATTTAGGCACCATAGCCTATCAAAGTTGGCATTTAGTTTTAACCATGACAGATATCTACTCTACATTCCTGGCATGGATATTGATTCTATGTATTTTAGACTGAGTATTCTGCAAATAGTTGAAAGTAAAATAATCTATAATGTTGCCTCTGGTATTATAAATATCCAGTAAATGTTAACGTTATTGATTGTACCTAACACTTGAATAGTATGCCACAAATTACTGTTAATATTGCAATGGTTTAACCATGAGCATTCTCTATCTTCTTGTCTGTGTCTTTATGTAATAAGGCTTTATGAGGACCTATTAGGTCAACACTGTGATAACTAAATGACCTGCTGCTGTTAAGGAGGAAGTCAGTACTAGGGAGCTGTGAGATTCCTCCTCCTTCTTGGACTGGGGAACTGATGCATTGTGGAATAGCACTTCCCTACTGGGTGTCAGGGAAATAACTGCAGGATTAAGAGATGTGTTCAAAAAATTCCTTCCCCTACACAAATGCAGTTGTTATTCAAAAATCAAACAAAATTAAGTTCTATCTTATTTACTGGGGAGGCTTTTCCACAACCTTTACTGTGTTGCTATACCTTGTAAATCTGCTGGTGGGATTTTAGGTGTTAGTTCCTAAATTTAGGTGCCCACTAATTCTTTGACCCTCCAAGCATGTGAGAATGTCTTGAGGACTAGGACTGAAGAGGACAACGCTTGGGAATACCTGGGACCACCCTGAACACTGCTCTAAAAATACTGTGAGCCTCTTCTCTTCTTTCCTAGCCTGCTTTTCCAGCAGGGTAGAGTCTTGGGAAATCAGAGACCCAGGTTCCGGACAAGCTATATAATTTGCTAGGCCCAGTGCAAAATGAAACGTGTGTGTGTGTGTGTGTGTGTGTGTGTGTGTGTGTGTGTGAGAGAGAGAGAGAGAGAGAGAGAGAGAGAGAGAGAGAGAGAGAGAGGAGTCTGTAATTCTGCAAACCCTGTATAATTTCTACAGTTCTGCCCTCTGAACCTTCCCACTGGGAGTGATCATGGATCTCACAGATGCCCCTATCCAGGCACTCAGCAGGCTTCTTATGTGTAAGGGAGGACCTAGGGTACAGAGAAAAGGGGGAGATCATAAAGCCTTGGGCTGTTAACAACATCATGACTGCTCTAACTCTCTCCTCCTTGCCCTCCAACTCTGCCCACGTGCCATTCTGATACATAAGTGGGACAAGGGTGCTCAGGCCCCGAACCCTTGGAGGAAGCCACGACGCGCCCAGGACTCCCCCTGAGAGAAACACGGAGCTCCTGTCTTCCGGCATCTCAGCTTTTCTCATATCTTCACACCCTCCAGGGTCCCATCAGTCCAAATGTGGGCCTCCTGTCCACGAACATCGCTTCTCTGTGAACCTTGCTCACCTCTTCCCCTCCCACTTCGGTTTGTTGGTTTGGTTTGGTTTGGTTTTGGGTTTTTTATTTAAAAAAATAATTATAAAAACTGCGAATTTGTGTCTTCAGCCAAGTGGTTCATGAGGGATGATTGTCAACAGCTCTTCCCAAATCTTAAATACCTGTGTCTCCTTGGATAGCTTGAATGCACAGAGTCACGGCAACAAAACTTGTAAACATGATGAATCAGGGCTCCTTTACTGGAGAGCTGTTTGCTGAGCACTTACAGTACACCACTGCTCTGACTTCAGCTCTGCTGAGGACTCTTCGCAGGGTTCATAGCAGACTCTGATCTCCTGGTGCTAACACAGCTAATAATGGAAGCAATAAGGAAAAGAAGATTCCTAAGTATTAATATTCAGAGGGAACCACACACAGGGCAATCATCCTGTGTTTCCTGACTCCATCCCCTCCAGTCTCCATCTTCCCATAACTGTAACCTGGGGTATATTTCTCCTTTTGAAGAGAAAAATTAATTTTTAAAAAATCATTAGAGTCTAGCACCTGAGACTTTTCATATAAGGCTATATGAAATTTCATCTTTTTAAAAATCAGGAATGCTTATGGGTTTCCTTCCTGGAGCACCACAAGGGATTCTGATTCTATTAGAATACTGGCCAAGAGCTGCAGGTGCAGCGGGTGGTTAATTGATGGATCCGACACTGTAGGAAAGTTAAGCAGGTAAGTTCCAGGAGTACCCAACGCAATTAGGGCATAAATTTAGTGATGTACAAATTAAACAAAGATTGTGGATGATGTTTGAAAACTAGATCTTGATTGTGTCCTACTAACAAGAAATATATTCCAATGAATTCTTGTCCCCAAAGAAGTTTTATGTCCCATATTATAATCTGCTTAGCTAAATATATTTACTATCATAAATTTCAAGCAGATTAAAAAATCTGTGGATGTGGATGTGTGCATGTATGGGTATGGTGTGTGGGGTGTGTAAATGTATGCCACAGCTGAATGCAGGTGGAGGTCACAGGACAACTTTGTAGGGCAAAGCTGGCTTTGTGCTGGGGTCATAGACACATGCTGCTGTTTCCCGCTGGACATGAGTTCTGGGGGGTCTAACTCAGGTCGTCACACTAGTATGACAAGCATTTTATCCACTGAGCCATTCCTCAACCCCCAAAATGGAAAATCTGAAGTTCTTTTTATTACATTATCAGCCTTATTCTGAAATGTTCATTTTTTTCAGCAGACATGTATTGAGTCCTTCTAGGTACTAGCCATGGGTTCTCTACAATGGGAACACAAACGTGCAAACCGTTAACCGTGAATAATATCTCTGCTGCCTGGGGGCTAGTATTTCAGTTTGGAAGAGATGGCCCATGTGCCCAAACCTGATTAGGCGGATCCAAGTTAGAATTGGGGGGAGGGGTCTGCCGGGAACTGATCTTTAAGTTGAGATCTGAGGAACAATCTACAATCAAGGGAAAAGCCGTCTGGCAGAAGCAGTCAGTCAGCATAGCAGAGGACCCAGAAAAGAATGAGTTTGTCATTTTCAAAGGTCAAAACGTTGGCTAGCATGTGTGCAGAGTAGAGTCTGTACAGAGAAGGCCAGAAGGAAACCAGAAGCCAGGTCCTGGAGACTTCAGGCTAGACTAAAGAGTTTGGAATTCACTGTGCGTATGATTAGAGGTCATTGGTTGGTCTGAATAGAGGAAGTGATGTAATATAATTCATGTGTTGAGAAGATCCCTCTGGCTGCCTCTCTGAGAACGCAGTCAAGTGGAATGAAGGGATGGCATGAAAATCCAAACATCTGTAAGGTGACTAACTCAGATTTCAAAAATGTCAAAAAATGTGGTGACCACAGGATCTGGCATAGACCTACCATCACACCATTTCATTTTTTTAAGTTGATAGAAATATGATGGTTTGGATGAAAGTTATAAAAGGGGAGAGGGTGGCTTCCAGACATGACTTACAGTGATAATACAAAGATTTACTAATGCATTGATTATAGAAGGGGAAGAGTCAAGAAATCAAAGCTTAGTGTTTGGTTTGGTTTGGTTTTTGGCTTAAGAACCTGCACTATGCTGCTATGGAGAGCAATAATCTAATAAGATGAAAACTCTCCGTGCAGAAACACCTTTAAGAAACACCTTTAAGAAGAACAAAAGAGTTCTGCTTTATCCACACCAAGTAAGGAATGTCTATTTATCATTTTTATGTTTTTAACCTGTTTTAAAATATTTCACAACAGTGGTTATAACGGTTATGAGTATGATTATGTGCACACATTAAGTTACACCCTAAGGACAACCTGTTATCCTAATTCGGAGTTGAACCTTCAAGGGTGATTTAATAACATGATATCAGAAAATCTACCCTCCAGATAGCACTGCAATAGGCATTTTAGTTATTGTTATTTCTAGACAACACTAAATCATTGGCAAATTAGCATAAAGAATGTTATAAATGGATTTTTATTGGAGTTACTGTGAATGCTGATTAAATTGGTTGAAAATATATACATTGATTCTTGTGTTCTAGAAAAACCAGTTAGCCTCTAATAAGCATGATATAGTCAATTTAGAAACTACTTTACTCCGTGCACTGTGACTATAGCCCAAATCTTGGTCACTTAATGATGTTCTTCCCAGTACTGGTTCTGAGGACTCCATGCCAAGGCCAGCAATGAGGCAAAGTATCATTCCTCTACAATATTTTTGGGTCTGATCCAAATGAGCATTTTATCACCATTTAGCTAAACCACCTGGAAAACAAAGAGATAGGATTTTGTCAAGCTTAAAACAACATCAAAAAATAAAAAAATAAAACTATCTATATTACAGCACGATCTTGTGTGTAGAAAATTCTAAAAGTCCACTAAGACTACTATTAAAACCAATAATGAGTCCTGCATAACAGAACACAAAATCAATATACAAAACCAATCAATTTTTACTTGCAATGAGAAATTCAAAAATAAAATTAAAGAATTAATTTCATTTTCATCAAAAAAATAGAAATTCTCCTTAACACAAAAGTTCCCAACCTGAGTCATGATTCCCTTTGAGGATTGAACAACCTTTCATAGGGGTCATCTAAAACCATTGGAAATCATAGATGTTCCCATTTCAATTTGTACCAGTAGCAACATTATAGTTATGAAGTAGCAACAGAAATAACTTTATGGTTGGGGATCACCACAACATGAGGAACTACATAAAAGGGTTGTAGAGTTAAGAAGGTTAAGAACCACTGCTATAACAATTCACTGCAAGGAGTTTAAATGTTATACTCTCAAAACTAAAATGTTGCTGAAAGAACACCAAAGGTATCCTTAGTGCGATGGTGCACACCCATGATTCCAGGATTTGGGAGGTAGAGGCAGGAAAATCAGGAGTCCAGTCATCCTCAGCTACATAGTTTGGGATCAGCCTGGGTGTTATGAGACACTGTTTCTGGAGAGACGTGAACAAATGCCCACTCACCACAGATAGGGAACTGAGGACAGACCAAAGCACAGATACCACCAAGTTCAACTTGGTGCACCAGTGCATTTTCTTGGGGTTACTTACAGGAATATGGATGAGTGGTTACGTACAGCAGTGTAAATGACTCAAAGACAACTGCAACACCAGAGCTGTACCAGCATGGTTGACAGATCACAACAGCTGGAAACCTGTAGTATATTGTACAACCTACAAGCAGATCAAAAGGTTGGAGAATGTCCTTTCCCAGAGGCTCAGTTGACGGGCCCTCTTCTAGGCAGCTCTGCTACTCTTTGCCTCTCCTAGTTAGTTAGTCTCTGTTTCTTCCAGGTAGCTGGGCTTATCTGAGAGTCTACTTTAGCTTGCCTGAGCGTGACCCTTGGCATTCTCTCTGTTTATATACCCCCGAGGAAGGAGGCACCAAGTGAATCTGGTCAGTTTCAGGGACTTCCTGAAACTATTTTGAGATGTTTACTTCCTGTCTTGATGAACTTCCCTGTAGGATGGAATGTTTGAGTCTAGAAACAAACTGCTACACAGTGCTGGGCTACATAGTTTTTTCTTTTTATGTTTTGAAACAGAAAGACATCCCATGTTCAAAGATGAGAAGAGACCAACTATGGTTAAAAAGACAATGTTCTTCAAACAACATTAATATAATCCCTATTGAAAACTTGCCTGAAATTTTATTCTAAAATTGGTATGAAAATGTAAAGATCCCACAATAAAAAAAATCTTAAAAAAAAAAAACGTTAAAAATGAAGGATGGAGTTGAAAGATTCACATCTCAGGATTTCTCCAAAAGAAAAGAAATCTTGGCATGATAAACAACAGCCTTTCCACATTGTAGAATGAATTTTAAGTAAATCCAGTCCAGGCAGCTGTGTGTTCTCTTAGTACATCCAGGCAAGAAAAGTGATAGAACAAGAAATATTTGCAAAGGAGTGCTGAGAGCAGTTATGGCAAAAAGAAACAAAGTAGAATGATAAAAATGGTTGTCAGTTGATCAGCAAATATTCAACTTTTCCACAGTACTTTGGCCCTGTGTTTTTCTTTCTTTTTACTTCTTCTATGTTAGAAAAAAAATCATCTCTGACACTCCCTGATCCAAGCTGGATGCAATGGCATTCCCAGGAAACTCTGCTTCTCTCTCCTGTCTTTCGGGTCTATAGATGAAATATCTTCCAACAATTCAGCATCAAGTTGGTGTAGCGTTGTGTTTATCATCTCCGTTCTCTTTAACAGAGGACCCTTTCCCGGCCACATCAGACATGAACCCTATCCCCGTCCCACTCGGTCCGGCTCTATAGTAGCCCTACCCCTGGTCTCCTCGCGTCCTCATTTCTCATGGTTACAGGACTCCACTTCTATGTTCCAGACAAACTTGGAAGTTTCTACAGTATCTAACTGAATCTTGTGTCTTCCTTCCTCCTTTCAAAACTCTCTTTTCAGTTCCTCTCAACCTCACCTTCCTGCTAACTGATCAGCTCATAGAGGCTCTGTGCCAAACACAGGCAGCTCAAACAAAAGCCAGCAACTTGGAGGAGGAGATAGCAGACTCTGATCGAGCACACTCCATGCCTCTCAAAGTGCTGGCAAGCTAAGGCTGTCAGTGCAGATGCCTGTGTTTACCTAACTGTCTAATACAGTGGCTATTCACTACAGAGTCCAAGTATGGATCAACCAAAATGCCCAACCCGAAAAGAAATTCCACACATAGACGTGTGGGTAGAACTCTGATGCACAGAGAAATGTTTCACCACAGAGATGGTGAAAAGGCAAGGCTTGACCACATGAAATAAAATCCTCCTGCGGTAGACAGGAAAGCTCTGCAATAGAGACAAACAAAGCCAACATGCCATCAAACCTGCGACTGCAATCTAATTCAATCATGCCTTCACTTAGGTTTGGGAAATCTGCTGGCTTGCTTTTTATCTTCCTTTTTTTCTCCTGTCCTTTCTATGTGAGCTGAATTGGTAGTGGATCATCCTACATTTGAATCCCAGCACTCAATAATCCCCAGCCAATAAGGATGGCCAACCATTTGTCTACCACCAAGTCAGTTTCCTCACCATGTTCGGTCTGATACTGCTCACTGCCCTGCTTACCTCGTCCATTATTGAGAAACAAAATAGTGTGTGGATTTATTGTTAAGGTCTACATAATCACAAAATCTTACTATATACTCATTATTAAAACAAGATAGACTTTTAGGGTAATACAATTTAAAAAATGGTTTGCAATGCAGCATGCTCACTGTGCCTAGGGAGACTGATACTTTGTTATATAGTGACTTTCCCATCATGTATGTTCAATAAATAACCACATCACGGATTTTATCTCTCCTCATTGCTCAGTACCTAAAATTTCAACAAACACAGTGTTTAACTAGAAGAAATGGTTAAAGTCTAAGTAACTGAAATGGGAAATCAGCACTTGAACTCATAGTAAGCAGTCAGCGACTTTTGCTAAGCCAGATATTGTTGGGAAGAGCCATCATTGTGTTTAGAACTCGAAGTGGTGCACTGTAGGAGGAGAATGTGTCATTCTTTCCAAATTCATGATCTTTCCATGGCTGATGCTTCAGTAAGAGCCAGGCGACAGGAGAGCACTGCAAAATGCTGTTTTATGTGCATGATGGAACCGTTGCATCATGCACTCACGGCAGTGTGGTTGCTGGCTACCAGCAGTCATGGATATGGAAGAGTCTCAAGTGATTATACCCCTTCTGAGGAATTATCAGCTACTGATGGCTGTTGGGGGAGGAGCATTCACTGTCCTCATCAATCGTGTACTCCCTGGTGGGCCCACCGGCCTCCTGTGGCTAGCGGAACATCCATGGTCCTCCAGAGAGCTCTCGTGAAACTCAGTGGCTCACAAAACAAAACAAAATGTGGAAGTGGGAAAGGGATTTGTTGAGAGATTAGGAGACAGGGTCAATAGGTCTGGAGAGAATAAGAAAGAGTGAAGAAAATTAGAAAGCATTATATACATCTGTGGATTGTCAAAGACTACATTTTACTAATTAAAAAAGTAACTACTACACTTTGTACACCTCAAAACAACATAAGGAACCTTAAGGTGAACAAAGTAGAGAAATAAAGTCTGTATAATAAAAAAAAAAAATCAAAGTGCTTACATCATTATGAAAAAGGCAAGTACTTTAATGGAAATAGTTGGGACATGGTGAGACAACTCTCTGATAAAATATTTAATCAATAATCACAAGGGAAATAGTAAATACCTGCAGAAATTGTTTCAAAGAAATGAAAATTACCTTGGAATACATTGTCACCAGTAGGATTAACAAAATATTATGAGTCCTTGTTAAGGCTTCATGGCTTGTAAATCCTGACCAAAAAATAAAATCAGTGTATTCTTTCCTCAGGATCTTTAGAAACATGCAGGAAATTACCTATAGAAGTATATTTTAAGCAAGCAATCCCACCTCTAGCACTCCTAAGGAAGTATTCAAACTATGCATAAAAACCTATGGTCAAGGAAATCACTGCAAGATTGAGTCATAAATCAAAAGGCTACACTTTTCAAGAATGAAAAGGCAATAAAATTAATTATAAGATAATATTTTCTGTAGTCTTTGAACATTAGTTCACAGAAGAATATTAATAAGGGAAATTTCCCTCACCGTATTGCTAATTTTAGAAAGCATACAAAAATACATGCATAGTGTACTTTGTTTTTACATAAAACTCTGAGGAGATACAGTAACTGCTGAGGTGATACTGGTAGATGGAATTATAGGTTCCCTTTTGCAAACTCCTATAGTCTATTTTTCAAAATGGCTGTGGTAAATATGTATTGCTTTTATAACAAAAAAGTAAGAAAATTTCCAGTAAAAACATTTTTTCTTAATAAGAATGTCTAATTTCAACTTGGAGGCTTTTTGAACAGTTTAGTTATTTGGTTCCAAACCCAACACTGTTTCAACCACTTGTTTGCTAAAAGCCTCACAATGGCGACCTTGCTCTTTATTTGACAGGAATACCATGTGCAGCCAAATGGGTCAGCCCTTCATACAATGGTTCTCAACCTGGCCACCTGCCAGAACTGCCCTGGTGCTTGAAAAACCTACAAACTAGGCTTCATCATGTATAAAATCCCTCTTCTGAAGGTATAAAGTAGATAGAACTTATCAATCTGGTGTGAGTGTGTGGGCATGTGTGTGACTATAATATATATATATGATTTGCCTAAAATTCTTTTTAATGTGTGGTTTCCCAAGAATTTCCCATATAACTTAAGCCCTGGCTTTTCTACAGTCTTATTCTATATTTACTCTATTTGTTCAACTTACTTGGCTCAACTTGACTGTAACTCCAGGAGTAGAGTTGACAGAACATTTTTTCATGCAACCAACACATTTTACTATCTTAAGTAAGAATTGGATTTAATGCCGGGCGGTGGTGGCGCACGCCTTTAATCCCAGCACTCGGGAGGCAGAGCCAGGCGGATCTCTGTGAGTTCGAGGCCAGCCTGGGCTACCAAGTGAGCTCCAGGAAAGGCGCAAAGCTACACAGAGAAACCCTGTCTCGAAAAACCAAAAAAAAAAAAAGAATTGGATTTAACAGATTACTGCCTCTGCAGGCATGTACCACCAGAAGCTACTGGCTTGGCAAACTTGTTATTCTACAACATACTTACTATTTCCAATTTTCTTCTTTCTTTTAGTAAGTGGCCATACCACAACCCATTTCCTTACTTGGTTACTTACCAATGCAGTGGGAGATTAGGTACAAAATCAGCATCATTCTCTGTGGCCATTTGTTTGCAGGTATGCCTTGCTGCAAGTTTATGGTGGTTTTTGAAAAGCAAGCATGTTCAAGCCAAACCATTTTGAGCACACTATGGAATAATGGGACTTTAACTATACATCATTTGTTCCCTAATAATAAATAAGACTCCAACTCTTTTCTCTTGAGAAGCTTAGGTAGGCTGAGTTTTCACTGAGGAGCTGGATAAGCTTCCACCCAGACATTATTTCTACACCCATGGGTTCATTAGCTTCAAAAGAAATATTAACCCTATTTTTGTCTTGAGGGCTAAGACAGTAGCCAACTACATAGATGAGATGCACTTCAGGGAATTGCCATAGAATACAATCTAAGGCTCAGAGTGACTCAATATTTTCCCTAAAATTCAGTTAAAGAAACAATATTAAATGAAATAGTTTAAACATGCATACATTTAAAAATCCAGAAATTGATTTATGAGTGAAAACACACAGAAGTCAGTTGTGCTGGCATACTCCTATAACCCCAGCATTTGAGAGAAAGAGAGAAAAAGGATAATTACCATGAGTTCAAGGCCAGCCTGAGCTACACAATTGGACTCTGTCTCAAAAGAAGGAGAAGGAGGAGGAAAGTAAAGAAGAAAGAGAAGGAGAGAGAGGGTGAGAGGAGAGAGAGAGGAGGGGAGAAAGAAAGAAAAGAAGGAGTTAAGAAAAGAATAAAGAAAAAGAAATCAGCTATGCAGAGACAAGAAGAACTGTCTCAATCATTCATTAAGGAAATACCCATATGTCATACTGAGGACTGCTAAAAGGCACAACATTGAAAATGTATTTCTGTGCCTATAATGTAGTCATTACTCATCAAACTGCAAGAGAATTTTCCTTAAATACTTTTGTTTTAATGGTACAATCTGTTTCTAAAGACAACATATACCCAGGGAGTAAAATTTAAATAATATATCATAAATTGAGTGTAAATATATTATAGACATTAGTAACAAACTGTTCTCTACAGATATAGACTACTAATATTACCACTAAGATTACCATGCAGAAATAATTATTGCTCACCTGATGCAGGCTGGAAAATTGTCCCCAGGTCAAGAGAGCAGGAGAGCTAGCCCTGCCTGCCCTTCACTGACTGCAGCACTCAGGAGAGCTGGTCCTACCCTTCACTGACTGCAGCACTCAGGAGAGCTGGTCCTGCCCTTCACTGACTGCAGCACTTAGGAGAGCTGGTCCTGCACTTCACTGACTGCAGCACTCAAGAGAGCTGGTCCTGCACTTCACTGACTGCAGCACTCAGGAGAGCTGGTCCTGCCCTTCACTGACTGCAGCACTCAGGAGAGTTGGTCCTGCCCTTCACTGACTGAAGCACTCAGGAGAGCAGGTCCTGCACTTCACCAGAGCAGCACAGTAGAACTGGCCCTGTTGGCAGGGGCACAGGCAAGCCGGCCCTAAGGCATAACAGTAGAAGAGCTGACCCCACACCCCCATCTGCCAGGTGGTAGTGTGGGCGAGGGAAAGATGCCCTTCCCCCTGTCCCTCACTGCCGGCACAGGCTGGAGAACTGGCCTCAGGGGCATAAGAGTAGGAGAACTGGCCCTGCCCCTCACCAGCTGCAGCACTAGGGACAGGGGCCCCTGTACCTCTCCTGGGCAACACAGTAGAGGTGACCCTGATGGTACAAGTGTGGGTGAGCTGGCCCCAAGGGTGTTGAGAGCAGAAGAACCATCCCTATCCCTTGCTGCTTGCTGCATAAGGTGAGCTAGGCTGGGTGGAGCTGGAGAGCTCAACCTGGTGATGAGGATTAGGGAGAGTTTGTGGCCTGACCAACCCAGCTATCACCCAGGCCCACAACCTGGTCTGTAAGTTCTCTTACCCCTACATCCACCCCATCTATGATCTGCCAGAGCATATGAAGGGGCTGGTCCTGCAGACCCAAAGCTGCAAAATCTTCATAACACAGGCCAACAGCAGGATATCCAAGAGGAGTCCCAGTGAAGGCCCAGCAGAAGCCAGAGCCCTGGAACCAGACCAATGACTCATTGCAATGAGCACTTGCAAGAAATGATACATGGACTAAAGGATGTACCGTGTGACTCACTGTGTGGCTTCCATAATGAGACTTTTTTTTTCTTTTAAACTTTTGTTGTTGTTGTTGTTGTTGTTTTGTTTTGGGGTGAAGTTGCAGGGGTGATTGGGATTCATGATGTGTATGACAGTTTGGAAGAAAATCGCCCCCAAAGGCACTATTAGGAGATGTGGCTTTGTTGGAATAGTTGTGACCTTGTTGGAAAAAGTATGTCACTGTGGAGACTGGCTTTGAGGACTTATATATGCTCAAGCCATACCCAGTGTCTCAGTTCACTTCCTGTTGCCTGTGAGTCAAGATGTAAGGACTCTGATCCTTCTCCAGCACCATGTCTGCATGCACACTGCCATGCCCTGCCATGATAAGAATGAACCAAATCTCTGAACTGTAAGGCACCCAATTAAATGTTTTCCTTTATAAGAGTTGCTATGGTCCAGACACTAGACCAACAGCTGGGGAGCCTGTATGGGACTAAACACAGACCTCCACATGTGGGCAACAGTTTTGTTGCCTGGTCTGTTTGTGGGCTCCCTGGCAGTGGGATCAGAATCTATCCTGGCTTTTGAAGTGCATTCCATATGGTGGGATGCCTTGCTTAGCCTTGATGTGCAGAGGAGGGCTTTGGTCCTGCCTCAACTGAATATGCCAGGCATTGTTGACTCCCCCATGGGAGGCCTTACCCTTTCTGAGGAGTGGATGGGAGTGGGTTGGGGGAGGTGGTGGGGAGCAAGAGGAGGGGAGGAAGGGGGAACTGTGGTTGGTATGTAAAATTAAATAAGTAAATAAAAGAGTTGCTGTGGTCATGGTGTCTCTTCACAGCAACAAAAGCCCTAACTAAGATAAAAGTTGGTACTAAGGACAGGGATATTGCTGTGTGATGCAGACCACAGGAATATATCATAAGAACTCAGCTGGTTATGGCAAAGTCACTACCTGGAGGGATCAGGGAATTCCTCCAGAGGAAACCAAATTCCAAGGAGTTTTTGGTGTTATTTGGCTTGTTATATATCAGCTGTATTCTGTTATGAAAATCATGTGTGCCTTCATAGTTTTTCCAATTGACTTTTCCCTAAGAAGGGCTAACAATGTGGACTGATCACTCTCTGGACATACACATTCCAGGACTTTTGGAGAACAGCCTCAGGAAAGGCTTTCTCTGGAATCAGATATCTCCCTTAGCCACTTTCGAGGACTAACAGGAGAACCACCTAGGTTGACACCTGACTTTCAAGGACTAACTGTAGCTAGAGTTTTCCTGCCTTGTCCACAGTCAGGACAAATCTTTGTCACCCGCCAGTCCCACAGCCGCTCAGACCCAACCAAGTAAATACAGAGACTTATATTGCATACAAACTGTATGGCCATGGCAGGCTTCTTGCTAATTGTTCTTATAGCTTAAATTAATCCATTTCCATAAATCTATACCTTGCCACGTGGCTGGTGGCTTACCGGCGACTTCACATGCTGCTGGTCATGGCGGCAGCTGGCAGTGTCTCTTTTCTTCAGCCTTCCGCTTCCCAGAATTCTCCTCTCTCCTTGCCCCACCTACTTCCTGCCTGGCCACTGGCCAATCAGTGTTTTATTTATTGACCAATCAGAGCAATTTGACATGTAGACCGTCCCACAGCAACTAACAGTGATAACAGCCCACATGCAAGTCTCCTGACTTAAGGTAAATTCCACAAGAGGACGCCGCCTAGGAGAGGTGGACGTTAAGTAATAGCTTCACACAATTTAGCTCAGACCCTCCCTCCCTTCATATACTGGGACTTCCAGGGCACAGGACAGAGAAGAGAAAAGAGAATGGAAGAAATAGATGGGTAAGAACTTGAAAGGAACAAACTGAGATGGGGAAGAACTAGATTGAAGGGCTGAAAGAGAGGACTAGAGGAACGAGATGGAAGATGAGAAAGAGCCAGATGGGGAAGAACAAGATAAGGAAGAACAAGATGAGAGAGAAGGAGATGGGAGAGGAGCTGATATGGGAAAGAACTAGATGGATGAGAACCTAGAAGGGGCAGAAGTAGATGAAGGAATAATAATAAGATAGAACCTGGAGGGGACAACAGATAAATGTAAGGAGAAATTGGGCAAGAAAGGAGCTAAAAATGAGAGCAGAGTATAAGTTGTAGAGAGAGAACCGACACAGAATAATAAAGTGTATGGACTAAGGAATTTCGTGTACATAGATTCATTTCCTTTCTTCAAAGATTAATTATCAGCTGGTTGTAGATTCTTCCTGGTAATGTATATCTTGTACCATTATATTTTAGAAGTATGTGATCTGGTTTTTTGTTTGTTTGTTTGTTTGTTTTGTTTTGATTGTATAGGGGATTACAGTTAAGAGATTTGCATGAATCTCAGAAGAGATTTTGAACTTTGGACTTTTAAACACCATTGATATTGTGATAGACTATGGGGACTTTTGAAGTTGAACTAAAGGCATTTCTGCATTATGATACAGCTACAAGCCTTTGGAGGCTAGGGAGTGGAATGTGGTAGTTTGAAAGAAAATGGCCCCCAAAGGAAGTGGCACTATTAGGAGGTGTGGCCTTGTTGGAGGAAGTGTGTCAGTATGGAGATGGCTTTGAAGTCTCAATCCACACCCAATATCTCAGTTCACTTCCTATTGCCTGAAAGATGTAGAACTCTCAGCTACCTCTCCAGCACCATGTCTGTCTGCATGCCACCATGCCCCACCATGATGATAATGGACTAAAACTCTGAAACTGTAAGCCACCCAAGTAAGTGTTTTTCTTTATAGGAGTTGCCGTGGTCATGGTGTCTCTTTATAGCAATAGAAACCCTAATTAAAGCCAGGCGGTGGTGGTGCATGCCTTTAATCCCAGCACTCGGGAGGCATAGGCAGGCAGATCTCTGTGAGTTCAAGGCCAGCCTGGTCTACAGAGCGAGTTCCAGGAAAGGCGCAAAGCTACACAGAGAAACCCTGTCTCGAAAAAACCAAAAAAAAAAAAAGAAACCCTAATTAAGACAATGTGAAATCAGCAAAGAATCAATAAAAAGTAGGGAAAAAAGAAGAAGAAATAATTGTTGCTAACATTTAAGCAAGAATCCTCACACCTATCTATTTCTGGAGTCACAGACTATCACTGAGCAACAAGGATGGCCAAGTAACTTCTTTTATATGCTTGTGCATACAGAGAAGAGATTACATTATGAATGCCATTTTAGCTTGATTTTGATGAATAATCTCATAATGAATAAATATTGTTGCACATTTTCTCAGAGGCCTCACATAAATGTGTAATTTTAAAATGCTATTATGATAAGCACATGAAGTTACATATATCCAAATTGTGAAATGTGGTAGCTTAATGTCTTTATTGTGAAATGATTGCCATAGTTGAGCAAATTGATAGATCCACTGATCATATGGCTACTTCTCATGCTGAAGTTTATCCACTAAGTATCTACATTAGTCATTGTCGTATTGCTGTGACGAGGCAGCTGACAGAAACAGCTTACATGAAGAAGAACGTCATTTTCGCTCATGGTTTCAGAGCTGTCTGTCCTTCCTAAGTTGCCTTCGTTGCTTCTGGGATGTGATGAGGTAGATCACCATCGGGAAGAGAGTTCAGTAGAGCTGGTTGCTCTTCAGGGCAGTTAGGAAAAGAGACAGCAAGAGAGGGACAGGATATGGCTTTTAGGTGTCGCTCCCTGTGGCCGACTTCCTCCAACGAGGCCCTACCTCGTATGTTCTACCACTTCTCAAGAACGCTGTGGTGGTTTGAACTCACCAAAGAATCAACCCACTGATGCGGTCAGAATCCTCTTAATCCAAACACTACTCAATGACTGGATATGCCAGCTAATGAGCATGCCTTCGATGCATGAACCTGTTGACCTCTCATATCCACCACAGCAATAGCTGGCTAGAACAATACAGCAGTAAGTCTAACTTCTCACAGTAAATGTGAAGGTCACGTGGAACATCTTTACATATGCTGGAACTTTGTAAGATGGTCTGATTAAAGAATAAGTTTCTAAACATGCTTAATTTTAACCAAAAAAGTATACGTTGTTATGACTCAGGATTAAATTTACAAAATATGCTAACCCAGTGTATTCTCTCCTACCAATAGCTTTCTACCTATTTTTACCAGCTTGTCAAGTTTCCTTCACTTTTTAAATAAACGAATAAAAATTTAAATAGATGAATGACTACACATAGTTTCTCTTCTGTCAAGTACTCTTTCACATCTTCAGTTCAATTTTTTAGAGACATGTATTCTTCTCTTAATGATTTCCAAAACTCTCTACATGGTAGAGCATTTAACACTTTATATGGCCAACAAGTTGCAAGTTTACCTTTTACCTTTTTTTGTTATTACAATTGTTTTGTCATCCACATTTAATATCTTATCATTTGCAGATTGGAAATGATCGAAAACATTGCATAAATTGAAATTTCAACTTAATCCTTCATGATCCAACTTGACGTCCACATCTTCTCCTAAAGCCCTGTCTCCTTCCTCATGGTAGAATGGTCTCTCTGTCTTCCTAAATTCCTACTCATTGTTCAGTTTATTGGGCAATTGATCACACAGTGCCTGATAACATAGCTGAGAATTATCTCCCACAGTCAAGCCTCATTTGTCCACATGAGCAATCAACTCTGGAATTGTATCATAGTCTACATTTTCCTACTCACTCCTTTAAACAAGCAAGCATTCAACAAACCATAAATAACAAGGGTTTGTTCAAGGAAACAAGTACTAGGGGAGAAGGTGATGGACAGCACTGACTGGTTCAGGGTGTGATGGCGTCCAGCTTACCGTTCTGCCAGGCAGGTTGTTGACCTCCATTATATTTCATTCTGACATTAACATCGAGACAAATCTGTATCTTAATTTAAAGGTCAGACATACATCCCAGTTTAGTCAAAGTACTCCCAGTTTAAGCCAGTTATGGGTGTATAATTATTAAACGTGCCCCCTTTGCACTCTTGAGAGATGTGGATGTAAATTATACCCTCAGCATGTTTATTACCCTTGCATCTCATTTACTTCTTAAACTCACCAGCTACCTCGGCGTTTAAAAAAACTTAGAAGATAAAGATCGCATTTTCCAAGTGGAATGCAACTTTTGGCCCCTCTTCATCTTTCAGTTAATTAAATTTATATAAAAGCCTAAACTCGAAAGGAATCAAGGACACATTCAATGCACAGATGAAACATTTGCTTCTCATAGGACATTTTTAAAAGCCAGACAGACTTTTTTTTTTTATTGTGCATGTGTTTTCTTCAAATAGTCTGAGAACTTTCTGTGGTGCTATTATCCTTACGTTTTCTAGCCTCTCATCACACTTAAAACAGTCTTCATTGGCCATGCGATAAATTCTGCTGTGAACCCACGGGGGAGGGGAGGGGCCGCTATGGAGGCTTTAATGTGCTTTTTGATGAAGGCTCTCCTTCCCCCGATTCACAGGAGTCATCACAGACACAGGAAAAGAAAATATCCCTGAGAGTGCCCAGTGTAAAGGGGTAGGAGGCAAACGCTGTCAGATTATAAGATTCACTTTTCTGTCCTTGGCTCAGTTGTTCATGGCTACAGCTCATCTGAATTAGATGTGTCTGAAAATTCAATTACCCCAACTGGAAACATCTGGATCTTTTTTTCTCCCTTTAATCCTTTGTCCTGGTGACTTTGCCAGAAAGTCCATATCCCTTGTTGGTTTGGCAGGAAAATTCCAAGGGCACAGTTAAAAGTGGCATAGCTGGTGGAGATGTTTCCTGATCTGTTTTTCTCAGTCTATGTGGCTACTTTCCCTATGTAGATTTCAGAGTCACAGAATTATATCTAAGTAGAGACCCTGGAATAAAGTTAACATAACTCTGTATTTTACAAAGGGAAATATTTGGAGCCAGCAAAATGAAAGGAGCTGCTCAAGGGTACATAGGTAACTATAGCAAACTTTGGTTTTCAAAAACATTTTACCACTTTTTTTTTTTTATGATTTTTAGATCTGGAACCATTTCAGCACACCTGAATCCAGATATCCTGTGAATATTACAAGTACCTTGTTCCAATCTATATATCAGTGTTAGGATGATGTTAAATATAAGAAGATTATTATGCATCTAAAATATATTTAAATGTTTTGAGAAACATAGTAAGTTTTTTTATATTGGTATTTGTAGTGATATTGGGTCATAAAATTAACTTTTTATATTAGAAAATTTCAAACAAACTCAGATGTTTGTGTATGTCCATAGCTAAGAAAAGCACAGGAATTAGGAGCTGTTATGAGAGATTATTTGTTTAACCATGAATCACCATGTACATCTAACCTAAAAAGAAAAGTCCTGAAAACACAGAGGAAAGAGAGGTAGAAATATATTTGGCCCACAATTCTAGTTTCTAATTAGGAAAAACAGGAAATGAGCTTTTAGTGTGATTGCGTTGTAGGGGACAGAGACAGCCCATTCAGATAAGTTCTCTACACTGGAGATGAAGGGTTTATGATTGTATTGTAGGAACAGAAACAGCCCATTTAAGGAAAACTGGATATCTAGTTCTCTACACTGAAGAGAAAGGGCTGATCCTTTAGTCCAGCCGTGGCCTCATGCAGTAGAGAGGGTATAGAATTCTGATGAGCAGAACAAGCAAACTTAAAATAAGATACCACACACCTAAGGGTACTAAAAAGATATTTTAAAATATATTTAATACTATCTGGGCATAAATTCTTATCTTTCCTTCCCCTAAAAGTATTCAAAGTGACATCTCTGTTTTGTTACATATGTTATGAAGTCCCTGGTTCTAGAAAAGTGAAGGTTGTCTATCAATGCTAAAGATCATGCTGCCACCATCTACCGACCATTGGCATGGCTACCATCTACCGACCATTGACTTTCATTCCAAGTACATGACTACAGACTTGCCATTATTATTTTGAAATTCAATGGATGGGAGAGGCAAAGAAAGAGAGGAGCCAAAGAACATGGGACCAAGTCATAAGGAAAACTAATACGCCCTTCTCAAAACCAGGAACCCTGAGAAGGCAGGCTTATTTCAAGGCCAGGCCAGCTCTGGAAGTTTTTTCCCATGGGTCCCTGTGATAAACAACATCACCTGCCAAATTTTCCGTCACTTCTTTTTCTGCCCAGTTGTTGTCCCTAAACCTGTGTCACCTCTTCTGAAGTCAGATAGCACCCGCACCCATGCTGTGGATGCGTCTCCATTCTCAGCCTGTTGGCTTAGAACATATACCTGGCTATAGTCTCCTAGCTACTCTGAACCCTGGAATTCGCCTTGAATCCATTCTTCTCTTGCTTCATCCCTCTTACCCTTGGTCATGAGCTTTTACCTCTGATCTGTTCCAGGGTTTGTCTCTGAACTTTGTGATGGCCAGGCCAGTTTGCTTCCTCACTCCAGACTGCCTGTGCAGCCAGCTCAACTGGATGTCTCAGAGTCTGGGACACACAGCATCCAACTTGGTTTCTAATGAACTCCATCTCCTGGCACCTATGCCTGTCTTAGTTTGGGTATCTATTGTTCTGATAAGATGACATGACCAAAAGCAAATTAGGGAGAAAGGGGTTATTTCATCTTACAACTCTCAGGTCACACTCCATCACCGAAGTCAAGACAAGAACTCAAGGCAGGAACCTGGAGGCAGGAGCGGGAACAGAAGATGCGCAGGGAAGCAGCTTGCTGGCTTGCTTCAGATGGCTTGTTCCGTCGGCTTTTTGTTTACTTGTTTTGTTTTGTTTTTCAAGACAGGGCTCCTCTGTGTAACAGCCCTGGCTGTTCTGGAACTCACTCTGTAGACCAGGCTGGCCTCGAACTCACAGAGATCCACCTGCTTCTGCCTCCTGAATGCTGGGATTAAAAACCTGTGCCACCACCACCCAGCTAGTCTGCTTTATTATACAAGTCCAGGAGTGGTGCCACCCCCAGTAGACTGGGCCTGCTCACATCAATCATTAATCAAGAAAATGCCCTACATATTTGCCTATAGTCCAATTGTACAGAGATGTTTTCTCATTGAGAGCGTCTCTTCCCAAATGACTCTAGCTTATGTCAACTTGACTTAAAACTAACCAATACAGTGCCCCATACAATTTCTTCCCTTTACCAGCTTGACCTGATAACTAAGTTCCAACCCACTGAATCTAGAAAAAGTATGGGATATAACTTCTGATACCAGATTACAAGAAATACTGTGGCTTCCATCTTGGGTAACTTTCCTTTCTCTCACTTATTCTAAGGAGGGGCAGTTGCAGCATTATAAACTGCCCCACAGAGATGCCCTCTTGGAGAACTGAGGGACATACCGTGTGAGGATCTGAATTCTGCCAGCAATCCTGTGAGTGACTTTAGAAGCAGTCACATGCTCTCTCTGACAACCCTTCATGTGAGACCTCAGCTCCTCTCCATGGAGCGCAGCCCTGGAAACTCACTGCCTTGAAGCAGCGGCATCTAGCCGAGCTCTATACAAATTTCTCACAGAAACACGTGTGGAGCTGCTAAGTTCTGTAGTTAATTTGTTGAGAGGCAGTAAATAACTAATGCAATATGGGCTCCTACATTTGTATACAGAAGACTCATAGAAAGTATCCTCGCAGAAATGAATTGGACCTCAATACTTAGAGTGATTACAAGCTATTCAAAACAAAAATGTTCACAAGGGACTTGGTAAAGGCAGACAGACTTGGGCGCCGCTGCAGGAGAGAACAGCAAATCTCCAGAATCAAAGGTGTCAAGTCATGGAACAGGACAACTGGTTGAAGGTTTTGTCAAACGGATGTAAAGAATAATCTCTTCCCTTACCAGTCTTGCTTACTAGAGAGTGGAGAGGTCAGCAGAAGCATTTGGAAAGGTGTGTAAATGGCTGTGGTCTTATCTTACCCTTCACCCAAAACTGTGATGTACCTGTACCTTTGGGTTTCTGTTGAGCAGACTTTCTTCTCTCTTCTCTTCTCTCTCTCCCCCTCCCTTCCTTCCTCCATCCCTTTGTTTTTACTTCTTTTTGCTTGTTCTGTTTTTAATCTCTTCAATTAGTTATGGACACTACCCCATTTTAGGTCTTTCAGTTCATCTCTTGACTTCCACCTTTACAAGTTTGCTCTGTTAAGTCCATCTATTCATCCTCCTTTCATACAGCCAGGCCTTGGCAATAGATTAAAGGAGAGCATCTTTGCAACATTGTAAACAGACTCTTCTCCTGGAGTTTATAGGGGTTGGATGGTGAAACCATTAGACCACTGCAGCTTATTTTTGACTCGACTGTGAGTGAGATCGAACTTTTTTTTTCCCTCTAAAATGTTGCCCAATCATGGACTCTGTTGTTTAAATTTCTCTTTCATTTTAAATGTTCTGTTATGGCACATTAAATATCCACACATAGTTGCAAGTTCTAGGCCTTTTTTCCACCTTCTTTATTTAAAAACAATGTCACAGTCTTACTATAGATTTAGAGTGTGTATTGGTAAGTTTTAATGCAATTCCATTACTATAATCATTATCATTCCTCTATACTTTCTAGATATTCTTTTGCATTGATCTTTTTTTCCAGATAAGCAATTTGGTCATATTTTTAAGATGAAAGAGATAGCTAGTAGGCACAGTTGTTTTGAAATTAGATTAAATTTAATTTGGGGACCAAATATACAATTCTTCACTTCCTATTCAAGAGCAAAAAAAATTATTAGAAATTGGGTCGACTGCACAAAAATCAATTCAAAATAGATCAAAGACCTTTGTGTGAGACCTGACACTTTGAAACTGCTAAAGAAAAACACAGGTAAAACACCTCCAGTCATAGGCAGAGGCAAGGACTTTCTGAGCAGGACTCCAGTAGTGTAGGAAAAAATCCTCAACCCTGACAAGTGTGGTGACATGAAATTAAAAACCTACACAGCAAAGGGGGCAATCCCCAGAGTAAGGGACAGCTTGAAGAACAGGGAAGGGAAACCTGAGCCACCTGCAGGACAGACGGAGGTTCAGTGTGGAGGATGTATTAAAGAGACTGCAAAAATTAAACACCAGAAAACCACATTACCCAATAAGTAAGTGGGCTAGTGACCTGACGAGACAGTTCCCGAAGGAAGAGATACAGAAGAGCAACAAATACAACAGGACGTGCTCAACAACCTTAACCACAAGGGAAAAGCAGATTAAAACTGTGCCAAGATGCCGTATCTCCCCAACCCACGGGCGACGGCTGTCATAACAAAAAAAAAAAAAATGGCAGAGATGTGGAGGGGAGGGGACGTTTATTCTCTGCGGGTGGGAATGCAGGTTTACGTAGTCACTCTGGAATCAGTATGGAGGTTTCTCGAAGACTGGAATACGCTGCCATGTGCCTCAGCCACATCACTCTTCGTTGTGAAGGACACTGTCAGCAGACCACAGAGATGCTATCTTTATTACTCCTCTAGTCACAATAGCTAAGAACTGGAACCAGCCTAGATGTTCATCAACCGAAGAACAGATAAAGGAAATAAGCCATGCGTACGTAATATAATCTAATGCTGCCAAAAAGAAAAATGAAATTATGACTTTTACAGAAAAACGGACACAACTAGAAATCATTATATTCAATAAAATAACACAGACTCAGAAAGAATGTTGTTGTATGTTCTCTCCTGTGCAAAACTTAAAATTGTGTGAGCGTGGTGTGTATGAGAGTGGTGTGTGTGTAAGTGTGTGTAAGTGAGGTGTGTGTGTGGTTTGTGTGTATGTGTGTATGAGTGTGGTATGTGTGAGTGTAGTATGTATGTGACTGTGTGGTGTATGTATGAGTAAGGTGTGTGTGTAATGTGTGTGTGAGTATGGTGTGTGTGGTGTGTATGTGTGTGTGAGTATGGTGTATGTGGTGTGTATGTGTGTGTGGTGTGTGTGTGAGTGTGGTGTGTGTATGTGTATGAGTGTTATGTATGGAGGCCCACAAGGTTTCCTAGTGAGTTCTGAGCTTGTTTTACGCAGCAGGGCTGCATTACAGGATTGCATAACCACGTGTGTGGTTACCAGGTGATTGGAAGGGTCTGCACTTGGCTAGATTAGGGGGAGGTCTTTTACTCCACCCCTTGGCATTTCTATAGAAGGCCCTTTAGAAGATACAGGAATGGCCAGTGGATAAGGATCCAGGCCCTCCCGAGGCTATCCTGTGTTTCTATCTGTTTCTCTCCCCGCTATCCTTTTATCTAATATCTCTTATCCCCCCCTCTTCTCAAGAGTACCCTGGGAAAAAGTGGGGGCAGGTTCCCTCATAGTTATGTGTGTGTAGGTGTGTGTGAGTGTGGTGTCTTTGTATCTATAAACATGTTTGTAGATCATGAAAACTAGATAGAGGATCACAGGAGGGGAGGTAGAGCTCTTAAAGGAAGTGGAATTGAGGAGAAAAAATTGCATGTCTGAAATACAGAAGGAGAAGGGGGATGAAGTCGGGAAGGAAGAGAGAGAGGTGGAGGGAAAAGGTCAGGGTGGGGGAGGGTCGTGAGGGGGCAGCAATGAGAACAAAGCACAGGGACACACACCAAATACTTCGTCTGTTAACCTGCAAAAAAATTGGAAAGAATGAAAGAAAAGAGAGAGAAGGGGGAAGGGGAGAGAGGAAGAGCTTGGGCTGAGACGTTGGTGGCCATTCTTGGGGCTGGAGTGATGGCTCAGTGGAGGAGGCACCCGCTGGGAAGCCTGACGGTCTGGTGATCCTCAGGCCCCACGCCGTGGGAGGGAAGGAAAACTCCCACACATTGACCTCTGACCTCTACACGTGCCATGGCACGAACTAGCACACACACACACACACACACACACACACACACATTAAAACTGAATAAGCACTGTTTTAGAAAAGAATTGCGTTTGTCCTTTGCAAAGTCTACATTTTCTCTTTCATTTCATCAAGAAGACAAAGTAAGGAGACCGATACTTGGTGACTAGCTAAAGCTTTGGCTGTATTTAGGCCTCTGGTAACCCAGTTTGGATGCACCAAGGATCTCTCTGTTACCCTGGGTTGCTGTGTAGCCCTAATATCAAAGAAGAATAAGCTATGTAACCCATCCTCAGCCCCCTTCACCTGATCCCACCCTTCTCCATCCTCACCAGCCTGAAGTTTCAGTGGAATTAAAAGCCGCCCTCTCTGGCACCAGAGGGAAGGACTCAGAGAGATACTCGGAAGGAGAAAATGTATTTGCCACACAGTAAAAGTAATGTATGAAAAGCTAGATACAACGAGCAAGGGCCGAAGGAAAGAATTAGGAAGTAGCCAGCCTCAAGTGGGGGCGGGGGGGTCACACATATACACAAAAATGTACTTCATCCTAGGGCCGAAGTGGCCCCACCATTGGCTTTGGAGTGCAGATGGGATAGAGGTTCAGAGCGAACTTTCAGTGGGGTTCACACGCGTTGAGAAGTGCATACCCACCAGTAGCCCTCGGATTTGTCATGCACAGGCTACAGAGTCTTTATCGGGCTAGGTAAAAATAATATTTGCGATTCAGGTTTTTTTGTTTTGGTGTGTGTGTGTGTGTGTGTGTGTGTGTGTGTGTGTGTGTGTGTGTGTGTACATGCATATGTGTGTCTGACAGTAGACAGCTAGAGAGAGTCAGTTCTCTTCTACCGTGAGTGTCCCAGGGATCAAATTTGGGCCATCGGCTTGGCGGCAAGCACCATATCCAGAGCCATCTTGCCCAGCCCACATGTTTATTTTTCTATCATCTCATTGCATTTAACACTTTTAATCTCTGTGATCTTATAAAATAGTCATATTCTCTAAGAAATAAAATGGCACATAACTTGATCACTGTCTACTTTTGAAATTTATTTTGAACTAGACTGTGCATTAAAAAGAGTATTATGCATAAAAATGTTTTAAACCACATTAACAAACACCTATGTGTTCCCTAAGCTAACAACAGAACACCTGTTCCTTGCACATTGGTCTATGTTCCTGCCAGAAGTCACTGCTGCCCTGAATTCTACACTAGTAATAATTCACTTACATTTATATGTGTAATTTGACTTTTAATTGTATGTGAATGGAGTCTTGCTCTGTATTCTGTTACTTGGCTTTTTAGTCTCTTCATCAGCCCTCTGAGAATTGTCCATGTGATGGTGAATAAATAATGTTGATCACTTTCCCTGTCGTAAGGTATCTTTTGTAACAAGACAATACAATTTATTCGGTCTGTTTTTCGTGGCCATTTGGATTTATTTTTATTTTTGTTTCATTATTAGAAAGGAAGCTGCCTTGGGCATTTTTGTATACATATTCTAATGGACATATTCTCTGGGAAGCTGAGAAACCCCAGGCCCTGACTGTAAGTCCCTGTATGTGGCAGGGAAAGAAAAATGGTTTCTCATAGGCAAGGGCTTGCTGTAAACAGAGAATTACACATTTCAGCTGTGTGTGAATATCTACCTATCTATCTAAATCTAGATATCTCTACCTATCTATCAATAGATACCTATAGATAGATAGAAGATAGATAGATAGATGATAGATAGATAGATAGATAGTTACTTTGTGTATATACAGGGTGTTTTTTTTTCTATTCCATTCATAGAATAGCATGATTTTCAAAGATACATATGCTAAGTTATTCTTTGGCACTGCATCCTTCTACATTCCCATTGTCTCGCACTTGAGTACATGCACACACACACACACACACACACACACACACACACACACACACACAAACGCCCCTTTCCAGAACCCATACCCAAAGGAAGATCTTGAGAGCTCTGGAGACATTTTATTCTATTTCAAACCTTTGCTTTGGGAGGACTAAATGCATGCTGGGGCTCATTCCCTCTTCTTCCCTTAATAACATTCTCAGATTGAAAGGGGACGGACCCTGTGGGAGAGAGAGTGGAACCATAACTGGAGAGAGGAGGCTGCCTGGACACTTCATTACAGTCCTCAGGATGATGAAGGGGACCGAAATAAGCAGTGACGAGCTGTCCTCTCCAATGATCCTTCTAGAAAAGAGAACTAAATGGCTTTAATTAATTCAAGAGGGATTTAGGCCAACAGTAAGAACTTTCTGAAAGAATGACTTCCACGATGGAAGGGTTGCCAAGGGCAGCAGCAGAAGAGTCTTCCCTGAAGGGAAGGGACATGGGAGCTGCAGCAATGTCGGTACTGATGGGCTGAACCAGACTAGAGTGCTGATGTCCAAAATTATAACTGTAAAACCAGTGAATTTATCTAACTCAATCAAGTGTTTGGAAGCAAGGAGGTGGGCTTATCCCTAGGAGACATCTTGTCTACCATTTTAGCCTTTATTTATCTCCATCAACAGACTATGGTGGAAATAGACTCATGGGAGGCTAAGATTTAAAGCTTACGAGAAATCCTTGCCTAAATTAAACTCTTGGCATTTAAAAGCCAGGATCACCAATGTTCTAGTTTGTATAACCAGTCATTCCAGAACTGATAAGCTATCAACTGTGTATAACATAAAACGTAGTTGTTAAGCTCCCAGATTCTTTATGATGCTGAGATATTCCATCTCAGGGGGACCTTTGTCTGTCAAAGCCACCTAGCCAGTGTCTGCTGTGGTGCATCTGCCAATACTATAAAGAATGCTTAGGAAGGCTGTCACTTGTTCTCAATTTTGGGCCAAACAGCATCAGAAAAGGATAGGAACTTGTTGAATGGTTGGTAGCCTTGGGTCAATGTTTATAAATTATTGCTAAGTTCTGGAATCACTTTATGAGCTTTTTTTGTCCAGGAAGCTGGACTGTCAGCTGTGTGTGATGTCACCCTCTGATCGGATTCTATTTCCAGAAGTGTTTGGTTCCCCAAAATAATGAAAAATGTCAAAGAGCAAAATACTTAGCATTTGAAAGGAATGGGATTTTCTCTCAAGTGAGAATGTGGCCTGTCCATTTTCCCCCAGAATATGTACAAGTCAGAAAGACGAAAAACAGCTCTCTGGTATCATTCACTCATCCTGACTTGAGATAACACATCTGGAGGCGACTGACCCCTGCATGCTTCTGACGTGCAAACGAGGTACCCCACTTTTGCTACTTGCAATGCCTCCAGGGTCCTGGGCATTGTAGGTAGGTAGCATCCTTGCTATCAGACTCCTCTCAAAATTGCCTCCTGTCCTACCCTTTCTGGTGTTTTCCCCATCTGCAATGGTTTACAAGAAACATATCCCCATAGGCTTATGTATCTGAACACTTGGTGGTGCTGGGCAGGTGTGTGTGTGTGTGTGTGTGTGTGTGTGTGCGCACGCGCAGACCCTTGCTGGAGAAACTACATCACTGGGGAAGGGCTTTGGGAGCCTAAGGCCTTACCCCCACTTCATGTTCGCTCTCTCAGCTTCCTGTGTGTGGATGAAAATGTAACGGGCCAGCTTCCCATCCCTGTCACGTTGCCCTGCCAGGCCTTCCCCGCAATGATGGGCCCTCATCTTCTAGAAACGTACACCAAAATAAATCCTTTATTCCTTAGTTGCCTTTGGTTATGTTATTTTATCACAGCAATAAAAGTAACTAATACATACTATTTTAACAGTCATATAACCTAGCATTAAGACTATTTGATCATTTGTATGAGCACATTAACTTCTCCCAAGCCGTAAGTTCCCTTAAAGCTAACAGACATCCACTTTATTGTTATGTGCATAATGACCTTTCACACAAAGATTCACACAAAGACTTGAAGTCTCTGAACAGTTCACTGCTTCATCTGTAAATGAGATTTGAAGTTCTCATCCAGGGCATTGTGTGAGGAAGGCGTTTGGAAGAATAGGATACTTTGAAGAAATTAAACATTTAGGGACCAGTTGTCTTTGGGCCCTTCTGTTGGAAGTGTGATTTCTCCACTGTGCTCATCACAGAGATGCTGAACCCATCATCCTCGGCACCCTTCATACACATCCCAGATCTGTGTCCTCCATTCTGCCACTCATCCTGGAAACTTCAGTTTAAACCTCAGATATAGCAGCTATATCTGATCAGCCATCAGAAATCTGCCAATCTTACAAGGCCTGTTCATTTGCATTTCTTCTGCTCCAGGCTATCTTAGTATCATTACCCCCACTCAAGGTCAATCTACTGCAACCTCCTTCAGGGTGGAAATGATTTGGTTTGTAAATTACAGATCAGATAAAGTCATTCTCTGACTTAAAACCCAATCACTCAAAGTCACACTGGCCTGTGAGCTCCTGAAATGTCCCCCCTCAAGGCCCACTGAAATCTGTCTTCAGCCCACTCTATCAGGCCATTTCACCTCCTCTTTCACATCTCATACTTCAACAAAGACACCATTTCATGTACACACACACACACACACACACACACACACACACACACGTGCACGCACAAGAGCACACATTAATTTTAAGTTCCATAAGGAGAAGAATCAGGCCTGGGTTTTGTTTTGCTTCTAATGTCTACAAATATGAATGAATGAACTAGGAAATAAGTGACTGAATTAATTGCAAGGCCAATATTTTTTAAGTTTTATTGAGTTAGTTCCTTAACGATTTCATACATATATAATACATATTCTGATTATTGTCACTCTTTCCTCTCTCCCCAATAGGGGATGCCCCCTTTTCCCTACAAGTCCCCTTATCACATTCAAGCGTTTTTAATTTTTTTCATTTTGTTTCTTTTGTTAGGAGACCCAATGAGTCTAGCCAGAATCATCATCATGGTGAGTTCACCAGTGGACCCCACACTATTTTGAAAATATCTGTGTAAATTTCTGTGTTGTAGAATATTAGTTAAAGATGTGTTACAGTTATTTATACTGTGGAATATTTGTTTAGTGATGCAAAGATGTGCTGCATTCTTTTATGTTACATTTGTTTAACTCTGTGAAGTTGTGTTACCGTGCCTGTCTAATATATCTGACTGGTCTAATAATGAGCAGAATGGCCAATAGCTAGGCAGGAAAAAGGCTAGGCAGGCCAGCAGGCAGAAAGAATAAATAGGAGGAGAAATCTTGGAAGAAGAGATAGAGGAGAGAAAAAAGGAGAGGAGGATGCCAAGGGCCAGCTACTCAGTCACACAGTTAGACACAGAGTAAGAGGGAAAGAAAAGATATACAGAAACAGAGAAAAGTAAAAGCCCAGAGGCAAAAGATAGATGGGATAATTTAAGTTAAGAAAAGCAGACTAGAAACAAGCCAAGCTAAGGCCAGGCATTCATAAATGAAAATAAGTCTCCATGTATTTATTTAGGAGCTGGTGGCAGGCCCCTCAAAGAAGAAAGAGTTAAAAAAAAAAACCAAACCAACTACAATATCATTTCCCTTATAAGGTGATGCCCTTTATGGGACACAGTCAGTGTCACCTAGCAATGGTGAACACATTTTCAGAGTAACTACCCAACAAATGTGTGTTAACTTACTGATTAAGAGCTGATTTACTATAATCTATAGTTACTCAAGAAATGTTAAGCTTCAAAAATAATGCATTTGGGGCTAGAGATGTAATTGAATCAGTAGTGCACTTGCCTAGCACATACGAAGCATTGAGGTCGATCCCCAGCATGCCACACTCCTACAAACTTAGCATTCAAAAGCTCGAGGTAGAAGGATCAGAAAAGTTCAAGGTTATCCCTCAGCCATATACCAAGTTCAAGGTCAGCCTGGGCTGTGTGTGGTCACATCCTGAAACAAAACATATTCATCATCATTTTAAGTAACTGACTTCCACTCTTCCAAAATTAGCCTAAAATGGTACTTTTATCCAAACTTCCAGGAGAGAGGAAAATATACACCTTTTTAGGGAAAATTACCCCCAATATCTTCAGGAAACTTAAACCTCCATGCTCTATCAAGACTAGCTGAACCTACTTAGTCCCTTCAACTGCTTCTTAATAGACTTAATTAACAATATCCCAAATGGGGAGCCCCACTGATGTCCTAAGCCTCCTGCTACAACTGTGCTATATTAAAGAACATTTTCTACTGTGCCTCTTCTGAAATGTCTCATAAATTAACTAAATTATTTATTGTACACTTTCAACTTTATTATTGCAGTCAAAATTGTTTATAATATCTTTTTGAAGCTGCAAGATGGCATACTGAAACCCAGATACTATTCCAGGGGATGATCTGAGACCAAAGTTCAAAGACAGAGGCGGAAAGGACTCTCCCTAGAGCTTTTTACTTTGAAAGGGGAAGAAAAGCAAAGCATACTCTATCAGCAGATTCTTAAAGCCGTACACACAACTAAGGCCTGACTATACAAACAAAACGAGAAGTCTCTGGGATGAAACAAAAAGGTCCATCTAGCTAAGTGTCTTCATGCAGCTGGAGTTACGGCCTCCCATGGTCATGTCGGCAGCTGTTACGATCTGCTTTCCAAAGAAGCACTGATTCATCCCTATTTCCCGTCCACCCGGTTTATAAACTCTTTGTTCCACAATTGTCTCCTTGGGAATTATGTCCATTTGGGGAAAATATCTAATGGTTTCTGACACTCAGGGTTCCATTCCCATTGCAAATCCTCATTCCACTCTGCAAGCCCCTTGCTTTGGTTATTCATGGTGTGTACATTTCATAGATACTTTAGAAATGTGTCGGTTCAGAGGGCTTTATCAATTTCCCACTTCTTTGCACCTCTCTCTTCAAGTGAAAATGAAATAATTTTGAAACTAATAATGTTTCAGATTTCAGAATTACTGGTTCTCCAGAAGTGGGACAGCTCCCTAATTATTCATTTTGAAAAAAGAAATTGATATTAGTTAAAGAAGATAGAATTGATAATAGCTACACACAAAATTTATACTATATGAAATTGTTACTTAATATTATCAAATACATAGTGTTTTTGTTTGAAGCAAAACATTCAGTCTCTTTACTAATGGAATTTATCTTGCACACACACAAAAAAACCCCAAACCAATTTTTCATTGGAATATCCAGGAAATTGGATTTATTATAATATAATTACCATTTTGATTCAGAATACTATAGAGGTGCATCTATAATTGCATAAGCACAAGTATTAAAAATCTGTTTTGTATTTTAAATTATTAACATTTTTATTGCTTGTATTAATAAAATAACAAAAATGAAGAACTCTAGGAGCCTGAGGATATAGCTCAGTGGTGGATCATTTGCCTAGCATGTGAGAGGCCTTGAGATATACCCTTATCCCAGCACAGAAAGAAGATGAAGAAAGGGATGGAGGGAGGGATGAAGGAGAGAGGAATAGGAAACAAAGACAGGAAGAAAAGGGGGAGGAGGGAAGGGAAGAGAAGGGAAAAACACAATAACTCTCAAAAGATAAAACACACAAAATGAACAATTCACACATCACCCAAAATAGACCCAAAATGACTGTGCAAAGTGATGTTCTCCAGAGTGCTCAGTCTAAGGGAAAGGGGAGGTAGGCAAAGCAGGAGGATAACTGTTGGGGGCAGACGGAACTTATTTCCAAAATCCCCATTTCCCTCTTATGAAGATTCAGGTGTCTGCATTTAAGACCTATCTGGAAAAGCCAGATGGAGACCCATCCAGGGAACTCTCTCCATCTAGGATCCTAAAGTTAATCCTGCCCACAAAATCTTTTTCTTTTTTGCTATATAATATAGTATTCACAGTTTCTAGAGTTGAGGATGTAAATTTCTTTTGGGGGTGCTATAAACCAAATGTATGTATTCCCCAAAATTCATATTAATGGATGAAGATGTACAGGAGACATCATACACATACAGCAGAATATTATTCAGCCTTAAATAGAAAGAAGATTGTGGCACATGCTACATCATGGATGAACCTTGAAGACATTGTGTCAAATGAAATACGACAGTAACAAATAGGTTAATCCATTTATATCAGCTGAGTTGTTAAGAAATGCAAATTTGGACTGGGTGGTGGTGGTGGTGGTGGTGGTAGTGGTGGTGCTGGTGGTGCACGCCTTTAATCCTAGCACACAGGAGACAGAGCCAGGGGGATCTCTGTGAGTTCAAGGCCAGCCTGGTCTACAGAGTGAGATAGAGGACAGACACCAAAACTATGCAGAGAAATTCTGTCTCAAAAAAGAAAAAAAGAAAGAAAGAAAGAAAAGGAAAGAAAAGAAAAAGAAATAAGGATATGGTCTTTGTGATTTTTTTTTAATGATTAAGATTTTTTTCATTCTTTTTATATACCAATCAAAGATCCCCTTCTTCCCTCCTCCCTCCCCCCCAGCATGCCCCTCCCAACCCACTCCTTCCCACCCACAAGAAGGCCTACAGAATGGGAAAGAATTTCACCAACCCCACATCTGACAAAGGAATGATCTCCAAAATATATAAAGAACTCAAGAAACTAGACATTAAAATAATGAAATAATGAACAATCCAATTTAAAAATGGGCTATAGAGCTAAACAGAATTCTCAAATGAAGAATTTAAAATGGCTGAAAGACATTTAAGGAATTGCTCAGCATCTTTAGTCATCAGGGAGATGCAAATCAAAACGACTCTGAGATACCATCTACACCTGTCAGAATGGCTAAAATCAAAAGACAAGCTGCAGACAGCTTATGTTGGAGAGGATGTGGAGAAAGGGGAACATTCCTCCACTCTTGGTGGGAGTACAAACTAGTACAGCCACTTTGGAAATCAGTATGGCAGTGTAGCTGAAGTTTTCTCCAGTCCTGCCCAGCCCATGGTCAGGACAAATCTCTCACACCTGCCAGTCCCACAGCGGCTCAAACCCAACCAAGTAAACACACAGAGATTTATATTACTTATAAACTATATGGCTGTGGCAGGCTTCTTACTATCTAGTTCTTATATCTTAAATTAACCCATATCTATTAGTCTTATAAGTTGCCACGTAGCTCATGGCTTACCGGTACCTTACATCTCGCTTTTCATGGTGGCAGCTGGCAGCGTCTCTCTGACTCAGCCTTCCACTTCCCTGAATTCTCCTCTCTCCTTGTTCTGCCTATACTTCCTGCCTGGCTACTGGCCAATCAGTGTTTTATTTATTAACCAATCAGAGCAACACATTTAGCATGCAGAACATCCCACAGCATGGCAGTTTCTCAGAAAATTGGGAATCAATCTACCTCAAGACCCAACTTTATCTCTCTTGTACATATATTCAAGGAATGCTCAATCATACCACAAGGACACATGCTCAACTATGTTCATAGCAGCATTATTTGTAATAGCCAGAACCTGGAAACAACCTATATGCCCCTCAACTGAAGAAAGGATTAAGAAAATGTGGTACATATACACAATGGAGTACTACTCAGCAGAGAAAAAAATGACATCATGAAATTTGCAGGCAAATGGATAGAACTAGAAAATATCACCCCGAGTGAGGTAACCCAGACTCCGAAGGACAAACATGGTATGTACCCACTCATAAGTGAATACTAGATATAAAGCAAAGGGTAATCAGGCAACAACCCACAACTCCAGAGAAGCTAACTAACAGGGAAGACCCAAAGAGAGACACATGGACTGCCCTGGGAAGGGGAAATAGATGAGATCTCCATGAGTAAACTGGGGATGAGGGGTGGTCAATGAAGGGCAGGGGACAGGGGATGAGAACATAAGGGAATGAGATGATTGAGCTGGAACAGGGAGGGAGGGAGGGGGAAAGGAATGAAAGAGATACCATGATAGAGACATCATGGGGATAGAGAGAAACCCGGTGGTAGGGAAGTTGCCAGGAATCCCCAAGGATGACCCCAGCCTGGGCTACTAGCAATAGTGGAGAGGGTGCCTGAACTGAACTGGCTTGTTCCAGAGATCAGACCAGTGAATACCCTGTCATCACAGAGCTTTTCTTCAATGACTGATGGAAGCAGATGCAGAGATCCATAGTCAGGCACCAGACAGAGCTCCAGGAGTCCAGTCAAAGAGAGAGAAGAGGGATTCTATGAGCAAGTACTTCAGGATCATGATTGAGAAACATGCAGGGACGACCAAACCAAACTAGAGGGAACTCATGAAAGTTGAAGCAATAGTTGTGGAGCCTACATGGGACTGGACTAGGCCCTCTGCATTATGATTTTTTTTTAAATAGCAAAGTTCTATACATTAGATTTGGTGCATTGATCATCAGTTGCCTTGTCTGATCCACCTTTAGTAACTGCCATCTGTCTCTACTCAAATGCAAGAATTCAAGTTGCATACTCTCTGACCTTTATTCAGAAACTACCCTCACACCCCCCAATCTGCATCCCACTTTTTTAGTTCACCTCACCATACTCATCTTTAGGGAAATGGAAAATAGTCTGCATTTAAAAAAAAAAAAAAAGCTGGGCTTGGTTCAAGACATCAATCTCTTTTTTTGAAATAATTCAAGCTCCCCAAGAAAACAAAACACAGAAGGACCGTTAAATGTGTTTTAACCATTAAAAAAGGTAGGCGGATGTTCCTTCCCTTTATCTATATGAGAAATTTCCCTTCCTGACATTGAGTCGTGTTCACTTCTCCCAAGAGGGAATAAAGTGTTCTCTGTGAAAGCGCAGCCTCGCTTCCCCAGTGCTCTGGCCCCATGCCGGCAACAGAAACAGCCAAATAAAGGGCTCAGAGAAGTTCCTCAGGTGCCAGGGGAGTGTTATCAGAGGAAACCATCTTCCTCCCTGTGACAAGGCATGTGAATCCCCAGCATACTCACAAAAAATGGGGCCCCCAAGGAGTAGAAATTCATCAAATACCCAGTGGGGAAGTTTGCACAGAACAGCAATGGAAACCAGTGGGAACAGAGTTTTATTAACTCCAAAAAGTTGTACCAATTGGGTTCTTAGCAATACCACTCGGAAACAGATGCCTGGAGACAAAGGACTTTCAGTGACAAGTATAATACAATGTGCAAGGAAAAAATGTGTTTCTTTGCCTAAGATTCCAATATTAAATATGGGGACCAGTTCAGTTTACAAAATACAGTTATCCACAGCAGGAAAGAGTGGATAACTAGAACACATAGTACACGCTACAGCTTGGATGTGCAAAGTATTTGTAAATATAATCTCTCTTACTAGTTTAGTATAATTAAATGAGTCTTTATACCATGATGGGCAACAGGGGATAAAAAACCAAAACTGTCTAATCTGGTTGAGATGGCATTCAGTCCTCCAGAAAAGAAAACACAGTCTCAGGTTTCCCAGGTGCCTCCAAGTCCCCAGGAAGACCGATAGAGTAAGGCAGATGCTTTGGAACTTTAGAGACCTTTGCACTCTGGGGTGACACGTTTCTCCTCTGGCTCCTGTGTGAAGCTGAGTCTGTAGCTATAGTGTCTCAAGGTCTGCTCCCTCCCTCCCCTCCCTCCCTCCCTCCCTTCCTTTCCTGCCTTTATCCTTCCTTCTTTCTTTCTCTGATGGTCATTGATGAGGGATTCTTTCATTGGAAGCTCAGCCATGATCATAGAACGAAATACAGACTATTCTAGCTGGAAGGAACTAACCTCCATTTGACAGGACTGGACACCAATGTGGGCTTAAGTCAAGGCCTCCTACTTAGTTGCTCACTGAAGAGGAATTTGCATCTGAACCACTGACATTTTTTTTTTTTTTTTTTTTTTTTTTGGCTTTTCAAGACAGGGTTTCTCTCTGTAGTTTTGGTGCCTGTCCTGGATCTTACTCTGTAGACCAGGCTGGCCTTGAACTCACAGAGATCCACCTGTCTTTGCCTCCTGAGTGCTGGGATTAAAGGCATGCACCACCACCACCACCTGGCGAACCACTGACTCTTAATCATAATATACAAATTTAAAGGTTGTTTTTTTAAAAGTTCATCCATGTTGTTACTCATGTGCCATAGTCTAAATTTAAGTCTGCACTGTTACTTAACAATTAATTAAAACCTTAATATACAAACCTTTTTTTTTCATTAGCCAAATTGGCCATTAACAAATGGCTTCCATTAATATGAGCTTACTAGATGTCTTTAACTTTCATACAAATATCTATTTAAAACCTGGCAGCTCTGAGCTGATGCAAGAAACAGATGGTAGGGTTTCCTGAGTCTCCATATTGTGTCTTCAAAATGCTTTATGTCAAAGAAAGGTTTTTAATGCCACCAAGTAAACTGTTCTAAAGAATTCTTCTCATTCTTAAAAGCTAGACAAAAGAAGAAAACACCCAAAGAAATATTTCCATCAGGTGGCAATTAATTGTTTCCACATCACAAGTGCACTTTATAGCATCATAGAGAGCCAAGGCCAGGAGTACCTGACTCCAGCACTCCATGCTCTGGGGAAGCTCCCTGCAGAGCCTCTTCCCCCGGCCATGTCTGTACATTTGCCTCTGTGCACAGCACATTTTTACCACTCACAATAGAGGGTATTGTTCTATAAAGCTAGTCAAATTAATTATTTGAGCACCCCAGGATGTACAACATGAAAGAACGCCTTTATAGATAGTCAGGGCACTATATAATATGCCATGGTGAATTATTGACTCTAATGAGAACATCTCTCAAAGACTGAACTCTCGAGGGTGCTGGCTGAAGGGTGGGGAGGGGGGGCGCACTCGCTAAATCAATAATTAGGAAGACGGAAGGAAGAGGAACAGACTGAGGAAGAGATTTCTGAAAATTGAACACTGTCATCTGACCATCTCCCTTGCTGATGATTCATTGAGTGAAGATTAACTTCAGGAACTTATTGACCAATGTGCCGATAACTTCTGAGATCTGTCGGCTGCAGTTCCTGGAGTACACAGACATGGATATATGTTTAAGAGTGTTGGCCAAGAACAAAGTAATAGAGAAAAATGTTTGAGAATGTTTAAACATTCTGTTACGTGTGTTTCACATTTATATTAGCCAATCCAATGGCTGAACAGTTATCATACTGATCATTGTGTTGGGTTGAAACAGGGTACAAAAAGAAGTAACTAATGTTTTTAGTTTTTTTATTTTATTCTACACAAAAGGTTACTTTCATGCACATGCAGGATGAACTTTGATTTATGCCCGTTAGAATCTGCTATCTCTTCACCCCCAGGTCTCTCCACTCCTCTCTGCTCTCCCATCTTACCTCCATGGGTTTATGCCTCCATATAAAATCTGGAGTGCCCAAGTGAAAGTGCTGTGGGATGGTCTGTATGTCAAATTGCTCTGATTGGTCAATAAATAAAACACTGATTGGCCAGTGGCTAGGCAGGAAATATAGGCAGGACTAACAGAGAGGAGAATTAAGGGAACAGGAAGGCGGAAGGAGACACTGCCAGCCGCCGCCATGACAAGTAGCATGTGAAGATGCCGGTAAGCCACGAGCCATGTGGCAAGGTATAGATTTATGGAAATGGATTAATTTAAGCTATAAGAATAATTAGCAAGAAGCCTGCCATGGCCATACAGTTTGTAAGCAATATAAGTCTCTGTGTTTACTTGGTCCGGTCTGAGCGGCTGTGGGACTGGTGGGTGACAGAGATTTGTCCTGACTATGGGCAAGGCAGGAAAACTCTAGCTACATGAAAGTATTCAGTATTTGTCTTTCTGAAACTGATTTAATTCACTCACTATAATTCCCCTGGTTGCGTCCATTTTCCTGTGCATGACATCACTCCAGGCTTCTTTAATGTCCGAAAACTTTCCATTGTGATGCATAGCACATTGTGATATGTAGTCTCTTTACCCATTCCTCTGCTGACCGACAGCTTGGCTGTTTCCCTAACTTCCTAACTGTGAATAATGCTGTGATAGCATCCCTCTGTAAGCATCTCTGTGATGTTCCCTTGGAGTCCTCTGGCAGATGCGTAGGAGTGAGAAGGCTAGGCCACACAGTAGGTCTGTTTAGTTTTAAAGAGTCTTCATACTGATTTCCATCATGGCTGGACTAGTTTCTCTCCAGCATTGTCTAGGGATCCCTTTGTCCCTATCCTCTTCAACATTTAGATGTTTTCTCAATGACAGGCATTATGACTGGGATAAGTGGAATCTCAGTATAAGTGTGTTTGGGGAGGAGAGGGGATATGTGCACACACTTATGAGTGTAGGTGCATATGTATGTGTTGCTGTGTGTTCTTGTGCGTGTGGAAGCTATGGAATAACCCTCACATGTGGATGATTTTTTTTTAAGGCAGGGTCTCTTAATAGCCTGGAACTCACCAAGTAGGCTAGGCTGGTTGATCAGAGAGTCCTAGAGATCTGCCAGTATCTGTCCTCTCAGCACTGGGGTCACAAGTGAGTCCATCACATTCAACTTTTTTAAGTGGTTCTGGGTATTACATTCAGGTCCTCGAGCTGGCAAGGCAGGTAATGATCTCTCCAGCCCTTGATGTAGCTTTAATTTGCATTCTTCTCATGGCTAATGATGCTGAGCATTTTTTCATGTTTACTGGACATGGACATTTCATCTTTTGATAAGTATACTGATTTCATTAACACATTTATTGATTGGGTTGTTTGACTTCTTGCTGTTTAGGTTTTTTTTTTTAAGTGTTTTGTGTTTTCCAGATATTAATTCTCTATCAGATGTATAGCTAGCAAAGATTTTAAGATTATTGTATGTATTTTTTTTATTGAGGTTGAGGGGGCACATACGATTGTGAACAGGAGGAGGCCAGTGGCTAGCTTTGTGGAGTTGATTTTCTCTTACTATCTTTATAACGACTCCAAGAATCGAACTCTGGTCACTAGTCTTGTGTGGCAAGTGCCATCTCACTGGCCCAAGAATTTAAAGGAGTTTGGAGTTTATCTATAGATACCAAAAATGTTTTTAATGCAAAGAAATTCCCTGCGTTTCTAAAAAACCATTGTGCTTATTGTTAACACGGGATTCTCTCTTTGACTGCATCCCTGTCTTATGCTCACACCCTACGAAAGTGAACATTTCCCCTTTCCATGTGATTGTGTTCACAGGTGTGCAGACATATGTGGGTGCGACACATGGAGGCCAGGGTAGGTGTAGGGGCTCTTTTTCAGTCTCCCTTAAACTTTGAGGCAGGGTCTCCCAGTCAAACCCAGCCTCCATGGGTATGGCTAGTCTTACTAGCCAGCTTGCTCTGGAGATCCCCAGTTTTGAGATTTCCAAAGCTGTAATTATAGGCAGGCCTCCATGCACACTGAGCATGTATGTGGGTTCTTAGGATCCAACCTTCAGTCTCCCTACCGAAACAGCAAGCACTTTAGCTGCTGAACTGTCTCACTAGTCCCAAAGCAAGCTTCCTTAAAAGATAGTTTCAGTTCTTGCCATGTATCTGGCAAAAAAGCAAAGAGGTGGTGTGGGTTTCCTGAAACATGATTGACAGATGGAAACATGAAAGTACAGCCTACAGCAAATTCTCGGTTATTTCTAAGATCACTTCTGAATATTGTATTGCACATTTTCCAATTTTTTAAAAAGGAGACAAAAATCTCAATATGCAGCCCAGGCTGGTCTCAAACTAGCCATTCTCCTGCGTCCATCTCCTGGAGTGTTAAAGTGGCATGTGTTTCCATGCCCAGCTCATAAAGTTTTTTTTTTTTTTTTTGACTGAATAAGTACCACGTGGAAGAATGATGTTGCAAGCCCTCTCTCACAGAGATTCAATTCATGATGGTCTTGAAGCATGGGTGAGATCTCAAAATTCAGCTCCTGAGACTAGTACAGAAATCGACATATATTTTACTTTACATGGTAGATTTTCAGAAATAACTGGTATTCTTCCATTTGTCTGGCAGTACTACAGAGGCTGGGGATTGATGTGCAGACCCTCGGGGCTGGCTGATGTTGGCTGCTCAGCACTTCCTGTGTATCTGCCACATGAAAGGACTCTGACCAGCCTTGTTCCAGTCACTCACAGCTCTCAGCCAACAGTGGACCATATAAAGAACCCGCTCCCTCCAGTAGGCTGCAGATGAAGTTAGCTTTTCACTGAGGAGGCGTGTCTTGTCCAGGACCCATCTTTCTCTTGCCACAGCTTCTAGAACCTGAGTTCTGCTTCCTTTGGCCCAGAACACTCATGACTGGAACTCCTAACCCAAGCTCAGGATTCTTCTCACCCACCCAGCCCACCCCGCCTACCTCTTCTGGCTGAGTACACAGACACTTCCACATTGTTCCCTCATTCTGAGGCTTTATGAGAGGGTGATGGTAACTGTGGCAACCCTTGTGATTTCCCTATGGAGCCTTTGGAGACACTGATGTTCTGTATTGTTTTATCATCGTAGGAAACACTGGCCTCAAAAGGCAAAAAAAGTCACTGGTGAAAGAAATCTTCCTCAAAGGCTGGAAACACAATCTCCTTTCATGACAGTGAGCACAATCTCTTCTGTTGCTTCTGGAGCTCTTGTTCTCCCTCTGTGCAGTATTCATAGCACTCAAGTATGCTAGGCATTCGCATCATTTATATATGGCCCAGTCTCTGTGCTCAGCCTATGTATTAGTACAGCTAACCGCAGTTCACTCGGCATTGCTGTTTGCACAGCTGGACGTGTCGGATAGAATGAGTTCATCTCTTCAATGATGAGCTTAAAACCCCCATCTAGAAGTGCCGTTCTTTCCGGCACCTACGACCATCCCTCATTGTTCTCACAAGCACAGTGAGGTTTAATGAAGTCATGTCTTTCAGTGTTAACGCTGCAGGTGCACAAATGCTGATAAACCCCCTTAACTCACTGTCAGATCAGCATGTTTATCTGCAAGCTGCAGAATGTATTTAATTATAAGATAGGAAAAGGTTCTTCAGATTTGTTCTCTGGGCCCAGAAGCTAATGACTCATCTGTGAAACACTGTGTCTTCCCAACAGCTATAATGACTAGCTACAGATCATCTTAGGAACTCATTCTTGGAAGATTCTGAACTGAAAAATATAAAACATCTTTTATATGTTTTTTTTTAAAATTGCTTCTAAAGAATGAGAAAACTTGACCAAATACAGATTTAATACAGTTATGTGTGAGTATTTATAAGTGGGGGGAGGGACATAAAGGAGGAGGAGGAAGAGAAAGAGGAAGAAGGAGGAGGAAGAGGAGGAGAAGGAGAGGAGGAGGAGGAAGAGAAGAGGAAGTCAGCTTTCAAAATGGTGCTGTAAGGAATTCACTCGAAATGACCTGTGTCTAGAAAATGACTGAGCATATTGTTTTAGTTTTTATGCAAAAATTCCAAGGGAATGAGATTCTAATGTGGAGATTGCGGAAGGTGTGTGTGTTGGGGGGGGGGGGAATAGGTGCTCATAACAGGGGAAGGAGAATACTGAAGTATAGAATCCCCCTAGGAAGACAGGACTGAGCAGGGCTCTTCAAGAAGAGAGCCCCTTCCTTGTATTTAGAGAAGCACGAGTTGCTGAAAGAAGAAAAAAGGCAAACTATGAAGGAAAGGCCACAGCAGTGAGTGTGGACCCATGGAGTAGGGACGGGGAGGACGGGCAGGAGAGAAGACAGTCTCAGAGGCAAATAGGCTTGGTGAGATGTGCATTTAATTAAAGATTGACAGGAGGCCCAACACTGGCCAAGGTGCTGAGACTAGGAGACCGTGGAGAGCCACCCCCTCCTTCCAAGGCTCAGGAATCATTATGGCAAAAAGAACCTAAGGGCCAGAGGCAGTGAATGACTCCAAGGAAACAGTGTCATCAGGACACAGCAGGGCAGCTGCACACAGGAATTGACTGAGGTGTAGTGGGGAGCTGTTTGAGCCATGCCCTGAAGCACCGGCCCTAGGGAGGCAGCTGTAGCTGGTACACCTGCCTATGACCTTGAGGTGCCTGCCCCTGGGGTGTGGCCACCAGGGACTCTTAAGACCTGGAATGTACTTACGCCCTCGCTCTTGGCTACCTCATGGTTTGGGATGCTGAGATCTTGGACCAAGCTGTTCAGCGTGCAACATAGCTCAGCCTTCCAGAACCCTACAATAAATCTCCCGTGGTTGTGAGTTTACTCCCAAATAAATTCCTTTGATCATTAAATAGACTCCATGGAGATTTATCGTAGGGTCCGGGAAGGCTGAGCTATGTCCCACACTGAACAGCTTGGTCCAAGATCTCAGCATCCCAAACCACGAGGTAGCCAAGAGCGAGGGCATAAGTATATTCCAGGTCTTAACAAGGCACCCCAGAGGCAGGTGCCTCAAGGTCATAGGCACCTGCCTATGTAGTGTACGAGCTACAGCTGCCTCCCTAGGGGAGGTGCTTCAGGACATGGCTCAAACAGCTCCCCACTACACTGGGAATGCTCTTGAGAGCAAGGCTGGTGGAGCTGGATGGGAAAAAGCCAGAGGGAAAGATGGGAGGTCAGGGGTCAGTCTTTACTGCTGCTCACTGCTGCTTGGCCTAAAGAATGGAAAGCATGGGGGTCACTGAATTAGGAAGCTACCTTCTGGCCTGATTCCATGCACACCAAGCTGTCCTTTGACAATAATGCAGCCCCACCCTCGTTTATGGGCACCTGCTGGCTGTACACCTACAGGGAAGCACACAGGTCCATCTGTGATTATGATTCTCAATATACATTAATAAATCAGCATTCTGGCTGGTGTGTTTTTTTAGTTTTTTTTTTTTTTTTTTTAAATTCGGGACTGAAACTATCCCTCTTGAAGAAGAAAATTAGGTGAAAAATCACCGGGAAATCAGCTTTCTGGCTGCTGATGAGGACAATGACAGAACAGCTGTGCGAACACCACAGGTATCGTCTGGAAACGGGCTCCTGACAAAGCCATATTACACAGCACGTTTTCTCCTTTCTCCCCATGGAAAGTGCTCCCTCTCACATGCTCCTTGTTATAATCCCCTCAAATGGCCTAGCCAAAGTCTGCTCCAAACATCAGTCATCTTTGACTCCTACAATCAATCTGGGGGGAAGAATGCTCCCATTGTTTCAAATCACTTGCATTTCTATGGGTGGAGCTGTATCCCCACAAATTTGTATATTGAACCCCAAACCACCAGTATTTCAGAATGGGGCTGCATTTTGGTGCAAAACCTAAGGAACTAAGGTTAACTAAGGTCATTAGGGGCCAAATACATTATGACAGGTATTAGCAGAGATTAATTAAGACACAGACAGGCACAGAGAAGAGTATACAAGGTCCTTGTGAAAGAATGGCCATCAATATGGCAAGGAGCAAGACCATGGAAGAAGTCCTGATAACCTTTGGCCTTGGACTTTTTGCCCCTGCACTATGAGGAAGTAAGCTTCTTTTGTTTAAGCCCCCATGTTGTGATACTTTGTTCAGGAAACCCCAACAATCTAACATCCTTCCTTTCAGGTCCTTTCCCCAACCACCCCAAGCGGATCTTAACACCCCAGAGTTCTGCACTGCAATGCACTTGACCCCCATGAGCTCACATTCACCCCAGCCACTGTGGTGTGTGAGTCTGGAGTCTCCTGTGCTAAGCACTGGCTGATCTCTCTAGAGAAACCATTCTGAGGCCAGAGGACCTGAGGTTGTTAAGCTTGTACAAGCTGTACAATGTCCTTGGCACTGGGGCACAACATAGGCACAGGGAGTTGTGATTGTCTTCATTTTTGCCCTAATTATAAAAATCAGTATCGCTGGATAGGTGAAGCCAGGAAAGTCAGACTGAAGTCCAGCTGTTTGCTGAAGAATCATACCACAGAGTAAGCACAGCTCCCAGAATTCCTGTGTCTTTTTTATAATTCATTCTGAGTAGATGAGCATGGTGAGGCCATTTCAGATTTTCAGTTTCAAGATTTCCTTGCACCCAGGGGTCAGTTCTTTGGTAGGTAGGTTCAATGTAAACTACTTGTAGCACTGAAACTCATCTATGTTTATAACCAGAAAAAGAGTCAAATATGTTTCATATCCCCTTAATTCTCATTTGTTTTTACTACATTTTTGACCACTTCTGTGAGACACAGAAGCATTTTCTCTTGTTAAAATCATCATTCAACACATTCTTATCTGGCTCATTGATACAGGTGGCACTCTTGTGTGTTCCTTTTACTTTGAACTAAATTTTCCTGCACATGGGGACAAAATCTTCTTAATTCTAAAGTTAAAATGCCTGTTCCCAACCAACCATAATCTTCCATTAATGCTCTCTTCCATCAATAATTATGTCGTGTGAACTGTATACACCTTTGATGTGATGGAAATGGCACTGTAGTTACACAATCTTCACCCATAAAAACATATGGTCCTGCCGGGTGGTGGTGGCGCATGCCTTTAATCCCAGCACTCGGGAGGCAGAGCCAAGCGGATCTCTGTGAGTTCGAAGCCAGCCTGGTCTCAAAAGCGAGTTCCAGGAAAGGCGCAAAGCTACATAGAGAAACATTGTCTTGAAAACCAAAAACCAAAAACATATGGTCCCAGTCTGATCATGAGAAAAACAGGAGATAAATCCTGCATCCCCAACTGAAGGGCATTTGACTCAAACCTTGATCAATACTTTGGAAGTTGTCAAGCTCATCAAAAACAAGGCAAGTTTGGGAAACTGTCCCAACCCAGAGAAGCCTAGGAGATATGACACCAGGTGTCGTACAGATGACCTGAAACAGAAAAAAACATCGGTTGAAAATAAGGAAATCGAAATGAAGTATGGGCTTTTAGTTTATATTAATGCATAAATTACCTTTCTGCTGGGGTAGCACAATACTATGACCAAAAGCAACTTAAGGAAGAGAGTCTCTTTTGGCTTGTAGTTCCAGAAGTTAAGAATCCATCATGATGGAAACAAGTGGGCATGGTGGCAGCATGAGGGTTCACATCCTTTGTTACAAATGCAAATTAGAGAGCGAACTGTGGAATGAGGCTATGAAGTCTCAAAGCCTGCCCCAGTGATGCGGTTTCTCCAGCAAGGTCCACCTCCTAAACCTCCCCCAAGTGAGAACTAAGTGTTCAAATGCCCTAGCCTACAGAGGACACGTTCTCATACGAACCACCACAAATGATTCGTCAACATAGGTTTATTAATGGAAACAAATGTGTCATACTTATACACCATGTTACCAGGAGGGAAAACTATGTACAGGGCACGTGGGAATTCTCTACTATCTTCATGATTTTTCTGTAAATATAAAACTGTTCTAAAATGAAACTTTATTTTAAAAACATGTTTCCATTAGCTCTCCCTAAAGACCCTGGTTGTCTGTACCCAGCTCTAATACACAGCCAGACGGACTTCTCTAGAGTTATAACGTGTGGCTCCCTCCTCTTCCTATTTCCTCTCCCGGTGCGACTTCTGTACATATTTCATATAAGCATTTTATCTTTCAGCTCCCAGTAACTGTCCACAGTCATTTGAAGGCGGCTAGTCCCTTTTCTCTTTAAAACAAACGCTATGGTTCAGGTTCTGTATCATCGTCTTATCCCTGGTGCATCCCCCACATGACTTCTTTGGATGTGTTCTCCATCGGGATGTCTCCAGCTTCAATTCCTGAGGCAAGCTTCTCACAGTCTAAACCCTATGTTTCATTAAATAAAGCCCTTTGGGGCCAGAGCCGAGCTGCTAGCAGCAGTAGAGAAATGTCAAGAGGCCGACACTAAATCAGTGTGAAGGAAATCGATACCAGGGAGAGCTGGGTAGACTTGTGCTCAGCGCTTAGCATCAAAGTTCTGCAACACTAATGGCATCCAGATGCATACCACCTGGGACCCAAAGTCTCTAAAGAGGGTATTCTTTTACTACTAAGCCATTTGGGGTTTGGGTTATTTTTGTTTGTTTGTTTTTGCTTGCTTTTGTTTAGTTGGCTTTTAACTAATCAAAAAGCAGCCCATGCTTGCAGGAAAAGCTTGTAGGCCTTCATATTTAACTCACACTCAAGTTAGCTTGTATTCAGAGCCAAACAGACCTTGATCTTCATTTATTATTCAATAAGACAACTACAAGTAGCCTGGAGTTGGTTTTCAGACTCAAACACACACAAAAAGGCCCACGTATCTGAGCAAGGGTAATTCTATTCTTCCTACAAGTGATGTGATGATGGAGCGAGAAGCAGGCAGAAAATCGATAGAGCATCATCCTCTCAACACCAGGCTTAGAAAGGCCTTTGCTCTGCTCAGGAAGCAGGGGAAGATGGATCTCCCTCACAAATATTTACTGAAAGCACTCCTTTTTACTTTGCAAATCATTGATTTTAAAAGTATATGGGCACTAAGAGGAAGAAATCCTGCAAAGTTCTGATATTGTATGCTCAGCACCAAAGCTAATAATGGAAAGATGTGAGCTTCCAGCACTGAACTTAGGCCTCCAGGGACCAAGCAGAATCCCTGAAAACGGCAAGAGAAGAGAAGGCCCAAGGAAGAATTCTTAGCAGGGGTGTGTGTGTGTGTGCGTGTGTGCGTGTGTACGTGTGTGTGTGTGTGTGTGTGTGTGTGTGTGTGTGTGTGTTTCTTCTGTCTGTCTGAGTGTGTGTATATGTGTATCTGAGTGTGTGTGTGTGTCTGTTTGTCTGTCTGCCTCTGTGTGTGTGTATGTCTGAGTGTGTGTGTGTGTGTGTGTGTGTGTGTGTGTGTGTCAGTGTGTCTGTGCCTGTGTGTGCCTGTGTATTCCATGAGCCTTTTGGAAATAGACTGTTTCCAATTATATTAGGTAATTATTAGCGCCAACCTATGCACAAATACATTCCTCCGTGTTTTAATGATACAAGCATGCAATCTACCACTCTTTTCAGTGCCGACTATGTGCTAGGTTCAGTTATAAGGACTCCCACTCATGAGCTCCGTCAAAACACACACACACACACACACACACACACACACACACACAGAAGCAGATATCAAAATATCACTAATATTATCTCAATTTTACCAATTTTAGAAAATAAATACTCTTTCTAAGGCCTTACTACTAATTAGAAAGAGAACTGGGATTTGAACCATGCTAAGTATTTTTTACAATCCTTGTCTATACCCAGAGCCATCCCAGCATTTCTGAACAGCCACTGGGAGCACACACTTAAGGTTTAGGGTGCTTGAGGAATCTGGGGTGGTTTTGAATGTGAGTGTGTGTGTGTGTGTTTTCTTTTGGTTTGGTTTGGGTTTGGGTTCAGAGTTTAGGTCTAGCTAGGTGCCCCTATCCATTCTAGCATTTGTTAAGTAGCCCATGCTAACCTCAGAGTCATGAAAAGCCCCCTGCCTCAGTCCCCCAAGTACTAGAATTATAGCAGACACTGTTGGGCCAGCCTCAAATCTGCTGCAAAGAGACTTTCTCACTAGGAGAGAATAGGCACAAGTAGGGGGTGTCTGCATGGTCCATATTTCAATGTGACTGTCATCGCCAAATAATTGTTAGGAATTCTGCAAGAACAACTTACAGTCCACAGGAAACATTTGTATAAAGTCACTCTTAGACTACTGAAATCTTATAACCACTCACCAGTTGACTCTCAAACATGGAAGACTTTACAGCCTCTAGAAGACGGGCCAAGGATGAAGCTCAGTGGGTAGAACTTGCCTAGTATATACAAGACCCTGGGTTCAAATCCCACTACCATAAAAAAAGGGGGTGCAAGGAACAAGAATGTACCAGATGAGTTAGTAAAACCACTGGCTTCTGGATTCCACACCTTAGACCTGATCCCCCTGTGGGGCAGGGAACAGAAATCTGTCCCCAAAGGGATTTCAGGTGCTGTTGCTGATGATGATGTTCAAGGTTCAGAACTGGAGAAGCACTTTGTTAGACCTTAGAGTTAGCACCAGGGTGATTTAGGCTTGCAGACAGACAAAACATACCAAACTCTGAATCAACTCCCCAAATGCAAAGATGCCAAGTAGTACCGAGAGCCACGTCTGGCTTCGGGGGCATGTGACCAGAAAGGTTGTACAGGGCCCCATCCTCAGGAAGTTCCTGCACTTCAGCTCAATGCTATAGTCCTAAATTCTTCTAATGGTCTGATATTTAAGACCGTGAGCTGTAGGTGAAAATCAACGTGATGATGAATCATGCTTGGCAGGCGTGAAACCGTGGCAAAGTCCTGTCTGCTGCCACCTCCCCCTCTCAATCTCTACCCTTCTTGTCCTTTGGGATCCCAGCAAACCCAAGTTTATCCTCCTAGGGCCCATTCTAAAACTTCTCCCAGCTAGGGCAGCAACCAGTTGTATTGAGACCCACATTCCTCTGCCGTCCAGAATGGCCTAAACACTAACACAGGAAGGGTTGGAGTTGGGTGTGAGCTTCAGCACATCTCTGGGAGGGCAAGGTGGTAGTCATCCCCAGTCTGCCCGAGAGCACCATGCTGCATTCTAGAAGTAACTAAGAACACAGCACTCTACCATCTAGAGATGGAGATGTCAGTGGGAAAGACTCTTGTCTCTTCCAGATTCTAACTACTCCAGTATCTAACTGTGCCAGACCCTAACAGAAGAACAACTGGAGTTCTTCTGCAATGAAAATATACAAATTTTGCAAATAAGCTTTGAATGGGGACATATCAAAGACTTTTTCATTAATTGAGGTGATCACAAGTAAAATAAATATTTGAAAGATTTGAATAAAACTTCTAGTAAGGACTTTATATTGTGTCTATCTTTCTTCCCACTATAACCAGTTTGTTTATAGTATGTTTAATGATGTATATGTATCTTTATGCTTGAAGAATTGTGGAGACCCACAAAAGTTTCCTAGTGAGAACTTACTCAGGGTCTGAGAATCTGGGCTTGCTTTACCCAGCAGGGCTGCATAAGGGGATGATTTGACCATGGGTGTGGTTCCAGGTGTTTGGAAGGGTCTGCACTTGGCTGTGTGGTGTGCTTTGATCTAGCAAGGGGGGAGGTCTTTTGCTCCGCCCCTTGGCATTGTTATAAAAAGTCCTTTTGAATAACCAAAAAAGGCCGTTGGGTATTGACCCAGGTCCTCCCGAACTCTCCTGTGTTTCTGTCTTTCTCCTCTTCACTATCTTTCTAATATTTTCTTATCCTTTTCTCCTCCTCATAAGAACCCTTGAAAAGGTGGGAGCTGGTCTCCCACAAAGAATAAACTGAACTAGTGTTTCTCAAAACACTGCAGTGCACAGTAAATCGCTGGGGCGTTTTGTTACACTGTAGATTCTGGTTTGATAGTCTTGGAGTCAAATCTGAGGCTGCATTTCTGAAAAGCTTCCTGGAGATGGTGACGAATCAGGTCCAGATCCTCGTATTCACACTATGGCCCAGGCTGGTGTGGTAAGGTATGCCCCCGGGTGTGATAGCTGCATGAGTGTATTGGGAGTAACCAAGCACTTCCTGATTTAACTCATGGCCTGCTCCACAAGATGAAACAACACAGGCCAGGACTATTAACCGGCCCAAGGACCCACTGCTATAGCACACAGGCCTTGGGAAAGAACCTGTCCCCTTATTCAGCTAAATGCAAATAATATTAAACTGTACCATCAATACTTATCTTTATAACCCCAGGCTAATGCAGCTCTTAACCTGCATCAGAGAAGCTTCTTTTTATAGTAGGTGGTGATTAATATAGATACTTATGGCTAGTCAACGTACAGAGAATAAGAGATTATAGATTCTTAGCATTAAAGCGGAGAGCTATAGCATTCTCTCTCCTCTGGAGGCTCACAGAAGGGATTGGGGAAATTGTGAGGGTCAGAGGTAGGAGAGGTCTGCTATGAGAGGTACATATGAACTTGCAGAACCTATCACTATGCGCAAGATCTGTACATGATCAAGACATGATCAAGCCAGATAACATTCCAGCATGCATGGAGAATGGGCTCACAAAGTCCCAGCCTGAGCTGAGCTCAGCTGCTGGGAAAGGGGAGAGCTGGTTTACTTCAGATGCAGCCCCTGACAGACTGACCATGTTCCAGTGGATTGCCCTATACCCAGGAAAGATACTGGCCACCTTAAATGGACTCAATGGGCTTTAAAAACAGCACATGAAATTGGGAGGGAAAAGTGTAGGAAGTATGGGAAAAGTTGTAAGGAAGGGAGTCCGGGATAGATTTGATCAAAATCATTTAATTAAATTTTTAAATTTCCATATGTGAAAATAAAAATAATCTTTTAAAATTTAAACTCTTAAAAGTCAGAAAAAGACTTCCCATTCCCACTCTAAACCTAAAAATGAGATTCTACATTTCTACAAGGTCACTGAGAGATTCATAATAAGTACATGAAAGTTCGAGACTTATCCTAGACCTTCTGACTCCTCCACTTCCCATTTGCCCTGCTTCCCAAAGCCACAAAATGAAGATCTGTCATTTAGAATAAGTGATGATGGTCTCAAGTCTCCCATCCATGTGCCAGGGTAGCAGAATTTCAGGCTATATGCAAAGACTCACCTGTTGCTTCAATTTTCACAAACTAGTGGTAGTGCCACAAATATAATACTGCAGTTGCTAAGTGTGAGGGGAGGGAGTTTGCGGAGAGACAGAGAGGACACTTGAGTCAGACCAAAATCTTCTAGTCCATTGGGACTTCTGTGGGCAGCTGCGAATTACTCATAGGCTTTGAGAACAGAAAACTGTAAGAGGAGAGCCCTACAAAGCCCCAATTCATGAGGTCCATTCATTCTGCTTGCTTCGAGAAGGAATGGAGCACAGCAATAGGAGCACGCAAACGCTCCAGAGATACCCTGGGTTCAAATTGTACTTACACCTCTCGTGAGCTGTGTGACCTCGGACAAATTATTTAGCTTCCCCCATGCCTCTGTTGGCTCATTTAAATCAGGTATAATGAGAGGACCTCCTCCATAAGGTTTTATGAGTATTAAAGTCATAAAGCTCTTGGAATCATGCCTTGCACACAGCAAGCTCTGCAACGATGTCTCAATACAAATTTGAAAATATGACTAGCTTTTAAGTTTTCCATTCCAGAGCCTCGGGACTTGCATAACTTGCTTAAGTGAGTCAGTTGCAGTCTAACTAGGGACATAATCTGCCTTTCCCGAGAGAGGAGATACTATCTCAGGTGTCAGGACACTCTCTGCCCTTAACTAGAGCAATTACTCTATCTACAAGACGCTTGAGCATTCCACCAGTAGCCTTGGCCCCAAAGCCCTAGGGAGAAGCCCCTGAGTCTCGATGTGGATTTCACTGTTATCCACCTGCAGAAGGAAAACTGTCACATGTACAAAAGTCTCACTCGCTTGAAGACTGGTTTGTTTTGCCTCCATACCTAGAGTCTACTACTTTCCCAATGGCTCAGCATCTATCAAAGGCCGCTAAGGCATCGTGTAAAATGCAGTTTCAGCGGAGTGTTTAACAACCGAGTCTCTGTGAATTGGCTAGGATCAGTGCAAGAAGCAGGCAGTGCAGCCGAGGTCACTCCACTTCAGTGAAATCCTGAGGGGAAAGCCCCTGGAACAGAGACCCTCAGGTTTCCGCAGCACCTGCTGCACCCCTCTAATGAAGACACAATCAAGACAAACTCTGCTGTGTGCACAGGTTTCTCACACGTCTGATTGCCACAGCCTCCAGGTTTCCCTGTGCTCTGTCCATTACTTTGCTTTTCCTGGATGGTGCTTGTCAACTCCTCAGGTGTGCTCCCGGGCAGTTGTGCACATCTAAGATCTTCCCTTCTGACCCTTCTTTGCCTGTCTCTGGACCCAAACTGATTTGCAGGACAGGGAAAACTGATGAAAATTTCATGACATTTAGATTTTTAGAAGCACGTGGTGGTGGTGGTGGTGGTGGCTCAATGTGCTTGCTTACCTTGGATTAAAACCTATTAGTGCTCTGGCTCTTTCCTCTCTGGTGAGATTCGTTTCTGACTCACATGTGGTGGCTTGCAGAGCGCTTCATTACAGCTCAGGGGCATAACTGATGCCACACAAGCCATTAAAAATGAGTTTTTGAGAATACAAAAAAGAAACCTTTGTAGGCGAGGGCCAATTTGTTTCGAAGACGACGCTCTGGGAGAGCCTTCACAAAGCTCTGAGCATTATCTCAGATTCAAGCTATGCGTGTTCTCTCCTATTTTTAAATACCAAATAGAGAATGGGGAGAGTTATTTCTTTGTGACAGCAGCTTTGGTTTCTGGCCTTATTTTCTGCCATTTATAGCTCCAGTTAAGCTGTGTGACTAGCCTTGTGTAGTTTTTTTCAGGGGCAGTTGTTGTTTTATTTGAGGTAAAAAGTCTACAAACCTGTGTTTGGATGGTGTCTTTAAGAGAGTCATCATATTCCCTACATCTTATTTCCTTTTTGTTCAAAATATCACTACTATTATATTCACAGAGCTGTTGGGAGGGCTGGGAAATCTAATCAGTATAAATCTGTAAGTGAAAATTAGTACATTTCTTTTTGCTATTAAAGCAGGTGCATTTGCTATTTACCATCTTCAGATATCTTTGCTGTTTTTCCTAATTGATTGCAATTTATTTTCTTTTTAATTAATCCTATTATTTTTAGATTTGTCTTGGCTGTAAACCAAAACAGATACCTCTGGATCCAGCTTTCTCAGTCTAACAATGCTGACATCTCAGGCCGGACGACTCTTTTGAGGTGGGAACTGTCCTTTGTGCTTGTAAGAATTTTCACAGCCCCTCGACTTGTGCTGCTAGAAGCCAGCATCCCCTCTTTGGACCCAGTTGCAGTGACCAGAAATATCTGCAGACTTTGCCAAATACCCCGAAGGCACAAAATCACTGCTCTGGAGTATACCAAGCTGGTATGGTCTTTGTTTGCATTTACTGTACTGCAAGTGGACACAGAACAGGGAGAACATTTCAGCCACTGAAAGCTGAAGGCAGAGTCTAAGAGCCAGTCCAGACATTGACAGGACTGGTAGCTAATAATGACCTCTAAAGCCAAGAATGAGATTGTATCAGTTACTTTTGATATCAAACTGATACTTTTGTATCAGTTATTTTGGATTACAGTTTCAAAGGGAATTCAGTCCATCCTAGCAGGGAAGTTATGGAGTTGTTCATGGAGATGTGGAAGAGACGCCTTGTGTCATGGCCAACCAGAGCTGGCTATAACCTTCAAGGGGCTACCATTAGTGACCTGCTTCTTTCAGTTAGTCCTCACTTCCAAAGGGCCCCATGGCCTTTAAAACAGCACCACAAGTTTAAACATTTAAACTATGAGCATGTGGGGAGCATTAAAGATTCAAATCATAATGAAGACTGAGGCCATCATAAGAATATTAGATAGTTGTAAGTCAAGAACAGCTCAGAAGGAGTCTCTGATACTGTGGATGTCCATCCACCAATGGCAAAGTCCCTGATACTGTGGATGTCCATCCACCATGGCAAAGTCCCTGATACTGTGGATGTCCATCCACCAATGGCAAAGTCCCTGATACTGTGGATGTCCATCCACCAATGGCAAAGTCCCTGATACTGTGGATGTCCATCCACCAATGGCAAAGTCCCTGGTACTGTGGATGTCCATCCACCAATGGCAAAGTCCCTGATACTGTGGACATTCATCCACCAATGACAAAGTCTCTAATATTGCATATGTGCATTCACCAATGGCAAAGTCCCATAGACTCTGCCCTTTCCCCAACCAATCTAATTAATTCCATGGCTCCTGGTTCCTTGCACTGACCCTGTCCCCATACCATTGGGCTTATCTGAAGCACAAAATGGAGGTGTTAGTGGTGTTCTGTGGCAGTCTAGCCATTAAGGCTCTCCAGGTTCTGTCTTCATCTACCCCCCAAGATTGTACATTCTCATTCATATGCTCCCAACTGTGTTCCTCATAAACTTCTTCTGGGAGATGCTGAATCTTGTTGTAATCACCCAGCCAAGAATCACTTCTCCTTCATGAAGGCTGTGATGGTTTGAAAGAAAATGGCCCCCAAAAGGGAGTGGTACTATTAGGAGGCGTGGCATTGTTTTAGGAAGTATGTCACTGTGGGGGTGGGCTTTGAGGTCTCCTATGTTCAAGCTATGCACAGTGTCACAGTTTACTTCCTGTTGCCTGCTGATCTGATCAAGATGTATTAACTCTCAGCTCCTTCTCTAGCACCATGTCTGCCTGCATGCTGCCATGTCCCACCATGATGATGATGGACTAAACCACTGAAACTGTAAGCTATACTCAATTAAATGTTTTCCTTTATAAAAGTTGCTGTGATCATGGTTGTCTCTTCACAACAATAGAAACCCTAAGACAAAGGCCTAACACATTATATATTTGTGCATCATTTAATAAAACAAGTTGTGTTTGGTTATGGGATATGTGTACATTTTGTCCTTTTCTAGATTAGAAGCTCCTACAGGGTATACCTAGAATGTAGTCAGTGCTAACTAAATACCAGAGAAAAGACAGAAGGAAAGGAAGTAGTTGAATCTAATGAGTCTAAATGCTAATAGAGGGGAAATTGAAAGAAGCATAAATAGAAAATAGAGGAGGAGGAGAGGAAGGACTTGATGTATTTCCTAAGAAAAGTGTAATTCTTCTATATGTCCTAGTAAGCTATATTTCTGAGCATTCAAAATAATAATATAAGCATTAGTAACCTGATTTTTTTAAACCCTTAAAGAAGTGAAGGAAATGAAATAATTGTCAGCATTAAGCATGTATTTTTGAGACAGGGACTCACAATGTAGCACTGGCTGGCCTGGAACTCACTATGTAGACCAGGCTGTCTTTGAACTCACAGAGATTTGCCTGTCTCTGCCTCCTGAGATCTGGGATTAAAAATATTGGCCATTGCTTACACACAGCATAGTATTTACTTTTAAAGACCCAAGGACATCTATCCTTAAAACAAGAATATAAAATTTTGTTATACACATCTAAAAAAACTGGCAAAAATCACTGCAGTGGTAGCTTTAGAAATTGCAATAGCTCATTTATCTGTAAGTCATATACTTGGTGACCTTAGATAATCAAGAGCCAAGCAATATGGAAAGAACTTGAAAAGAAGCACTATGAACTCAGCAGACTGAAATATGCATAGTTTGCTAAAAGACCCACAGTCAGAACTAAGTTCTTCTCTCTTCACATAGATGGCTACCAAAAATAGAAACTATCTTCCGGCCTGCAGGTAATTATGGCAGCACTAAAATGAAGAGTTCCCAGAAGAATTTTGGAACTGCAGGGAAATGGTGACTGACCCCAGATACTCTTGACCACGGCCTCACCCCTACCTGCAAGGCTTTTCCTAAAAAAAGGTGCTTCCTGCAGAAGATGAGAACATTAACAGTAAGGCCCCTTAAATCAAGAGGAGTGTTAGACAGATAGGCTCCTCAGCAAGCACCATACACCTTTCTGTTGTCTACATGTGTCTTCAAGCTCTTCTGAGTCTCAAGCTTATAAACCTCACTATCCCTTTCCCTGGCGTTTGCTGGTCTTCCTGAGACCCTCAGAAGAAAGTCTGCACCTCTACAGTCATGTTCAGCACCCTGGATTCACGTCTACATGGTCAGGCTCTAGATGGAATCTTGAGCTCACAATAGTCAGCTAGCAGTTCTCAATCTGAGGGTCATGACCCCTTTGGGGGAGTCAAAAGATCTTTTCATAGGGGTAGTCTAAGACCATCAGAAAACACAGCTATTTACATTACGATTCATAAAGCGGCAAAATTACAGTTATCAAGTAGCAATGAAAATAATTTTATGGTTGGGGGATCATCACAACATGAGGAACTATGTTAAAGGGTCACAGCATTACAAAGGTTGAGAAGCACTGAGCTAGCACAACCTGGTGGTTGTTGCAGCATGAGAGAGGAAGAGAAGGTGGAAAAACCCGAAGGGTATAGATGAAAACTTACAAGGGCAAAGGGCAGGCGTGCAATGCAAAGGTAAATACCTTGTATTGTTTGATATCTCCAAGGCCAGTTTTGCATAGTAACAGCATTGTACAGCAATTATGATTCAGATAATTGATCTTGGGACCCCTTCACCAAACATGTGGTAAAGTAGTTAATAGGAGTTGATTTAATTACACTGTGAATTATCAGTGAAGAGTTTGGTATCTGATACTGTAGGCTTAAGGAAGTAGAAAATTGAGTCATTATTTTAAAGAATTTTTAGTGAATATAACTAAAATGAAGATAATTTAGAAACCTAAATAACAAGCTTCAATTCCATTGAAAATTCACTTAACTGGAGCCCCTTGTAACAAAAGTGAGTAGATATGGATGAGAAATTTTATTTGTAATTGACTAGCCTAGCTATAAACAAGAGTTTAACTTTGATATGCTTACCATTAAGTGGGGAAATGTGGCTTATAATTACCAGCCCACACTGTTATTGTGTGGGTGGACAATTGGATGGAAAACCTTTCTTGGCTTAGTGTCCAGGAAGTAGACATGAAAACTAGTAAATTATAAGAGCTGAGATAATATATATCAATGTTTTAGGAAAAGCACAAATAGTCCTTAATTTTCACCATTCCTGGAAACCAAGTCATAAAGAAGATTATGTTTCCCACCACAAAAATGAAATAATTGGCAGTTACATTCCTAACCAAATATTCAGAATCAAGCACACCACAGATGTCAATGGCAAAATGTCTTGACAGTCAACTAAAAATCCTAGGCTGGTGGTAAAAGCTGGGTGGGGAAAATAGGCTGATGTTTTGCTTTCTCTAAACAAGAAAGTGTTGTATTCAAAACCAACAATACAAATTCCCTTCATGGGAAGCATTATGATAGTGTTTTTAAAAACTCAGAAAATGAGTCCTACCCTCAAGGAGGTAACAGTTGGGTCAAGGAGAAAGATTATATAAATAGCTACAATAAAATGTGACCTAGGAGAGGCTTTCATCTAGCAACGGTGGAAACAAATGAAGAGAGAGCCACAGTCAAACAATAGGCCAAGTTGTGGGGTGGGATCCTGCTGGAGAGAAAGGAAGGATTGTATGCACCAGAGAGGTCAAGTGCACCACAAGAAAACCCACAGAATCAACTAACCAGGGCTCACAGAGGCTGAACCGACAACCAGGGTGTCTTCATGGGACTGACCTAGGCCTTCTGTATATGTGTGACAATTGTGTAGCTTAGTCTTCTGAGACTCCTAACAGTGGGAGCAGGGGCTGTCTCTGACTCTTTTTTTTTTTTTTTTTTTTTTTGGTTTTTCGAGACAGGGTTTCTCTGTGTAGCTTTGCGCCTTTCCTGGAGCTCACTTGGTAGCCCAGGCTGGCCTCGAACTCACAGAGATCCGCCTGCCTCTGCCTCCCGAGTGCTGGGATTAAAGGCGTGCGCCACCACCGCCCGGCTGTCTCTGACTCTTTTGCTGGCTTTTGGGACCCTTTTCCTCATACTGGATTGCCCTGTCCAGCCTAATACAAGGGGAGGTGCCTAGTCTTGGCACTATCTGATATGCCATGTTTTGTTGATAGCTATGAGAGCCCTGCCATTTTCTGAATGGAAATGGAGGAGTGGACGGGGAGGGGCAGGGGGGAAGGGAGGAGGAGGAGCTGGGAGGAGAGGGGCAACTGTGCTCAGAATGTAAAACAAACAAATAATTTGTAAAATGTGAGCTAGGTTTTATGCAAAAAGGAAGAATGACAGCAGCCACCATTCACTGAGTGTTCAATTATGTGTGTGTTCAGTGAGTTGCTTCGTCTGAGAGAACTCAATGTGACCGTGAATCCTGGCTGGCAACCTGACTAGATTGAGAGACAGTCGGGGGATTAATAGAAACTACTTCTGGCTGTGTTTCTAGAGTAAGTTAGAAAGAGGATCACCAGTCCTGAGTGCCATGCAGTGGCTTAGCCGTCTAGATAGGATGGAAGCAGAAGAGGCAGTCATGCCCACCAGTGCACGCTGTCCTCGCACTTGCTGCTTCCTGGCTGCCGTGCTGTGAGCAGCCCTGGCTGCCTTGCCATCTCTGACAAGATGGTTCTGTCTTGCCACTGACCTACAAACAATGGGACCAAGTGACTGGATTGAAACCATGAAAGTTAACCTTTCCTTCCTAGGTTGTTTACCTCAAGTATTTCATCACATAACAAACAGCTAACACATCATTTAATACTCAATATCTTGTAACACGGATACTAATATTACCTTCTTTACAGATTAAAACATAGGAGTTAGGTTCCAGTTAAAAACCACATACTCTAACTCCAGAATTCACATTCTGAAAACAATCCTACATCCTATATATTTCTGAGATGAAGAAAGCTGGGTGAGTGAGCTGCTAAAGTAATTATTTCGGGCTATTGAGGCATTGAGGGGATTTCTGTAGCTCCTAAGTTTACAGAGACATAGAAGAATTCCAGTGGACGACAAAGCAGAGTCTTTGAGATGGGAAACTGTGAAATACACAACACATGAATGAGAAATACATTTACTGACTTTATTCAGAGAGCAAATCATATTTCAGGGAAAGCCCTCACCATACCTGCCATGTATGCAAGCCTGATGACCTGAGTTTGAGTCTCAGAACCCACATGGAAGAGGGAGAAGAGAAGAGATTCCCGGAAGTTGTCTTCAGTACTCCATACACCCAGACACGTACAAGCACACATACACAAATAAAGAAGTATAATTTTTTATAACTCTAAAATTCTATCTGGTCTAGATGTTCTCGTATCTAAAAGATAAAATCAAATTTGTTCTTGAGACGAGACTCAACCTGTGATGTAGTCACTGCCTAGTTACCATAGCAACCTTTAACATCCCCTCCCAGGTGCCCATATTCCAGTCAGTGGACCACTTGTCCTTTGATGGAGACAGGTTTTCTATCTACATCCTAATCATCAGCCCCTGACTTGACTCTGAAAAGTCCTATTTGGGTGACTCAGCCCACGTTCTTCTCTGGAAGTATTCAACACAGTATTCAATGCAGGCTCAGCATTTTCCCTTAATTCTCACACATAGCATATGATTTGAGTCTATCTTACCATGCCTGCATTGTGTCAAGTTGTTCCCAAGTGTCATATAACTCAGTAGGTCAAAACCTCTGTAGAGAAGGAGGCTCCTTCTTCCCTCTGTTTCCTAGAACTCACTCTGAACTGGTAAGTGACAGAATTTTAGAGTCCTGGGACTCTAAAATTCTGAGGCCGTGGATAAGCCCCCAACTCCACACTGCCTTATCTACCCACTTCTTTAATGGAAGGCTCACACCTCTCTCCTGGAACCGTTCTTAAATCAAATCACGATAGTAAGAGAAGAACACACTACTGTCATTGCTACTGGTGCGTTTACGTTATGGAATTTTAGAGTCACAAGACAGAGAAACTGGTTTCAAAGGTTTAGGAACTGTTACGGCAGATAGAAGAAAGAGGTTTGCACATTTAATTTAAGGTGTGATGAGCACTTGAACCAGTAATGACATCTTCATCTCAAAGGAGCACCGTAGATGCATTTACAACACCACAACATGAATTTACACACTGATTGTTTTCTTCATATATCATTTCATTCTACTTTTATATTTCCAATAATTTTTCTTTGGCAGGTGTCTGCTGATTCCAAGTATCTTATCTCTGCCAAAGTAAGACATTAAGATAATAACCTGTCATCAATATCATTTTACAAAAGAAACAGCTTACCACCATGAAAAACACAGTCTCCAATTAAGGAATATTTATTCAAATAGAATAAATTTACTTTTATGAAAAAGTATAGACTAGTTCCATGCCTAGGAAAACTCCCAGTGTTAAAGCCTTGTGTCCTCCCACACCCTAGTGCTTGGATCAAGAACTTCAGTGTGAGAGCTGAAGACAGCTCAGGAGGTAAAGGCAGTTGCTTCATAAGTCTGATGGCCTGAGTTCATTCCCAGAACCCATGCAGAGGTGAAAGGAGAGATCCAACTCCACAAAGCTGTCTTCTGGCCTGCATGAATGCATCATGACTCATGTGTTCACACGCACACACACACACACATACACACACACACACACACACACACACACACACACACACACACCATCCACATATACACATCATCATAATAACTTTAAAACTTGTTAAACGAACTGGACTTGAAATCAACACACAAGCTCTCTAGCACCACCACAGGTTGCCACGGTCTGTGCCTGAGTGGTGCCTGCATCTGACTTCCCTATGACCTCAGATTCAGGAGAGACTTAACACACCAACTCTTCCCCAAAGGGGGGATGCTTAGCTTGGGCAACCCCTATTTCCTTTATCCCCTTTATTTCTCAGGAAGTTAACAGATCCTTTCTAAGCCTCTGCTCTTGTCACATTGCTGAACGCGGTTCTTGTCACATGGTTCTGGTTTGTCTCACCCTCCGCACTCTGAGCTCCTTGCAGTACGAATGCTTGTCTATCTCATTTTTTTTCCTCCGTGCCTAGCACACTGTAGGAATTTAATCTGATTATTGAACATAGCTGACCCCTCATGATAGAGAAACTGGCTCACTGAATTAATGGGAGGAACAGAGCTCGATTAAGAGTTTTGCAGAATAATCGTGTTAATAGTATAAGATGACAATCATTTTGAAGCACAGTTATTAAGTTCTTGAGTCTTATTCTAGTGAATAGATAAACAAATTCAATATCTCCTGCTCTCTATTTCCAACTGATGTCACAAATTAACAGAGCTAGAGATCACAAAGAGGCCATTGCCCTCCTCTGAGAACAGTAAACATAATAGAGTCCCACCTATTACAACACCAGTTATAAAACTGTTAGTCGTCAATATTAAATTCCATTTAGAGTTAAAGCAATGCATTATTTACTTTGGGTGGCCCCACTGATTAGTAAAATCAAATTTTATATATATATATATATATATATATATATATATATATATATATATGAAGTAAAGTGGTTAATTTTGGCAGAACAATCAGTGTCCAAGTTTCTGAAGCTGGAACAATAACCTTCAGCATCTTGCTTAGAGACAGTGGGCAGGAGGAAGGAAGAGGAAGGAAGGAAGCAGCAGGTTTAGTTGATGCTCAGTGGTCTCAAAGAGCAGAAGACACAGCCTGCCCATCCTCTTACGCAGGTTCCTCAGACACACCCAGCTTGGCCAGAGATTGTCCAGACTTGGTATTTTCTCAACCTACCAATCAAGATAATGTGAACAACATGCAAATTGTGACTTGCCTCCCTCTCTATTCTGTGACTTCTACATTTTCTGCTTATCATATTGTAGACACCCTCTTTATCTGAGTTCTATAATTAATTCCATGTCCGGAATCTCACGATGCATTTGTAAGTGCCTGCCACACACCATGCCAGGCCCTCGTACTGGCATTGAGGGTACTGTGTGAAGAAAACACAGCCACCTAATTGTGTACAATTTACTACTGGTCAGGAAGACAAACAACGAATAAAGAAACAAATGTGTACCTAAAGTTTCAAAAGATGGCAAACACTGTGAGGACAAACATGGACCATAGAGCAAACCCTCGCCAGGGCAGTAGGGCAGAAACACTTTAGAAATAGAGGAGCTGGAGAGGATATTTTGGAGGAGATCTCACTCCTGAAAGAAACAACAATCATTCCTGCCTCCACCACCAGAGTTGCTCAAAGGTATTGGTTAATCATAGTGTCTCCAGCTATAACCCCCCTGGGGAAGTGTTCTGACAAAGCACGGGGACTTCCCTCTAGAAGACGCTCTGTAAATGACCATTAACTAATGAAATTTCCTCACATACTCACTTTGAAGTACCTTCACTAGGAAACCATTGGGTTACTCTACTGATTCTCTAACAATGGGAAAGAATTTTATTCCTCATCAAAGATTTACCCAAAGGACCAGCGACCACCTGAAGCCACAGTCTTTCACCCGCAATGCTCTCCACCCACTGGGATATTGTCTGTTGACATCCAACAGCTGTTGTTCGTTTTTGAACACTGATCCCTGCGGTGTGTCCTTTGGGTGATCAAGCCCACACTCAAGCTCTCTATAAAATATTCAAGACGATTTGGACTCTCCTATTTTTCCATTGACATTTTTACCCTGCCTTTGATCTCAACTTGATTTTACTTTTCCTCTGCTTGCCCTCCACTATTTCACTTTTTTCTTTGAGTAGACCTTTTCCATTCTTCTATGTATGCCACATGGCATCAGCCACATGTTCTCAATGTCATAAAACCCACAGAACTCAAGCAAGTTCATTTTTTTTAAAGAAAAAGTCCACATACTGGCATTATTTTATTCGAAAATAAAAATTTAAAGGTCAAATCTATTTTGGTGAGAAAGATATGCTTTTCCTATCTAGGGGCTATCAAAATTTACACTTCCTGAGGTCTACAACACATCCCTGGGTGTTAGGGACATGCCCCCATCCCTGACCTTTGAAGTATGGAGTTTAAACCAAAGATATTCAAAATAGCCACATATATTTATACTCGTCTAGTACCATTCATTCCAAGGCATAAAAATAATCTTCAGAACAAATGAAAACCCCACAATAACCCTTTCCCCACAGATAAACCCATGAGAACAAAGTACTGGCAAGGGTTTGGTGAGCTTCTGGAAAACAGTGAAGGCTACCTGGAAATGAAGATGGAGATGTCTTCCTGAACCATCCCTATTCCAGATTGCGCTCAACTGGCCAATCTTGATATGAAAGTCCTCCTCTCTCATATCATTTTGGTGACTGAAATTGTTAGTCAGTTTGTTACCCATGCGAAAGCTGCAGCCATCTGGTTTCTTAGGAAAGTGAACTTTACTTGGCATTTCCATCTTTCCAGATGTTAAAGTATCTACTCGCCAAACCAAGGGACTGGGGGAGAGGTGTGGCTTTGAAATTTTTGAGATTTCAAAAGAGTTTGGAGGAATCAAATTCTTCCCCTGAATCATTCCCAGTGCGCATCCATCCAGGTTTTCTGAACCATTGACATTTTCAGAAGAGTTCCTCTGAAGAGCTCAAAGGATAAAAATTTCTTCACTGGTTTTTTATTTCACACAGCACAAACAAAAGTACTGTTTCCCTAAATATTCCAGATCTCCTGTCCTGTGACTGATGAACTCATCAGAAGCCATGCACTATCTGATAGGCGTCACTATCATGTCCTAAAGGGATTATTTTGCCTTCGACCTAGGTGCCTAGGGAGAGGGTGGGATGAACTGAAAAGCCAAGGCCAGGCGGCATCCCTGTTCCTTTCACTTCAACCCTAGTCACTTTGAGCAAAGTCAAATTTCTCCCTGTGGTCTTTTCTTCAGGCAGAAAAAAATGGAGTAAAAAATTTTGACACCAACTCTAATTTCCCTTCTCACCCAAGAATTATGATATATTTGTTTCTTGAAAGCTGTCACTGGAGAAGAACAGACAAAGAAATAGAGAACAAATAAGTCACCCATATGTGTTAACTAAGGCCTCCGCCCTACCACTCAGGACAGCTGGGTTCATTCATGTCTCATGGGAAAAGCATTTATAGAACTGTCTGAGTCTACTTCATATTGCTAGGACAGAATGTCACAGACTGGAGACTTAGAAAGAGAATAAATTTATGTAACAGTTCTGTACACTGAGAAGTCCAACACCCATGTCCTGGCATGGGCAGGGTTTTCCTTCTATATGATTGGGAGGGAATAGAGAGAGAAAGCTAAACTCATCCTTTTATAAGAAAGCCACTCCTGAAGCGATGGCAATGGCATTACCTCACTCATGAAGTGATAGCCCTTGTGACATTATCACCTCACAAAGGTCCTGCCTCTCCCTCTCAACACTGCTGCACTGGGATTTAAGTTCCCAGTACATGGAATTTGGAGAAGAGATTCACACCATCACAAAGGAGAGGCTACCACGTTATGCAGTGCACAGCATCCACTAACTCCAAGAAGTGGCTCAGAAGCCCTAGAGATAACCTGGTTAAGGTCTCCCTAACTCAGATATCCAGCTCTCTCAATCACTAGAAAGTACTTCCAGACTCAGGTTGTATTTCTCTCCCAGTGGAGCCACAGCTCTGTAGGTAATTCGGTAGGTCCTAGAGACTAACCAGGGCAAGGGATCTCCACTCAGCTACACAGTGATGCTGTGCGGCAAACACTTCCCAGCAGCCTACCCCAGGGCTGCCTCCAGGTCTATCTGGCACTGCTATTCTGGTGTTGTCCTTGATACAGATATCCTATGTTTCTGATTATTTTCCCAACGCTGGCATGAACTAGCTGTGAGTAACACATTGCAAAACAGCTCTGCTCTGGGCGGCCATACAAGCTGCAGCCTTCAGATCCAGTGCGACAAAGCCCAGAAGGGATCGGCCCCTTGAAACGCCCTCAGCAGAGAAGCAGTGGGGTCAGCTCACACAAGGCCCTCCCACCTGGCCACCTCACGCTGGTCTGCCAGGGCTGACCTCTGGCTTTGCAGTGTCTCCCAGCTTCCCAGCTTCGTTCACACTGCAGACTGCATCTCATTAGTGCTCGGCAGCCTCTCCTAGATTATTAATCAAGATGTGAAGTAAGATAAAGCCTGATCCGCAGTCCCTCAGCTGTGAAAGCTCAAACCCCGGCTCATTAAATATATCTGTCAACGACGGATTACACCACCATCAGGCCCCAAATTGATTGGAAGTCAAAAGGAGGGGGAAGAAGCATTTGATTGCACAATATATTCAAAAGAAGGGATTCTGTTTAAGGTGTGGCCAATTAAATCTATTCAAGGATAACTACAGACCATACAGTTTTATAGATTCTTTTCTCCAGTTCTTAATGGCAGCCAACAAAATGGTAAAACAGATGTAGTGCTGGGAACCATGTGTGTGAAAAACTGAAAACCACTGAATTGGGAGTAAAGCAATATGCCACTTTGGAAGCAAGCTTGTGCATCCCTGCGTGCACTCAAACACTATTTCCATGTGCTGGAAAGAAAACATACATGTATTGAATTCTGTGAAAGTGCTTAAAGTCCCACTTCACTCAGGTTCTTATCTGTCACGCTGTCATTAGCATCCTCACGCCATCCCATAGTGACATGCTTTGTAATTACAATGGTCTTTTCAAGTTCAAAGCACAGAGCTGACACACAGGCAATCAATCACTGTGAGGGATCTGAGATGGACAGAGAGCTTCCCAGCAAACACACTCCTAACATGTCACTGGAGGAACCATTCAACCGGAGTGTTCCTGGCCCACGTGTGGTGTCCTGTGTGGGAGTTTTTGTCAGACTCCGGCTCTACGTGTTCACCTATGAATCCGAAAGCCCTGCTCACTGTATCAGAGGGAAAGCAACCATTCAGCCTCGAGAATTAGTCCTCTCTACTGAGTGTGTCTGGGTACTAGTTACACCCTAAACACATCTGAAAGGGGTTAGGGACGGGGAAAGTAAAATGAAAGAAATTAATTGTTTTACAATAAGAAAATGAGCATCAAATCCTGGAGATTGATCATGAGAAACAGATGAGGATGTGAAAGTGATTTGACATGACCTAGAGCTCCAGGCGACTTCCACGATCGCGGTTCAACACAAAAACACCTAGGAGCATGGCAGCCAAACCCAAATGGCCACCCTTCGAAACTCCACCCGTCTTCCGAGATCGCTTTCCATTCCCTGAATTTAGAGAGGACAAGGAGGTGTCCCCATCTTTGAGCAGTGTCTGGGTGATTCTCATTGTTGATAGACAATGAAAATAGGCACATGTGCATGGCAGGCTTCGTGTTCTGCTTCCAATTCCCATGCCCCTCCCCTCCTCCACCCGTACTGTTCTGTTTAAATTCCCAGCGCAGAAGAGGAAATGGCTTCTAAAATACTAAAATCCTGTTTTCATTGACTTCCTTTATGCTCTGTGCCTCCATTTCTATTCAGATCAGGTTGCACAGCCTTTCATGTTTCCGAGTCTAAACTGAAGTTAGAGCGGCGTCACGGTGCATCTTAACCCAATGACTCTTGTAGCAAAGGGGAAAACAGGCTGCGAACTTCCAAGAGCCAGGCCAGTGGGATGGTTTTCACTGTGTGTGTCAAGATGTTTAATTCGGACTTCAGACTTTTTGAAATCATTTTGAATTACAACTTTATTTCAAGACACGGGCCAATTTGGAGCAAGATGCCAATCTGGTAAAGTCTCCAAGAAATAAGCTTAGCCTAGGTTTACTTCACAAGGAAGAGTGTCTCCCAACCCTCCTGCTCCTGGGTTCAAATCATGCTTTGCCTGAATCTCAATTCAACAAAAGAATCCTTGTTCTTACTCTCATATGAACCCTTTATCTATCATTCCCTAAGAAAGCAAGCAATACAGTGTAGAAAAATGAAGGTAACCAGTGCTTAGAGAAAATCCTCTTGCAATTCCCCAGCTCCATTCCTAAAGAAAAACTGAGGCATTGACCTCAAGGCATCAGAGTCTGCTCACAAGAATACAGCCTGTCCCCACCCCCACGCCACCTCCTGCCCAAGAAACAACTCTCACTATACTATTATAGTTCTAATAATTAGTACCTCCACCATATTTTTTTGTTGTTGTGTCTTTGTAAGAGCCACGTGACAGAAGGAGGGCAGGTTTTGTTTTATCTACATTTTATGGGTGGAGGTTTCACTCCAAGAGATTGCGTGAATTATCTAAGATCACACATCTAATTAGTAGGAAAGGCAAAGCTCCAACTCAGGTCTTCTAGTCCCAGGTCCTATTTTCCTTCTTTCACATGATGTGTGCAAAAGTCATTCCCTTTGTTGAAAGTGGGGTCATTCTCAGAAGTTTCTGTTTTCTTAGTGCCTCCCTTTCATGCCAAGTGTACATGGACCCTAAAACACTGGGGGATTTCATTCAGGTGAAGTCACACATCTTATGTGCAGAGGAGCCTGCCTAAAGCTCATCTCAACTCTCCCCTGGGATCTAGAGCAGGTTATGTTTTGTAACTGATGGTTTTCAACGTGACTATGGTTTAGAGTCCCTCCATTCAAGGCCTAAGGTCTAAACACAATAAAAAAAAAACTCAGTCTCAACATAACCATTGCTGACCAGAACCCTTCCAGTGTGTGGCAATCCCATTTCTACATTTGCCCTTTGCTGTCTGAGCCTTTCAAGGCAAACTCCCAGAGCAAGGATGAAAATGATGTCATCGCCCATGATGTTTTCTTCTAGTAGTTTAATAGTTTCAGGTCAGGTCCTATGTTTAAATCTTGAATACACTTTGGTGGTTTACCATGTAATATAAGGGTCCAATTTCATCCTTGTCCATGTGAATCGCTCTTTCCTATTTTTAACAGTTTGTTGTTAATTTATAGGAATACTACTAGTCTTTGTGTTTTCTGTTAAATATAGGTGTTGAAAAATGGGTATCCTTATTGTGTTCCTCACCTTAGAGGGAAAACTGGTGTATTTTTAACATTAAGCTTGATATGAGCTGTGGGTCTGTCAGAAGAAGTCTTTCTTGTGTTGAGGCATGTCCCTTCCACACCTAATATGCTGAGAAAGAGTGTTGGATTTTGCAGTGTTTTTTCTGCATCTAGTGAGATGATTACATGGTTTTGTCCTTCACTGTGTAAATGTGGCATGTCAAGTTTATAGGATTGGATGTGTTGAGCCCTCCTTACTCCCCTGAGCTAGAGTTTGCCTGATCACATGGTAAGTTCATCTATTGCTGCTGGGTTCAGTTTGCTAGCATTTTGGTGATGACTGAGACTCTTAAATTCTATGCAATACTAATTTCTGGGGTGGGGTGGTAGGGATGCAACTGTGTGCTCTGGCAAACACATCTGGATCTTCCAAAGGGTCCTTATAGAGTAACAATCCAATTAGCTTAGCAGAGGACATGAGCTGATGTAACAAAAATTAACAAATTCTGGTTTACAGTTAACATATGCTAATCTTTCTTTCAAAATTCCAAAAAGGTGTTGGAGCCTGTATTGCTTTTATTCAAATCTCATAAGCCATGACTAGTCTTGATTCCAGAACTCTATCAGCTAAGGCAGGAGGGAACAAGTTGGAGGTCATGACTAGTCTCGATCCCAGCACTCTATCAGCTAAGCAGGAGGGAACAAGTTGGAGGCCAGCCTGAGTAATAGAATGAGACCCTGTATCGAAACAAAACTCAAAACCAGTCTGGGAAATGTGGCTTCTGCTCATGTGCGCATGTGCTCAGCTACAACTTGGAAAGCTGGTTTCAAAATAAAGGAGGGAAAACAGATGTTGGAAAGCAATTTGCAGTGTACCCCCTACACACACACACACACACACACACACACACACACACACACACACACACTTCTGTACTCTGTATGTGGTACTTCAAATACTTATTGCCCCAGCCTAGATAACTCCCCTGTCTTCAAGTATGAATCTCAACATCATCTCCTATAGGAAATAGTTTTTCACTCTCAGGTCATCTGTAATTTTTCCCCTTTGTCTCAAGACTCATACCATTTTTATTATAATTATAATCGGCTTATCATCTTTTCTACCAGGTCATATGCTCACAAGAATGGGGACTATGTCTCTCGATTTTATACTCACAGGCCTATGCTAGTTCATGGTTTCTAGTGAGAACCCATCGTGATTGTGGAATGAATAAATGAAATCTGACAGGGATAGATCCTACCTGAGAAGTCTAATCAGAGTTCTTCTGTGACAACTACTCTAGAAACTGACTATTTCCTAGAGAAGTAGCTTTGGCTTATAACAGTTTCAGTGTGACTGTGGTTTCTAGTCTTGTACATAGTCTATATTAATTATGATATTTTAGGGAAAGTCATTTTTTCCAAAAACATTAATAAGATAATCCAGGCAGCAAAACATGGGCACTAAATTAACCAAGAACTCAGTTATTTAGAATTTGTAACATATTTGCCGTAAAATATCTTCTAAATAGCAGTTGAACATCTAAATAGGCCACAAAATGAATTATCTAATTCATATTTAGCTAAATTCAGGTTCGTTTCATGGTATGGGTCCTGCATCATGCACTTCTCTGGCAAACATTGAATTCTTATTTCTCTTGCATTCAACTTTGCCCTTCAAGATGATTTGAGGGTACCACTACTTAGCTGTTACCAGGAGTAGATCCTGAAGAAAGGGGTTTTATTGAAGTGGTATCTTTTGGGGATACGGTAAGGTATGCTATTTAATCAGCTACCACGGAAAGCAACTACCTGAAGCTGTAAAAGTTGCTCCTAAGAAAACTCTAGAAGTAGAGTAAATAAAACATGGCTTTGAATAACCTCATCCAAAGAACAAGCATATTTATTTATCAACTCCTAACAGTCATTAAAGGGAGGATGATTTAGTAGGATACACCAAGATATGGGTCCTGGCAGTGGAAAGAGATCCCAGAAGATTCCCAGCAATGAACAATAGAAGGAAAGAGCCAACAAATGCCCTAGCAGATAAAAGTACTTGCCACCAAGTCTGATGACCTTAGTTTGGTGAAAAGAAAGAAACGACTCCCATATGTGTTCTGTGGCGTGAGTGCACATGTGCGCACACACACACACACACACACACACACACACACACACACACTCACTCACAAAGTAACTGTAAAAAATTATTGTAATGTAAGGGAATGTTGTTGCATATTATTTAGTGTCTTAGTTTGGGGTTCTATTGCTGCAATGAAACACTACAACCAAAAAAGCAAATTGGGGAGCAAAGGGTTTATATGGCTTATACTTCCACATAGCTGTTCGTCATTGAAGAAGTCAGGACAGGAACTCACACAGGGCAGGAACCTGGAGACAGGAGCCGATGCAGAGGCCATGGAGGGGTGCTGCTTATTGTCTTGTTCCCCATGGCCTGCTCAGCCTGCTTTCTTCCAGAACCCAGGACCACCAGCCCAGGGATGGAACCACCCACAATAGGCTGAGCCCTGCCCCATCAATCACTAATGAAGAAAATGCCTTACAGCAGGATCTTATGGAGGCGTTTTCTCAGATGAGGTTTTCTCCTTTCATATAACTCTAGTTTGTATGTCAAGTTGATCTAGAACTAGCCAGCATATTTAGTAACAACACTAAAATATTGTCACATATTATTTGCTTATGACATTAAAAATAAGAAGTGACTCCACCTCCATCAAAACAAAAATCCCTAAAAACACCCTGAGAAATCTGAAGGCCCATCTCCATGGTCTACCTTCGGTGTAGACGTCTATTCTGCGTCTGACACCTGTCTTCTCTGCGCCTGCGCTGCTCTCACGTGATTTCCACGGTCGACCGTGGGTGTAGACATTCGTTCCACATGCGATGCCGGTGTTCTCTGGGCCTGTGCCGATCTCACATGAGGCTGAAGTAGGAGATCTGCGCACATAAGTCAGGACCACAAGCTTACACAACAAGATCAAACCTTGATGAAACTAACAGCCAGCTGGCCAACGGAAAGCATGTTCTCCTTTCCTGTGTAAAAGTGGCTCTGTGTGGGTGCCTTCGCTGGCAGGTGACTCCTTCCAAGGAGCTAATATGGCATCTCATTGAAGAATTCAAATGTTAGGAGGTCACTTTACTCCCCCATCATTTTATGCAATCAGTAAAATAAGTCTATGCCATTCCAGTTAGCATCATCTGCTACTGTAGGGCAGTGTTCACTGCAACTGAAACCCTACAGCTAGGTCTATTGCAACAGGAAGGAATCGAGAAAGGATAGGGTCCCATCTCGGGTAACTCCAGATTCTCCTGGTGTCTCAGACAGAGACCTGTTCTGGCTTTCTCATGTCCTGCCCAGCCCCACGGACCCCACAACTGCTTATAAAATAACCACTCGGAAGCTTATATTAATTAAACTGCTCAGCCATTAGCTCAGGCCTACCATTGACTAGCTCTTACAGTTAAACTCAGCCCATTTCGGTTAATCTATATGTCACCACGTTTTCCATGGCTTTACCTGTTGCCTTTACATGCTGCTCCCTGGATGGCAGGCTGGCGTCTCCTGACTCAGCCCTCCTGTTCCCAGAATTCTCTTCTCTACTTGTCCCACCTATACTTCCTGCCTGGCTACTGGCCAATCAGCACTTTATTTATACAGCGTGATATCCACTGCACAGAGCAAAGATTTTCAGATTTGAAGAAAACTACTTCCTAAAGGAGAGTGTCCACTGGAAGTGTCATGTGGGCTCCTACTCAAAGCCAGCCCCTGCCCCACACACAAACTCAGGTATATGTTCTCCACCAGAAAAGAAAATATGCAACAGATGAGTGAGTGCCCCAAGCCCTGTGACTCAAGGGGCACATTCAATGAAATCTCAAATATTAGTTCAATAACAGAAGTGACAGAATAACTTTGAGCAATTTTGGATACTTTTTTCCTTAAAGAACTATTTAACATAGCTAATCCAAACATTTTCTCACAAATCCAAACAATGTGGCACACACACACACACACACACACACACACACACACACACACACACATACACACACACCTTCTACTTGCATATATTCTCTTCATCTATTACATTACATGACTTTTTACTGACCCAAATGCCTGTCTGGTCTTTTGAGCTGTATTAAACTACATATCATAAAGTGTACAATAGAAGGCTTTCTCACAATGTTAGACAACTAACATAACAATCCAGTGTTAGAACTTGTATCACCACAGTGAGATCCCTCGTGTCCACTAGCAGTTGATTTTCATCCATGTCCAGGCCCTGGCCAACACTAAGCTACTTTCCTTTCTCTCCCCATGAATTTGCTTTTTCTGGTATTTATTCATTCTGTTTGAATTTTAAATGCCAACCAAAGAGCCATATGCTAAAGGCTCAATCACCACGCTGTGGTGCTACAGGGAGATAGTGAGACCTTGGAGAGGCAGGGCAGAGTGGAAGCAAGTTCAGCCATTAAGGTGTGCCCATAGAAGAGATATTCAGGTCAAGTTCATGCCCCACCTGCCAGGAGGTGAACAGATTTGCTCTAGTGTGTACTCTCCACCATGATGTTCTGTTTAATTATAGGCTCAAAGGCCATGGAACCACACAGTTATAGACTAAAACAATCTTTTTCTCCTTAAAGTTTGATGATACCATCTATCTGGTATGGCCATGAAAAGCTAACCCTACTCAGGCATCAGGTACTATGTGGTCTTTTGCATGTAGCTTCTTTTACTGAGTATAACACTTCTGAGGACCACCCAAATTATAACATACAAAACTATCTTACTCCTTTTTATTGTTGAATGGGATACCATTCTAAAGATGTACTTTTATTAAATCCTTCACAAGTTGACAAACTTAGAGTTATTTATGCCTTCTGGCTACTATGAATATACTACCTTAAACACTCATATAGTTAATAACAATGCATCAAATACCTGGACATGTGTCTATCTGTATATGTATGTGAATGAGAACAAGAATGTTCATGTTCCTGTGTTTGCCATGCAATGTGTATCGCAGTCAGAGGACAAGTTTGGGATCAGCCCTCAACTTCCACCTTGTGAGAAACAGAGTCTCTTGACTTCCCCAATGTGCACCAGGGTTAGCTGGCCCATAGGCTCACAGGGAGTCCCAAGTCTCCCATCTCGCTGTAGGAGCTCTGTGATTACAGACAGGACCAACTGCATCTCACTCTCAGTGATTTCTATCTGAACTCAAGTCTTCATGCTCAGACTACCAAACGCTTTACCTTCTTAATCATTTCCCCAGCCTCTCGAAATCTCTACAAAAGTAGGTTTTAAGCATTCTTATCACAAACTAATGGTTATTTAAGGTAATATCTACATTAATTAGCTTGAGCTAGCCATTCCACAATGATCTATATTTCAAAGCCTCATGACACTGATATACTGTAAGCAAATCCAACCTGGTCAACTGAAGACTGAGTCAAAGGAAATAAATGAAAATTAATACTCCCTCTCTGAACTCACACCCAACTCTCCTTGTGGACAGAGGGGTTTTTGTTTCACTTTAACTCATCTTGTTTGCATTTAAATAAAATTAATTTTTTTCATATAGTAATTTTATTGATTATCTGAAATTGGATATAAGCATATAATGAATTTTGATCATATTTAACCCCTGTTGCTCCCCCTAACTCTTCCAGATCTACTCTATACTCCCAACATTATATACTCTTTTTTTTAATAACCCACTGAGTTCAGCTTGTGCTATCCATATCCTCATGAGTGTCGACCTGCCAGAGGCCACACTCTTAAAGAAATCTGACTCATTCTATGAGGCTAATATCACCAAAATATCAGAACCAAAACACCATAGGGAAAAAAAAAAGTACTCACCAATATCCCCTAGGATCATCAATGTAAAAACTGTCAGCAAACCACTAATAAGGTGAATTCAGCAATGTATTAAAAAGATTACATATTAAATGGGATTTATTCTTAGGATGCAAGGACAGTGCAACATAAGAAAATCAATCAGTGTAATATAACCTATTAACAAAACAAAGGATAAAACACATGGCCTCAACTGGCGTGTAAAAAGTATTTGACATACTCCAACCCCCTTTCATTTAAAAATACCCACTGCTTTTGGAATAGAAGCAAGTATGGAATTTTGACACGATGTACCCTATATAAAAATTCATACTAATGATCAAAGACTAAGAGCTGTTTCTCTGAGATCAGGAACAAAACACGGATGCCTGCTTACACCATCTCTGATTAGGACAGTACTGGGAGCTCCAGCCAGAGCGGTTACATAAAGAAGGAGAAGAAGAGAAAAAGTAGAGGTGGAGGAAAGGAAGGAGGGGTGAGGGATGGAACGAGAGAGGGGGAAGGAAGGAAGAACCTGAAAGGAGAAAGAAAAGGAGGAGGAGGAGGAAGGGGAGGAAGAGGCAGCATTCTAACTGAGAAATAAGGGAAATGACCAACACCTATCTGAAGACTTTGTCTTCTATGTAGGAACACTGAATACACACACACACACACACACACACACACACACACACACACACACACACGCATCACATCATATACACACACACACACACACACACATCACATATCACATCACATACACACACACATCACACACACTAGATAGATAGATGATAGATAGATAGATAGATAGATAGATAGATAGATAGATAGATAGATAGATAGATAGACTGTTTAAAATAATTAATAAATTTGGTAAAGTAGGAGGGTATAAAATTAACATGTAAAATAAGTTACATTTCTGTACACTGACCATGAACAACCTCCAAGGAAATTATGAAAACAATTTAATTTATAACAATATAAAAATACTTAACCAAAGACATGAAGGTTTGCAGAATGAAAATCATAAAACATCACCAAAAGAAATTGAAGATGTAGTGAATGGAAACATATCCCGTGTCATTAGTTATAAGAATTACTACTGTTAGAACATCAGTGGTCAGGTCAGAGGTGTAGCTCAGTGGTGGAGAGTAGAGACTACATAATGCATACAAGGCCCTGAATGCCGCACCCCTCAGCCCCCAACTCTACCTGAAGCAATGTATGTAATCAGTGAAGTCAAAATCACCATGAAGCTGGAGGCACAGACAGGGGGAATCTCTGTGAGTTTGAGGCCAACCTTGTCTACAGAGTAAGACCTTATCTCCAAAGGGAGGGGGGGGGGAAGCCCATAAAGGCTTTTTCAGGAACAGAAAAGCTGACTCTGAAGTTCATATGGACTCTTAAAGAACACTAAATAGTGAGAAAATCTTGAGAAAGAATGAAGGCAATAGCCAAAACAGTATTGAGTCAAAAATAGAGGCATCATAGTCTCTGATTTCAAAGTATATCATAGTATGAAAGCAGTATTTGTACTAGCATAAAAATAGATGCATGGTCCGATGTGTCTCTCTGTTATACCAAATAGACAGCTCATGTATTTATGGTCAACTAACTTTACAAGGGCAGTAAGAATACACATAGGAATTGAGTGCAATAGTACAAGTCGATAGTCCTTGCACTGCAGAGGCTAAGGCAGGATGATAACAGGTTTGAGGACAGCCTAGACTCCACTTGAGTTCAAGGACAGCCTGGCCTAACTCTCGGGCGTGTGTGTGTGTGTGTGTGTGTGTGTGTGTGTGTGTGTGTGTGCGCGGGGGGGGGGGGGGGTGTACATATACACAATGGAAAAGGGACAACTTCTTCGATAGTGTTAAGAAAAATGGATATCCACATTCAAAGGAATGAAGCTGAACCTTCATTTTATGCCATCCACAAAATATGAACTTGTACTGAATTGAAGCCTAAAATATAACACTGGAAATAATGGAATTTCTAGAAGGAAACAAAGAGGATGAAATTCCTTGCTTTTGTTGTGGATGATGATTTGTAGACATGGCCCCAAGGGTGCAGGCCACCAAGGCCAAATCAAACAATCAGGACTGTATCAAATAGCTCTGTACAGCAAACAATCAATACCATGAAAAGGTGACCTACGGGATGGGGGAAATGTTCACTACTCATATATCTGTTCTGGAGCTAATGGCTGAAATGTGCAAGGAGCTCATACTACTGAGCCAAGAATCGCATAACTCAATTAAAAAATAAGAAAAGGGAGTGAATAGACATTTTTCTAGAGATAAGGGAATAGCCAGCAAGTGTCTAAATAGGTGCTTATCCAGGAAAATGCAAATCCAATTACAATGAGCTATCAGCAGTTAGAGGAGTTATCACCAAAAAGGAGAGAGATAGAAGATGACCCGTGTTGGCGAGGGTGTGGAGGGAATGGAACACTACATTGCTGGTCACACTGTAAACTAGCACAGGCACTATGGAAATGGTATGGCAGTTCCTCAGAGTTAACAATAGAGCAATGTCAGCATTGATTCAGCAATGTCACATCTGGACACATAGACAAAAGAAACTGAATCAGCCTCTCAAAGAGGTCCCTCTACAACATCTCATTGCAGTATTCTCATTTACGTCCTCAGTGGCTGGGTGGGTAAAGGGGTGTGTGTGTGTGTGTGTGTGTGTGTGTGTGTGTGTGTGTGTGTGTGTGTGTGTGTGTGTGTGCATTTGGTATAAGAAATAGAATAAAATTCTGTCATTTTGATATGTATGAACCCAGATGACATTATGCTAAGTGAAATAAATCAGACACAGAAAGATAAAAACTGCATGATTGTTCATGGGTATGGAATCAAAAAACTAAAATAAACAATTCCAATATAGAAACTGCAAACAGAATGGTAGGTCTGGGGGCTAGGAAGGATGGGCCTGGGGGAGAAAGAGATATTATGTAGCAAAAGGTCCAAGCATCTGTGTGTTAGATGCATATGTCCTAGGGATGTAATGTATAGCATGCTGTCTATAGTTGATATTTATTATGTGACTGAAATTTGCTGAAAGTCAACCTTCAGTATTCTCATCATCCGTGTATGGAATGAGGGGACTGATGGATGCATTAGTTAGTTTGATTGTGGTGGGTAATATTCATTCTCTCCCTCTTCCTTACCACTCTCTTTCTACCAAACCATCTCATTGTACACCATAAAACTATAGAATGTTTGTCAACTATATCTCTGCAAAGCTAGAGAAAAACAGCGATATTCCCAAGTAGTTCCTCAGAAAGCACACATTTGCATTGTGATTGGCAGTGTGCGACAGCCATCTCACAATTCCTTTATGGTGCTGCATTTTTAACAAAGCTTCTAGCAACTTCAAAACCCTTTGGGAAATGGACAGGAATATTTCCATAGTAATAAAAAACAACTCACCTATCTCCCATTTTCAAATTTCTATTTATCCGTTACAACAAAGTCATGTTCATACCCTACAGCTGTTAATGTAGCTACAAAAAGTTTTGATGACTAGCAAATCTTGTATAGTGATGGATGTTTTTCCAAAATGCCTGTTTATGTTGTAATTTATTTTCTTAATAAAGATCTTTCCCCTTTGGTGATATTACTTACATGTAATACCCCTAGTGTGTTAAATAATTTAGTATAATTTTCAAAGCTTGCTGGTGAATGTTTGGGGATGCCTCTTCTCTAAGACTGGAATTTGGAGGCAAGCTCTAGACAATTATCCAGATAACTGAGGGAGTGTTTTGAATAGCTTTGTAAGCCATCACATTGGTGCAGATATGATCATTTGCAAAGCAGCCTAAGGCAATTTTGTCTTCAGCTATGAAGGGGCTTCTCTAGTATCCTGACTGAATTTTATTGTTGATACTTCATGATTATCTATGAAAACAGTAACCGGCTTATGGGGATCAGGGAGAAAAATTATTAGGGATATTACAAGTTAAATGTAATTGAATTAATTTATAGGCATAAGAAACAAATACAGGGTAACATGCCTCATCCCACCCTTGAAAGACAAAGTAGTATATCCTACGGATGGTTATAGATTTGTAGGTTGGAGTTTAAGGAAATTTCACAGATTTCTAACAGTCTTCTTGGCTTGCAAACAAAATCTATCAAAAGTAGATGATATTACCTGCCTGCGATCCCACAGTAATATGTGAAAGAGACAGAAGTTCAGCCAGAGGCCTTTGCTCTGCAGTCAGGTGTAGTCATTGTGAATCAACCTTGAATTTCCAGGTTGGTCAATGGTACTCTACCCAGACGGGCAGCAGTAAATGGTGTAGCTAGAGTTTTCCTGCCTTGCCCATAGTCAGGACAAATCTCTGTCACCAGTCCCACAGCCGCTCAGACCCAACCAAGTAAACACAGAGACTTATATTGCTTACAAACTGTATGGCTGTGGCAGGCTTCTTGCTAATTATTCTTATAGCTTAAATTAATCCATTTCCATAAATCTATACCTTGCCACGTGGCTCTTGGCTTACCGGCAGCTTCACATGCTACTTGTAATGGCGGTGGCTGGCAGTGACTCCTTCTGCCTTCCTGTTCTTTCTTTTCTCCTCTCTGTTAGTCCCGCCTATACTTCCTGCCTAGCCACTGGCCAATCAGTGTTTTATTTATTGACCAATCAGAGTAATTTGACATACAGACCATCCCACAGCAAAATGGCACTACCCACTTTTGCTTGGGTCAACATCTCCCATGAGCCAGGCTGGTTGCGTACATTTTCTCACTTGATCTTCTAAATCCCCCTGTAGTGTGGAGCAACTGAGGGAAATGAACTAAGGGTGTTTATTAAGTTATTTGCCCAAGGTGGCACAGCTAACTAGTCCTAAGTCCATGAACTTGGAGCCAGATGCAGTTCTCAGAGTATGGTCCACAAACTGATTAGGGACACAGAACTTCATGCCCCACGTCAGATCTACTGATCATCATTTCTCCTTAAAAAAAAAAAAAAAAAAAAAAACAAACTTCCAGTTCTTACACACCTTCCATTCAGAGCAGCACTGGAAAAAACCTAAAGCCAATTTTCTTCACTGCCTCAAATCCCTGAAAAAGTCAAGGGACCCACTCAAAATAACTGTGTAGATACCACACAGTCAAGAATGAACATAGCCCACCAGCCTTCAGAACATTTAAAGATCACCACTGAGACCTGAGAAAGTCCAGCATGGTGGCACATACTTTAATGTGCTCCTTGCTGTCTCACGGCACAGCTGACGCGACAGAAGCAAGCAGATCCCTGAGGTTCCCTAGAGAGCCTGCTTGGCATGATTGACAAGCCTCAGACGGAAGTAAGACTGTCTCAAAAAATAAGGTGGAAGGCGCCTGATAATGAGACTCCCAAGGTTCATCTCTGGCCTCCACATGCACGGGTACACTGCACACTCACGAGCACCCACAGGCACACACACTTGCATATAGACACACACAGAGAACAAACCTTTAATCCACAGCATAGAGATTCTGATACTAATGGGATCCCACAAACATGTAAAGCAGGAAACCTAATGAGTTTCAGGGAAACACCTCCATTATTGTGTCTTTATCTTAGTTTCTTCCCTCCTAAGGAGCAGAAGGAGAGGAACATGTACACATGGGAGAAAAATCCTTAAAGATCAGCAAGTTAATTCTGAGAAAAATTATGGCCAATATATACCAAGATGACGTTCTCATTAGGTGGTAAAAACTAAACAAGTTTTAAAACCTGGCCTAAGTGGGGCATGAGAGTGCCCACATGCCCATGGGAACACTCCGTCACCCTTCTAGCCATAACTCCTCAAAAAGACATAACCTTCCTGAATCCATAAACAGCACATAGAACCTGTAAAATACAGCATAAATAATAAGTAAAATTTATTTGCCACAGCCTTCAGAGAAAAAGCGACTTGCGGGTGGGGGGACATTAGCTGTGCAATTAATGTTACAAAGTCACATTAGCACATAAATAATTTCCGTGGCAGGTCATGGGATTCGCATGCATATTTTATCACTCTGTAAGAAATAATTTTTCACTCTGACCCTGATCCTTCTGTGTACTTTGAAGTCTGCAAATCAGCAGTATAGCCTATAAGTTTAAAGAAATTTAGAAAGAATTGTGGAGTTAAAAGGTACTTTTGATGTCTCTGCTGTTTCTCCTACCACAAGGACATCTGATACAACTGAAGAAAAGTAGAAAATGTTAATGCCCAAGAAATCTCCATAGCAGGCACATTCAGTTAACCCTTTGTGACCGCTGCCTTTCTCAGAGGTCAAAGGTTAGCACACTTCCTAGGTGCGACAACATGCTCCGAGGCTCTGTGACCCTCCTCCCCTTTTCAGTGGCCCTCATGACTGCCCCTGGTGCTGTCACCCGCGGCCCCTCACGTCTCTCCATCTTGTCTCCTTCATTTCGCAGCGTTCCAGCCTGAATCTTCTGCAGCCCAGCTCCGAGCACGGTGCTGCCCACTAAAAATCTTCAGCGCCCCCTTTTTCCTGCCAGAGGAAATTCCTGCTCATATTCTGTCAAAGCCTTTCACAGCACGGCCCCCCAACTCCTTTGCAATGTGTTTCCCACAGTCCCCCACACTGCTCTCCTTGCTGTCTGCCGCCCCACCCTTTCTCCACTTTGTTAATAAGGAGGCTGCCGGACGGACAGCACAGACTTCGGAGCCGCACTGACCGGACTCTAGTTTCAGAATGAGCCCCCCTGGCTGCGTGGCTCTGGGCAAATCGCTGGACCTGTCTCTGCTTCCTTTGCTCCTACGTAAAGTGACAAGAGGGTCCACCTCACAGACACGTCCTAAAGAACTCTTCTTAGGTTAACCCGGTGCGCTGAGTTTTCAGAATGGTGGAGCAAATGCTACACCATGTCAGCAGGTGTTCTGACAACTATTGTCCACCCTCACTCAGAAGCCAACACTTCCTCCCCTCATCCGGTGTTCAAATCCACCCACACCCACACCCACCCCCAAGTCCAGATCAAATGGACTAATCTCAGCCGCTCCTAAGGAATGTTTGGCTTTTAGCACAATGAAAAGTCTTTGTTTTCTTACAACAGGATTCAGCACCGACCCTTCCATGTAAAGAGCTGATTACAGGCTCTGCTCTCCACCAGACTTTCCGCTCAGCGTGGGTAATGACAGCCTTGTCCTGTGTATTATCACAAAGCCTGGTCACTTGTATCCCTCAGCAAATGTTCATCATACAGTTTTAAAAGTGAAAATTGAGCTCCTCTGGCATATTAACTCTTGGGTTCTTTCTAACCTGCTTTATCACTGTACTAATGAGGAGATAATCAGGGAGACTGGTAATATATTGAAGATCCATATCTGGCTTGTCTTTATCTTCCCAGCCACCAGCACAGACTCATATATAGAAGATATTAATTTAAAATGAAAAGGGCAGGGAGGAAATGAGAGACAGGAGAGAAGTTCACACTCGTGAACTGCTTAAAGAATTTCCTTTTGCTCATTCCCACAGTCAGAATGTTTCTATTCAGACCAAGAAAAGGTACTAGGCCATAAAAACCACCTTTGTTATTCAAGATTTCTTCAAAGTCCTAAGAGTATGCCAGTCATATTTCCAAAGCCTTTTTTAAAATTTTTAACAAATTACTATCTCAATTTAATATCTCAAATAGAAAGGTGAGTGCAGGGAGTAGGTCCACGCGAATTGGGAGACTTTCCAAACAGGTTTAATCTGGTTCCCTCTTCCTTCTGGAAAGTCCTTATAGTTTGCGTCAGCATTGTTCCTCAAGGCTGAAGCAGAGATTTCTCCTGTGAAATTCCAGCATCCTGCTCATTTCTTCATCTGGAATTATTCTGGAGTCTCCAAAGTTTAGAAAAGACAGCAAGCCAACAAGGAAAAAAAGAGTATGAGATGGAAGGTTCTAGAACGCTTCTATCCAGCATTCATGGTCCTCTGGTGTTGCCATCTCTTTCAGAAATATCAAAAAGTCAGAAGACAGAGCCTGAAAATACACCCAAGAGCTTCCAAACAGTTCTCCAGAGCTTTCTCAGGCCCTAAACACACGATCCTGTCAGACTAGACAAGAAATACGCAAAGAAGACTCGGGGGCGGAGGGGAGGGGTGTATGTGGTTTAACATTAGTGGCTGACCTGTAAGCAGTATATTTATGGAAAATGTCTGCCACGAAAACTGTAGACTGAAAGTACTGTGTGACCACGGTCAGATGGAGCATGGAGGACCTGTCCCCAGACATGACCCAGCTCCATCCCCCACTCACTGTATGGCCTCCAGAGTTTCACATAAACTTCATGATCCTCTGAAATGTATAATGATTTCATACAATAATGTTTGTAGTATGCCCAGCACACTCAGTGCTAACTCCAATCGAAACTTCAATGTAAAATAGTGATTCTACTTTTTTTTACATTATATTAGCATAAATTAACTGTACAAAAGAGTGGGTCTCATTATGAGAGCTTCATACATTTGTATATAATGTACTTTGGTCATATGTACCCCTTCATTGACCTGCCTTGTCCTCTCCCCACCCCTCACTCCACCACACCTTAGCTGGTCCTCTTCTTCCCAAATAGTCTCCCCTTAAAGAAAAAAAATCTACCTTAATTATATGAACAAGAATAGGTATTTGTCCTTGACTAATTCTAGCACTTTTAAGTAAGGTCTTATTAACTTATTACTTATCATATATATACACTATATATACACATATATATTGCTTATCATACAAAATATGAGATATTCACAGGTACTTATCCCTATTATTTCCTTCTCCTTCCCTATCCTGCACCCCAAAAGTCCCTCTTCTGTGTTCATCTCACACACACACACACACACACACACACACACACACACGGTATATTTGTTTTTCTAAGTTTATATTATTCTATTTAATATTATGATCTCAGTTCCACCCACCATCTTTGACAAACTTTGCCAAAACAAGGCAGGACAGTCCAAAATTCCTGCTTCAGAGATAAGTCAGCCAGATACTCTAGACCTGTAGGCTGAAGGTGCATGCCCCAAAGAGGAACTCTGGGTGACTGTTCAGGCAGCCAAATGTCTCTCTTGTTAGGCAATATTACATCCTTCTGTGTCTTTGATGGAGTTGAAGACTAGATAGTTATAGCTGCAGTTTTTCTTAGTTATGATAGAAAGTAAGTTAGATGTAAAACTTTGGATTCACTAAGATACAGTAGATAATGCATTCTTTTCTCTGAATATACTAACTACAAATGGACAGAATATTGTGAATATAATCCTTACTTGAAAATTGTTATTGTATATAGTCTTACTATGTTTAGGTTAAAACCCTTTCATTTTTATTTAGACAAAAAGGAGAAAATGTTGTAGAATATTATTTTAAGGTGTATTACTTTTGTTTATGTTGCATTTGTTTAACTCTGTGAAGCTGTGTTACTGTGCTTGTCTAAAACACCTGATGGTCTAATAAAGATATAAACAGCCAATAGAAAGGCAAGAGAATGGATAGGCAGGTCTGGCAGGCAGGGAGAATATATAGAAGAAGAAATCTGGGGAAGGACGAAGATCTAGGAATGAGAGAGAAGGAGGAGGACTCCAGGGGCCAGCCACGCAGCCACCGAGCAAGCCACAGAGTAAGAGTAAGACTTACAGAAGTAAGAGAACGGGAAAATCCCAGAGGCAAAAGGTAGATGGGATAAGTTAAGCAAAGCTGGCTAGGCAGTGGTAGAGCACGCCATTAATCCCAGCACTCAGGAAGCAGAGCCAGGAGGATCTCTGTGAGTTCAAGGCCAGCCTGGTCTACAGAGCGAGATCCAGGACAGGCACCAAAACTACACAGAGAAACCCTGTCTCAAAAAAAACAAAAAAAAAAAAAGAAAAGAAAAAGAAAAGCTGGCAAGAAAGCCGGGCAACTGTAAGTAATAATAAGGCCTCCATGTGTGAATTTATTTGGGAGCTGGGTGGTGGGCCCCTAAAAAAGGGGGGAAAAACCAACAACAACCATGGTCTACAGAGTAAGTTCCAGGACAGCCAGGGCTACAAAGAGAAACCCTGTCTCAAAAAAACCAAAAAACAAAAAACCAAAAAATGTAAATGGAATTATTTGTAAAATTGCTTTCTTACTAATGTCCACTGATATCTATCATAAATAGTGGATGGAGAAAGAAATTGCATGGTGAAGGAAAATACTTTCTCTCAGATCATTAAAGTAGCAACCACTGAATCAAACAAGTGAGAGTGATGCTTCTTCTCACCTGTTGCCAACTCATAATTCCCACATAACAACTCCCATTCTCTCCAGCTGGCTACCCTGTTCTCCTTTTAGGCCTCCTCAACTATGGAATTTCCCGTAGTCCCCAACTTTTCATCTACTGCTTCTGTCTTCCCAGCCTCGCCTCCTTCCACTGCCTACTAATTCTCTATAAAACCTTCACACGTCACAAGCTAGCATGAGGCACGCTGGTTTTGAGGATGGAAAATGCACAAAAGGAGATACTTCCCTGCTTTATTAGGCTTAAAGTGCTGTTTTTACTTTAAAAGATAACTAGCAGCCATGCCACATACAACTTCCAAAAATGTATAAAAGCCACTGTTGAATCTGTATAGTTTTTCTTACACAATCAAATCGTCATACAATAAATTTGTGATATGCAAATTAGAAGGATATGTCCCACATCTCATTGGTACTGCTCCTAATATTCACAGGCTTAAAAACAATTTTCCACACTCTGAATGAGAATAACAAATTAGAAAGCAACAAGCGAGGCTACCAAAGCAACAATTCAACTTCCCGTCTTTCCTTAGTTATTCTGCTGGTTATCCAGAGGGACCAGAAGTTACTAGAAGACTGGTACAGATCACATTGCTTTCACACATTTGCCAACATAGAAAGAGCCATGTTCATTATAAGACTAAATTCTTCCTGGATGATAAAGATGATCTTCACATTATAAGACATCTCAAGATGTCCTCCAAGGTCATTCAGGAAAGACACACCATTTATTCCAAAGTCTTCAGTCATGTTTTGCTTGGAAAGTTCGATCCTGAGGCCTCCATATTATTCCCTTCTATGTCCAATGAAACAAAAGCACATCAACTTCTGTGGTTGCTATTATAATTGGCACTTCGGCCTTTCTACCCAGTGAGCACAACGTCCCATGAAAGATATCGAATCTACTTGAAGTTATCAAAAATCCTTCAGAACATATGGGTCTTGGTGGAAGCAACCTGCCAATAATATTGAGCAAGCTAAATAAAGAAAAAGGGCTAAGTGAGGCTGGCTGACATCCAAGCTCTGAACACACTGTCGATGTGGCAAGGCATCAGTTCAAAAGATCATCTCCTCAGTAGCAGGGAAACTAAGTTCAAAGTGAATGTTCCAAGGAAGCTAATTTCATGTTTGCGTTTAATCTCCATATTAAAGAAACATCAGACAAGTGGTGTTTAGAGAAACTCTGAGGCTAAATCCAAATTCTGGAACTCAAACTATGTTTGCCTTTTGGAAGAATAGCCATTTGGAAGAATGAACAAGAAATACAGGAAGGATTTTACAAAAGACATCAGATGTGGTTACACTCTGTGCTCCTGGGAGAAGAATGAGAGAGTGCTCCTTTCTGAGCGCCATGCTCCCCACATGTTCCTTGGTTGCTGGAAATCACTGATGCCTCTTCTTTCTCAGGCTGCCTGGCTCGAATTGCCTTCTGGGACCCCAAATATGCCAAGCTGCCACAGCCTCTTGTCATCAAAGGATAAAATAATCCTGGACAGGTAAAGTAGTAGCTGTCACATGCCTTCTACCTTGAATATTTGTGTGTCCCATGTAATTTTAATGTAACTATAAGCCAAAAAAGCATTTACTGGAAGCAAAATGTGGACCTGGAGTTGGCTGATATTTTGCAGTTCTGAGTTTTGGAGTTATTAATGTATGTCTATGAATTTGACATCTTTGAGGCGACTCATATACCACATGAATCTAAGTTTCCAATGGCCACCATTGAGCTACATTTTATGCAGAGAATTTTGATGCAACAAAATGACTTTAAAAAAATTTTTTTTGAGAATTTCATGCATCAGCACTGAATTTACATCATTCCCCCTCCCTCCCTCTCCCCATCCAGTTCCCTTGAGGTTCCCTTCCCAAATTCATGATCTCTACTTTATTATTGTTACATGTATAAACATTTATAAGAATATACCCAAGAGCTCCCAAATATGTTTTTACTTATCTATATTCCAGTGTACATACAAATACATGTGCACACATGTATATATAACCAACTGTGTCCATTCAGCTCTACTCCATGTCCATGTGTACAGAGCTGACTCCAGGGATTAAACAACCTATATGAGAGTTCATCAGCAGAGGCATCTGATCTCCCACTCTCAGTAGCTATTGACTCCTGGGGCTCTTCATATAGAGGTGGGAGCATGGAGAACGTCCCCTGTCTAGACTGGCATGTCAACTGCCATTATCACTGTGCTGGTCTTATTCAGGCAACCATATTGTTGGGAGTTTGTAGGTGCATTTTCCCTACAAAAGAACTTTTCTAAACATGAGCTGTCAGGTTGAAATAATAATAAATCAAGTTAATTGGGTTAGTTAAGTTGAAATAATAATACATCGAGTTAATTGGTTTAGTTAAGTTGAAATAATAATAAATCGAGTTAATTGGGTTAGTTAAGCCCAGCCGATGTTCTGCTTGATTGTCTCTAGGTTCATCTACTGGTCAGGTCTATCTAACCAACCTAAACACCCGAGGGCTGGTCCAGTCACCTTCACAGGGTGTAAGTAGAGAGGTGGCCCTCCTAAAGACAACTAAACAAGGAGCCATTACAATAGAGGATATAGAATATTCAGGTAGAAACAGGAGGAAAGAGAGTAGAATTGCTTTCATGGCTTTCTGGTCTTTAGGAAGAAGGAAGGGGAAGATTAATCTTTGTTCAGCTAGAGAGAAGAAGGAAACAGTCACCCTAAAGTTAAACAAAGAACAAAGAACGTAGACAGTAGAACCACGATCCTTATATCTTGTCCTTTCCCACAAAGAATTAAGAAATCTCACAGATAAGAGAAAAATGTAAGGGAAGTGACAAATTGAAATCAGGGAAAAGATTGTAATTCTGCCCATACAAGGGGAGCTCCAGGCATCTTACCAAATACTCTGAAGCATATTATATAAAACTTGAGTGTAAGTGCTGAGCTTGGTGGTGCACGCCTTTAATCCCAGCACTCTGAAGGCAGAGACAGGTGGACCTCTGTGAGTTTGAAGCCAGCCTGGTCTACAGAGTAAGATCCAGGGCAGCTAGAGCTGTTACACGGAGAAACCCTGTCTTGAAAAACCAAACATCTTGAGTGTAAGCAAATATTTTCCTATTAATATTAGGAAAATTTATAACAGACTTCTGTGGACAGTGTAACTGATGAGATAGAGAAAAGGTACCCCGCTACAATCTCAAAGCAAATGTGATGGATTTCATCTGCATGCCAACTGTGATTCACCAGAGAAATAGATCTAACAGGTGGTATATTTTTTTAAGGAATTGCCCAAAGCCATGGGGGAGGCTAGCAGGACTAAAATCTGCAGGGCAAAGCTGCACGCTGAAAACTCACATAAGAAGTGATGTTGCCATCGTCAGGCTGATGTATGTAAACCAGACTGGGAATCTGGAAGCTAGAATTTCTGTTACAGTCTTGAAATGAATTTCCTCTCTCTTCCAGAAAACCTACATTTCCTCTAAGAAGGCCTTCAATTATTAGTGCCTACAATAATTTCTTTTACTTACAGTCAACTGATATAAATGTTGATCATATCTATAACCTTCACAGAAACATCAAAATCAGATATTAGTGAAAGCAATGAGGCACCATAGCTTATATACATGGATATATAAACTTAACTGCCATAATAAGCCTATGTTTTTAATAGCATCTCATATAACTTGAGAGCACATCAATAAGAGACAGTTGCATGACAGACTAGGTAAATTTGAGCCATCACTATAAAGGTTTGTTTCAACAAATTATGATGTAGCCATGCAATGAAATTCTAAACCCATAAATGACACAATTTCAAATGACTGAAAATTTTAAAAGGTAAGAAGACATTTCTGACATAGAATAAACAAAAAATTAGAATTTTAAGAATATCTAGAACGATATGCTCATTATAAATGAGCAAGTTCACAATGTGAAGAGTTGGCAAGAGAAACAAATATGTCAGATTCGTAATCATCATATCTGAAATGAATGACCTGTATTGTCTGGTTTTCTGTAGTTTTTGCAAAAAAAAAAATATGAGTAGAAAATGTCATTTTTTATAAATAAGAACTACCAAATTACAAATTTTAAGATCTCATTTTTGACTCCGCCAAGTGGCAAATGAACTCAGCCGTCCAGACAGGACTAATAGCCTCTGAGGCAGAGCCAAGATGTAGCAATATGTGGACAAGATCTGTACCAGACCTGAGCAGACAGCAAGTTAAAGCTTTAACGCTCTTCACCACGCACCTTCTCCAAAATTAATTACAGTAAATCGTTTGCAGGGCAGGGGCCATGGCAGCACAGCACTGCTCCAAAGATGCCTGCTTCGGAGAAGGCTGCCAGGAGTCATCTGGATCCTCTGGCCTCTGGCTAGGATGCAGCCAGCAAAGCCACAGAGCCAGGCAGTAGCAGATCAAGGACTACTCAGGCCTGGAATAAACCGACTCCCTTTCCTTTATTCTCAGGCTCTTCCAAAGATAGGAAGGTGACCTTCTCCCTTCCCCAAAACCTGCTATGTGGCACTTCATGGGATAAAATCCCCTGAGTTCCTCCCTGCCGTAAGCCAGACATCCCAGGAGGACGTGGTTCTCCGTGATGAGGTTTACACATATTCCCCATAATTCCTACCCAAGTACAGATATAGGCAGGCAGTCCCCACTGGAGTTGAGGCCGTTTACTAGATTCTTTTTATTTTGTTATTATTAAAAATAAAGTAATATTTATTTTCACGCAAGTTTAGGACAGAAATCTATACTAGATCCAAAGTGCACACCTACAGCTCACATAACTGAAACCTAAACATATCTTTAGAATAGAGAATACATTTACATGCAGTGGTGGTGTTTCGTGCTCACTGTCCCCGAGTCCTACGCATCTTTCACCCAGTGAATTCTGCCAGCCAGTCCACAGTCGTGCATTGAACATTCTCTTGCTTTGTAACAGTTACAATACAGTCCACTGTTTAGAAGGACCAGACTGGATCCCTTTTTATTAACAGACCCTAATGGCATCCACAGTAGAGGGTTCCAAAAGTAACTTTGGCAGTTTATGTTACAGTATAAATTAGAGTTACTGATTCACTGGGAGACTAGAGCCTTTCTACAAAGCACATTCACACTACACACACACACACACACACACACACACACACATTTCTTCCCTACTGCTATGTCAAAGTGGCTGAAAATCCCATTATACGATTTTCTCCTTTGGGTTGATACTCTCTCCAGGATACCCCCCATTAAAATGCAAATATGATTCCTGAGAGGCAATATAGTAATTTATTAGCATCCTTTATACTAGGGAGAAGCAAAAGTTGTCCTTGGTATCAGAGAATGACCAAGCCTTCGAAATGCCACTTAGGCTCATCACTAGCAACCCATTCAGGGCAGCTCCGTGCAGCTGTGACATTTCTACTTAGCTCTTCTATCACAGAGATTGGCTCTAAGAGATTGAATCTTTTCTTTCTCCCCAGACAGCTCCAGAAATTCTGGAGAAACATCTTAGGACTGACAGTTTCATCCTTGCTGGAGGCTAGTTTCACCTGGGTTTGACTCTGTGTGGTCTGTGTGGACATACAGGCTAGAAGTGGGTCTTTCTCAGGGAATGAAAAGCATGCCTCCTAGATTTTTATAATGTCCTCCTGTACTGACTGCCAGAGACACCAGCAAATGCAGGAAGGGCATCCCTGAGAAGTATATCTTTGATAAGTTCTCAAAATTTTACAGTAAAGCAACTTTGGGCCAAAGGTTTGCAAGCTCCCTGACTATTCACAGAGTCTCAAAATCAAACTGAGGCAGGTTCTAGTACATGCCTTTCAAGTTTGGCTATTTTGACTCTGTAGGAAAGACCAATGTTACCATGGACTGAAACAAGCGTCATAAAATGTCAAGAGAACTGGATTTTTTCTTGTCTTCAACACATGCCCTTTAAGACTCCAAGGGAGTCATTTCAGTCTTGTTAAAAATTGAGAGGCTTGGGGCCAACAGAGAACCAAGGCAAGTTTCCATGTCCCCAAGATAAAGTCATGACCCACAAGGTGTGTAGAGAACTGTGTATGTAGAAAACTATGTTCTCATCATGCCTTCTAGCCAGTGATGTAGGTCATATATGCACAGCAAGTAGGCAGAAATTGGCCCTACTGGGGCTAGAGAGATGGCTCAGAGGTTAAGAGTATTGACTGCTCTTGCAGAGGACCCAATTTCAGCTCCCAGCACCCACATGGCAGCTCACACCACCTGGAACTCCAGTTCCAGGGAATCCAGGACTCTCCTGACTTTTGCAGGCACTGCACACACATGGTGTATGGACAAGCGTGCAGACAAACACTCATACTCATAGAAATAAAATGTATTTTTAAAAGAAAAGAAACAGCATGAAATCAACTACAAGCTTTACCCTTTTGTCGGAAATCACACTGTCTGAATGGTAAATATGGCCAATGTGGTACAAGTTTTATTAACCACCAAAGTAAGTCTGTCATTATCTTCAACTGAGTTACTTTGGGGCACTTCTTCAGCCTTCTCCCAAGTTATACCATTAAAAGTATTCACTTTGGGAAGTGTGGCAAAGGAGGTTAAATGGAGATGATTTAATCAAAAGATTCAATGAAATTATGATTTTTCAGAACATTGGCTTTTACGATTAGAAGTTCAACTGGAATGTGTTAACATTTGTTTGTTTGTTTGTTTGTTTGTTTGTTTGTTTGTTTGTTTTTCCCCTTGGTGCTAGGGATCTAACTCAGAACACCATGCATGCAAGACAAGCAATCTACCACTAAGCTTCATCTCTAGCCCTTGGAGTGTGTTAACTTCTGATGGTGGCCATGACTCCCAACACTTCCTCAATGGGTAAACTGAAGGAGATCTGGGTCATGGTCTGTAAAACAGTGATACAATCAAAATTATACAATTGAAATCATATATATACCAACAACAAAAATGGACTCAGCAGTTTGTGAATATGTGTGTGTGTGTGTGTGCGCGCGCGATCATGTAGGCCACAATAACAACCAAAGAAAAAGAGGCTATCAACCCAGACTCAAAAAGACAAACATGGTATGTCCTCACTCATAGGAGGATACTAAATGTAAAACAAAGATGACTAGACTGCTACTCACAACTCCAGGGAGGCTACCTAGAAAACAGGACCCCAAGAAAGACACAGGGATCACCCAATGACAGAGAAATGGATGAGATCTATATGAGCAACATGGACGTGAGTGGGGGTAATGAAGGGCAAGGGTCTACGGAAAGAGAGCTTAGGGGAGCGGGAGATCCCAGCTGGATCAAGAACAGAGAGGGAGAACAAGGAATAAAAGACCATGATAAATGAAGACCACATGAGAATAGGAAGAAGCAAAGTGCTAGAGAGGTCCACAGAAATCCACAAAGATACCCCCACAATAGACTGCTGGCAATGGTCGAGAGACAGCCGGAACTGACCTACTCTGGTGATGGGATGGCCAAACACCCTAATTGTCATGCTAGAAACCTCATCCAAGTACTGAGGAATCTGGATGCAGACATCCACGGCCAGGCCCCAGGTGGGGAGCTCCAGGAGTCAAATTGGCGAGAAAGAGGAGGGTTTATATGAGCAAGAATTGTTGAGACCAAGGTTGGATAAAGCACAGGGACAAATAGCCAAACGAATGGAAACACATGAACTATGAACCAATAGCTGCGGAGCCCCCAACTGGATCAGACCCTCTCAATAAGTGAGACAGTTGATTAGCCTAATCTGTTTGGGAGGCATCTAGGCAGTGGGACCGGGTCCTGTGCTCATTGCATGAGTTGGCTGTTTGAAACCTGAGGCTTATACAGGGACACTTGGCTCACCCTGGGATGAGGGGACTGGACCTGCCTGGACTGAGTCTACCAGGTTGAACTCAATCCTCAGGGGAGTCTTTGCCCTGGAGGAGATGGGAATAGAGGGTGGGCTGGGGGAAGGCGGGGTGGAGGGGGTGGGGGGGTGGGGGAGTGGGGGGGTTGGGTGGGGGGGTATGGTTGCGGGAGGGGGAGAACAAGGGAATCCGTGGCTGATATGTAAAATTAAATTAAATTATAAAATTTAAAAAGAAAAGAAAAAGAAAAAGAGGCTATCAAACTGAACGTTGTGGGGCAGGACATGGGCGTTGTTTGAAGGTGGTAGCTAGAAGGGATTGGAGCAAGGAAAGGGAGAGGTGAAACTGATGTAATTCTATTTCAATTAAAAACATATTAAAATAAAATACAATATAAAAATTGTATATGGAGACATACATGTGTAAAAGTACTTGTATGTGTGTATATATGGTATGTCTTCCTCCTAGCATATAGTTTCTGAAACCCATAGACTCTTCTGAAATGAAGACTGTAGAAGACAGGGGCTCCTAGACAGTCTCAGGATGGGGACTAGTTGCCATTAAAACCAACCTTATGATCAGAGACTGGAAGTTAAGGGAGAAGAAAGGAGTACAGGTTGAGCCATGCCTACATTTTTTTAACCACCATAAGGCCCCCAAAGGATAAGTACTGGGAGCCTCTGAGTGGATGAACACATGGGAGGTCGTGTGCCTGGAGAGGAGCGTGGAATTCCATAGTCCTTCTCCTTTACCGTGTCTTAAGCATTTCTTCTATCCAGTTGTTTCTGAGTTGAACCCTTATATTAAAAATGAGTAGCCATAAGGAAAACACTTTCCTAAGTTCTGTGAACCATTCTAGCAAATGTTCCGACTCAGGTTAAGTGTCAGGGAACCTCCCATTGACATTGATGTACTGATTAACCTTCTAGACTTGTCTGACATTTTAAGTAGGGGCAATCTGTGGGATGGGGCCCTTTACCTGCGGGCTGTGTGCTAACAACAGTGCCAGAATTAAATTGAGTTGTGAGATATGCCTAGGTGGAGCTGGAGAATTGCTTGGCATGCAAAAAGCACACAGCTGTTATCAGAAGTGACGTAGTGACGTGAGGATGGAGACCAGGAGAAAACAGTTCCTTCCTTCCTTCCACCCAGCATTCATCAAAGTGATTTGCAGCGGAGTATGCAAACCCTCCCTAGCCCAGCTTCCTCATTTCTGAACAGCAGTTTGACTTCCTAGCTAATTTGGCTTTTATTAAGACTAATCTGAATTCTAAATAAACTCTCGGAGTTGCTTAGAGATAAACACTATATAAATAAAGAGCAAAGAACACTTGGTGTTTGGAAGTGTATTTTGGAACTGTATGTATTTTCCCATGCCAGTTGCAGACCTCCTATGAATTTGTGCACACAGGGAACTTCTGTGTTATGACCTTATTACCTCCTCACCTTTCGCCTACATCAACTCTTTCTTTTTATCTTAACCATCCATTATCTTATCACTCCTAAAATTGCTCCACGAAGCCCCTTTCCATAGCCATCTCCATCAAAGTTTCCCTCGGAGCCCTGCTCATACTCCCTTGGTTGTCTTAAATAATTCATATACATAATTTTAAATAGATTATAGTTTTGCCCCAGTAAAATAAGCTTTAAATCATTTTCTTTCTCCAAAATAAGAATCCAAAAACTGGATGACTCTTTTCAAGAGTCATTTCTGTCCCTCCAAACACTTTGGCATGGGTCCCCTGGACCTGCCACAAAAAGCCACACTTGGTGGATAACCTCTACGTGACAGATAGCATAAGGGTGTGCTCTCTCCCGTCCTAGCATGGACAGCTCTGCCTAATTGGCTACAGTGTCTGGCCCTTATTAGAACCAGTCAGTACTATACATGGTAAAGAATGCATTTCTGATAATACTTAAGTTAGGTTTGGACCAAGGCCAAGAGTCTCTCTGGCAGACTAAAGCCACTTTTCCAACACTCCACTTTTAGCAAGATACATGATAAGGAAATAGAAACAAGACATCATGGGTCACGTGGCCACATGCCCCCACTTCCTCAATTAGTCACAATCTTTCTTCTCCCTAACTCTCTCTCTCTCTCTCTCTCTCTCTCTCTCTCTCTCTCTCTCTCTCCTGCTAGTTTTTTCTTAAAAACTTTGCTCCCAGTACATTTGAAATTCAGGACCATCTTTTAGAAGATACTTTTAAAGATTTGAATTTTAACTACAAAATTTAACTGACTTAACACAGTTCTTCACCCTAAGATCAAACACTTTTGTTAAAGAAAATTTTAATTTAAAGTACTTCATTCTCTGAAAATAGGAGTGAGGGGATCTCCAAATTAAAGAGAAAAATGTACAAACAAGTGGGATTTGACCCTTCTAAAGCCAATGTTGGAAAGTTCTGGCCATATCCCTCTGGGTTAGAATGTGGTAACAGGGCCTTCGTTTGGTACTGCTAACTTAGCATCTCCAGCCCTAATCTGAGAGCTGTGCATAGATCAGCTCTTTGCCCTCTTGGACCTAGAAGTCAATATTTATGAAAGGACATTATTTGAAGTTCTAACAATAATTGTGTGAAGTATGTAAAAACAATAATCAGTATGGTGATATTTTATTTGTACTGAAATGTGATTTTATTTGTATGTTAATAAATAAAGTTGCCTGGGGGTCAGAGCTAGTAGCAAGCCATAGCAGAAGCCCAGTGGTGGTGGCACACACCTTTAATCCCAGCACTAGGGAGGCAGAGCCAGGTGGATCCCTGTGTGTTCAAGGATACAGCCAGCATTAGAGACACACGCCTTTAATCTCAATACCAACCATAGAAGACCTGGAGGTCTGTATAGATGGGCAGTGACGAGGAGGTCATGTGGTTGAGTTTATAACCAATGAGAAGGCAGAACAGAAAGTCTATAAAAAGACAGATACACAGGAAGTAGGGCTCTTGCATAGAGGAAGGATAGCAGTGGCAGTGAAGGGTAAGGTTTTTAGCTCTTAGCTATTGCTCTGACCTCTTGGACTATTAACTCTGCTTTTGGCTCTGTGTTTCTTATTTAATAAGACAATTCATCTACAAATCAGGGCCAGAGAAAATGGCTCAGTGGGCAAAATATTTGTTGCACAAAGATGAAAACCTGAGTTCAGATGCCTAAAACCCACATATAAACTGGTGTGGCAGTATACACTCATAACTCCAGTGCTGGGGTACAAGACAAACAGCTCCCCAGGGCTCCCTGGCCAGCTTGTTTAACAGAAATGGTCAGTTCTGGTCTCTCACTAATAATGCGAAAGGCAGTAGAGGAAGACTTCCAGTGTTGACTCCTGGCTCCCACAAGCACACTCGTGGATGCATTCACCCCATTGGCACACAGAAATCATACACCAAGCATGATCATCAAGACCATACCGTCTCGTACACATTCTCTGTTCCCTTGTGCTGCCTTCCAGAAAGTTTCATGTGTCGCACATTACTACACAATTGAAACTCCTTTCAAGTATGTGTAAAGGAAGAAAGAAAATGCTCAGACAATACTTACTAGTAAAAGAAAATCCTCCAAAATATAAATAATAATACTTTATTTGAAATAGCTCCAGTAAAGAAAATAATCTAATTTTTGTATATTGTTTTGCTTGGCTACTTAATAAGATTTTTGGATATCCAAAGCCAACAAGAGATGGACATCAGTTCTTTAATTTGAAATTATATTGTGTCCAGGAGTGAGTGGAGAACCATGACTCCTAGAAATATCAGGCTCTAAGAATTAGAGATGGACATGATGTTAAAAGACATTTTAGCAATTCCCTCACTTTAGGGTTGGAGAAACCTAGGTCCAAAATGCTAGCACCCTTGGACATGAGCATCAAAGGGCAGACAGCCTCTCATTCAGATGATGTTTCTTGGGATTTCACTAGGAATTAGACCAGCGAGAAGGTACAGACATCTGGGAGCCTCAAGCTCTTCATTAGTGAGATGAAAGCACCAAGCATATTCCATGTGGGCATCAGCAATCAGAACTTAATACCCAACACACTCAGCCTGGTGCAGAGGAACTCAAAATCTACTAGCTGCTTCCATTGTAAGTGGCAGGTTAAGGCAATGAACCAAAGAAAGCTAAGCCAATGGGTTCCTTTCTGGTAATCTTCCTCTAAGAATTCATCACTGAAATAGTGAGAACACTAATCCAAACATACAGTCCAGAAAATTCTCTAACATAATCTATATATGTGTATAAACTGGAGCTCCATTGTTTATTAGAGAGACAGTAGGCATAACTGTTAAAAATCATGAACTCTTAAACTAATCGGTCTGTGTTCAAACCTAGCCCAGCCATTTTCCCACTGGGTAACAATAAGCAAGTTATTTAATGTCTCTGTGTCACATTTTCCTCTTCTATAAAAGGGAATACTACTAGTGCCTATTTTGTAGGCACTATTAGGAAAAAGAATGCAGATATTTGGAAAGCACTCAGAATGGTATCTGGGCCAGTATGGAGTATCATCATCATCATCATCATCAATATCATCATCAACAACAACGTCAGCATCAGTGTCATATTACAACACTATCTTACACACCAGAAGTTGTTGGTTGTTTTTGCTCGTTTGCTCTTTTGGTTCTTTGATCTTTAGGGGTCCTGCCACCCAGCCCCCAAATAAGTAACACATGGAGTCTTATTCTTAATTATAAATGCCCAGTCTTAGCTTGGCTTGTTTCTTGCCAGCTTTTCTTAAGTTATCCCCTCTGTCTCTGGCCTTGGGCTTTTATCTTTCTCTATCCATGTATACCTTTTCTTTCCTTCTTACTCCATGTCTGGCTGTGTAGCTGGGTGGCTGAGTGGCTGGCCCCTGAAGTCCTCCTCTTTGATCCCTCTCATTCCTTCTTTCTTTTCCTCCTAGATTTCTCCTCATATTTATTCTTGCTGCCTGCCATCCCTGCCTATTCTTTTTCCTGCCTTGCCATTGACCGTTCAGCTCCTTATTACACCATCAGGTGTTTTAGACAGTCAAAGCAACACAGCTTCACAAAGTTAAACAAATGCAACATAAAAAAATACAACACATCTTTGCATCATTAACAAATGTTCCACAGCATAAACAAATGTAACACATCTTAAAATAATATTCTACAACAATGGGATAAGATATCTTTTGTAGTGGAAGTCCCTAAAAAAAAAAAAAAAAAAAAAAACTTTCAGAGCCCTGGATCCTAATGATGAGATTATGCTGCAAACCATCTACTGCTCAAATTCCAACCTCAGAAATACTTAAGACACTTTATACACTGGACTTAAAAAATAAGAAATATTCTGAGATAAGAATAAAAATAAGAATAAGAAATAATAATAACAAGATGAAGAAGGAGGAAGAGGAGGAGGGGAAGAAGAAGAAAAGAAGAAGAAGGAGGAGGAGGAGAAGGAGAAGGAGAAGGAGGAGAAGAAGAAAGATAAAAACAAGCAATGATTCTGAGAATGCCAAGGTGATGCAATGAAATACTGTAGGTAAATAGAAACTGACTTACCCATGTCTTTAGAGTAGAGTTTGCCATCTGCTCTTGGCTTACAGCCATGCAGATAGACTGTTGGAAGGACTTTCTGTTTAGTGGAATTTACTTTTTTGTGCTTTGTACCTGTGAGATCACAGCACTTAATAGAGTTTGGAGGGAGTCATATATTCATCCAACCATTTTACAAATAAGGAAACTGAGATCCAGATGAGTACAGTGATAAGCCAGCATGTGGCTTGTAAATAATGGAGCCTCTGAAGGAAAATGTTTTTAGAACCTTAGCCATCACCAGGCATCAGAGAACATTCCCAGCTTCATACTATAAATCTGATTAACTAGATCCATATTTTATAAATAAGTAGCTTAAGGAGCAGGAGTACTTCACCCAGTTGAACTTCAAATTACTTTAGATCAAAGTAATGTATCTTTTTGGATATCAGACTCTCACTTAAAAATTTATGTGCTTTAAAATTCCTGTTACAGAGAACATAAACAGTACATTGAGTTTGATCAGTCAGTAAAAAATTAATCTCAGGGGGTAAATGTTTCATCTTTGAGGGCATCGGAGAACTGCATAACAAGCATTTTACTAAATTCCATTCTGGCCCCAAATCATCTGCTTATGTCATATGGACGAGCAGCTTCCTGAGAAGCTGCTGTTCCTCACAAGGCCTCCCGTACAAGATGGAGGCTCTTCTGGAAATAATCCCACCATTCAACATCTTCCACGTTTGCCATGACCTAGACGTACAAACATGGCCTGCTCATGTCTGTGTTTAACTTACGATTCAGATTTGGGTGAATCAGACCTCTTAGCTCCACTGTCTACTATCAGCCGAAGTCACAAGCCCTGCATCATGTTTTATTAAGTGGACTGCTTTCCCTTTCATGCTTTATCCTGACTCCCACTCCCCTCCCGGCTAGAGCCATACACTCTAATGTTGATTAAAAAAAAAAACAATAGGTGTTGTGGTGGTTAATTTTAAGTGTCCAATTAAGAAATACTCGGGTAGCTGGGAAAGGGTGATTGTGTGAGAGTGGGAACACTGGATCTCAGTGGACATGACCTGGTTTCTCTAAGGACTACCAGATAAAATGCTTGGAACATCTTTATGGGGTTAGACTTGCACTACTAATGCAAGAGGGGTTCCCAACTGCCTCACTGATAGTTGGCACGAACTGCCTTTCTAGTCATCTGTCTAGTGTAATGGTTCTCAACCCATGGGTCTTGACCCCTTTGGGAGTCAAACAACCCTTTCACGGGAATCATATCAGATATCCTGCATAGCAGATATTCACATTGTAATTCATAACTGTAGCAAAATGACAGTTATGAAGTAGCAACAAAAATAATTTTATGGTTGGGGTCACCACAACCTGAAGAACTGTATTACAGGGTCACCGCATTAGGAAGGTTGAGAACCACTGGTCTAGTGGATAGTAGAATGTTAGTGGACCTCTTCAGGATCACCAGCTCTTAAAAATGTTTCAATTTCTCCTCTTCGATAACATGAATTTCTAAATTCCATACACACCATGCACGAGTCCTGAGCAACCAGAAGCGGTATCTTGGGACCATGCACAGAGATTCTTTCCACACCAATCTGTTCCAATATTTCTGTTTTGCAAAGCCATTGATCTCAACATATTTCTCATAGGCCTTTGTTCTCCCGGGGGACGGCGCGGGTAGCCTCTCTTAAAGGCTTTCCGAAGGTTTCTAACCTCGACCTCTGTGGGTTGGTACACTAGGATTGAGTTCATTCTCACTCCCTCTTCCTTTTCTCATTTGCCCCCTCCTTCCCTCTTCCTTCCCACATCTCCCCTTCCTTTTGGCCACCTAGATCCTGACACGCTCTTTCTTTCTTACCTCCTTCCTCCTCTCTAGGGAGAACTCAGTGCTCTTCCTCCAAACAGAAGAGAGGCAATGGGGAAGCCTGGGGACACTGGATTACAGGGAAACACCATCTGCCTACACTCAGGTTTCCACAGGAATACACTTAAAACGTCCTAAAGCACTTTACACATCACTTAACTTTCTCGGAAACCTACAGAACTCATTACCATTTGTAGATAAAAATAGAAACCAAGACAGAGAAAAAAGAAGAGCATTTTGTGAGGTAATAAGATGGGTGACCTCCAGGTGATCTACTTCAGAGAAATCTGTGTCTTTTCCGTTGCCCTTGCCTCCCCACCGCATCAGGAAACCTGTTCAGAACAGCAACTCCCCTGTTCTCCCGGTCTCCTTTTTTGTAGGTCCAGTATCCGAGCTGCAAGGAGATTCTGGCAAAAACTGTAAACTGTCATCTTTGCTTTTGGACAATGGCTTCTGGTTGTTCTTAAGCACTTGCAAGAATTCTTATTTCAGTGTCAGTGATTCTGTCATAAGAAGCATTTTAAATCCTCGGCTATTGCTGTAATATTCACAACCGCACAAGCAGCAGTTCATTTTTCAGACTACATTGTGCTTCCTGATTGTATCTCATGTAAACAATCATGGTGAGTTAGAACTCTTATATGGAGTCTCGATTTTAAATGTTAAATCTCTAGGTATAGACACAGTTTGTTTCAGTTATTTAACTATACCCACTTGTTGGCAATTTGAGCGTTATATTGTCATCTATGAAAATCTGAAAACCAATTTGTGTGTGTGTGTGTCCATTTTTATGATCAAAATAGGTTAACTATGCTTGAAGAACACTTTTTTATGCCTCAAGTGAGCGATGGTCAGCACGCACCATTTGTGAGCGAGGACAGGCTGTGAGGCCAAGTGAAAAAAGACACTGTCTCCACAAGCCAAATGATTTACATCACAAGTCTTGGTTTATTTTCAATAATATACACACAGGGCTGGTATATATATAACTTAGGGCTGGCAAGCTTGCCTGGCATCTATGAGGCCCAAGTTAATATTTCCAGTTCTGAAAAAGAATGTAACATGAAAATAATAACACCTGAATGTGTACGTTTAAGAGTTAGCATGAGGATTAAATGAAATCATGGATGTATAACACCTGGCATATATTAAGCATTGAAATGCTACTTTTCTTTCTTTTTCCTCTAGAGAAATAATAGAACCACCATGAGCACCATGTGTAGCAGGAAGTATGAGAATACTGCAGAGATTTGGACATTTTCATCTTTGAAATGAACCCAGCAACAGTCATGTGAGCACTTGTTCAAATAAGAGGCTTGGCTTTTGCACACAACAGGAACCTTGCATGCTGGTAAAGAGGCATTGCCACTAAATAATTGTAAACGCCACATGAGCTTGAAGCAGAGGCTTTTAGCACAACATCCAGTGCCATCCGGATGAATTGTTTCAGTCAAACAAATGTATTTGGGGCCCCACCACCTATTTCCTTCTATGCTGAGAGTCTCTTACATATCCAAAGTACCCTTTGAATCAGGGAGGGCATCTTGTGTGGATGAGATACCTAGGGAGTAAAGAATTGTGAGAGTGCCCTAAACCCATGCATCTTTTAAAGGAAAAAGCAGGTATTTAACATAGACATCATTCTTATAGGGCCAGGACCGCCTGCTGCTGTTGCTGGTGCTTGTCTTTTGTTTTTATAATCATCCAAAAAAGCACAACCCAATTGCTGTATGATATTTTGTTTGTGTTCTGACAATAAAGCTTGTCTGGAGATCAGAGGGTGGAGCTAGCCCTAGTTAACCATAGAGGTCAGGCAGTGGTGGCACACACCTTGAATCCCAGTACTTGGGAGGAGGAAGCAGGAAGATCAGGAGTTCAAGGCCACCCTGGGCTACATGAGATTGAACCAGTCTAAAAGAGCAACAGAGCTGGGTGGTGGTGGTGCATGCCTTTAATCCCAGCACTAGGGAGGTGGAGACAGGAAGGTGGGTGGGGGCAGGAGGGTGGGTGGGGGCAGGATCTCAGCCCCCATTCGGTGTGAGGATTCAAGAGGTACGAAGTGACAGTGGCTGCTGTTCGGGGTCTCTGATCTTTCAGCTTTCCCCCTCAATATCTGACTCTGGGTTTTTATTGTTAAGACTAATTAGGATCACACTACACCCAATGACCTCATATTCACCTCATTCAATCTCGTTTATCGGCAGGTAGTCATCTTTATTGTGGCCTTCCTTGTGCAATCATGCTAAACTGCTTCAGAATCACCTTTGTTTATAACTTACACAATGCATTCTTCCTAGAAAAAAAATAATGTCTCACATTTATTCCAAGAAAATAGAAGCACACGCATCCGAGTTAGTAATTAGCCAAATAAAAGCTTCCCTCAACAACTGTCCATCTCCTTGCCCTGTTCAAGAAAGCACAGGCAACAGGCCCATGAGGAAAGAGCAAAACTTTGAAATAGTGTGCAATAGCATATAAGGATTTTTCTCTACCACAGCCCAGAACACAATTAGAAGAAAGAGAATACAAACCTAGTATATAGCTGAGAACAAATGATTTATTGAAGGGCCTTAGGATGTAGATCATTCTAGCAGGCCTCGAGATTCCCTATTAGAGCATGGAAAACTCTGTCTCTTCAGTGTCATGACTTTAGGAAGGAGAGTGGGCAGCTTGCTATAAACCTGCCTTGAGCAGCCTATAGATTCTAACAAGGACAAGACTGAGCTACACCTCAGTTATATATATTATGTAGTGTCCAGTGAATTAGGCTTCCCTCTTATACATGAATCAAGTGTTTCTCAGCTTAGATCCAGAAGACCACCAGCTTATAACAAAATGTAGTGGGCAGGGGATTAAAGGCCCAGACCCAAATGGGAATTAGGACAGCATGAGTTAGGTGGCTGGAGACACAAAGCAGCAGAATGGAACAGCGACTTTGGATGAGGAAGATGAGAAAAGACTAAAAGACACTGTCATAATTATCATGCCTGAGGTACGAAATCTCTCTCTAAAAAAAAGAGTCTTCAAATGTTTCATTATTTGAAGTCTAGAAAGATTTTCTAATCATCACCATAACCACATTTATTACCTAATACCATGCTCCAGGTACTCTTCCCAGTGCATTATGTATACAAGTGTACTTTATTCCCACAACAGCATTACAGGAGAGACATCATTATCCCCCTCTTCTACATATCCCCTCTCTTCTATAAATGGAGAAACTGGGAGACATATAAGCAAATAGAGAAGCAGGGTAAAAGACTCAGCTCCACTTAGAGACCATTTGTGTCACTGTTCCACACATTGCCTGTCAGTGGGGAAGGGCAGGAGCCTGTGGCTTGGCCCATCCATTAATAACAATGTGTCGCAGTCACCGTTCTACTGCTTTGAAGAGACACCATGACCAACACAACTCTTTGCAGAGTTGACCTTAGGAAGAAAACATTTAACAGGTGGCTTGATTGCAGTTTCAGGGGCTGAGTCTTTTATCATCATGGCAGGGAGCATGGCAGCATTCAGGTGTAGTGCTGGAGAAGTAGCTGAGAGCTACGTCCTCATTCATAGGTGGAAAGAGAGAGAACTCTGCCTGGCTTGAGCTTTAGAAACCTCAAACCCACCTCCAGTGACATACTTCCTCTAACAAGGCACACCTCCTAATCCTTGTAGTACTTTCAAATAGTTCCACTGTCTGGTGATCAAGCATTCAAATACATGAGCCTACGTGGGACATTCAACACACCACACAATGCATGTGTCTTCATTATTTTCTTACCATGAGGAAGCAAAGCTCCCAGGGTCACATGGTGGTCTTTGGAGCCTTCTCAGCTTCTCATCATCACCCATCACCACACACAAGCTTTCAGGCCAGGATAATTGTTATATGGCTTGTGACAAGAGCCTAGTTGGTCTTTTTTCTTTGACCTACTACTAAGCTCCATAAGAAAAGCTTTCTTACTGATAAATTCCCTTTGAGGGCCAACATGTCATTCTCTCAGGCCAGACTATCATGAAAACTTTTATAAAGAGGATCCCAATACTCCCTTCCTCACATGGCAGAAGAATCTATGTCGTTATTCTTTTGTAGAATTATATGGATTTATTCACCGCAACAAGTGAGGCAATGACATAAGCTCATTTAACTAGCAAAAGGCAGAGACTACTGAGAGTAGCACAGTCAGGGTTTACCAGCCCTCATGCCTCCTAGCTAGCCCAAACAATCATTTCAAAAGTAATAATTACAAAGCCTGAATTATAAAACAACTATGAGTTAGGAAAAATGTGTTCACAATGTGCTATGGAACAAAAGTGTCCTTTGTACACTGTTAATATGTATTACTCTCATTAGTTCATAAAAAGCTGACAGGCCAGTAGCTGGGCAGGAAGTTAAGCAGAAAAACCAAACTGAGAATGATGGGAAGAAGGAGGGGAGAGTCTAGAGAGATGCCAGCCAGTTGCCAAACAAGCAGGATGTGTAAAAAATGAGGTAACAAGTCATGAGCCATGCGGCAAAACATAAATAGAAATATTGGTTAATTTAAGTGTAAGAGTTAGCTAGTAACAAGTCTGACTGTTAACCAAGCATTTATAAGTAATATTATGCCTCTGAGTAGTTATTTGGGAATTGGCTGGTGAGTGAGAAATGTCCGTTTACAACAATGCATTCAAAATAATTCACAGGCATGTAAATAAACAGGATCTTATATTCTAAAGCAAGGTCAGCATGCTATAGCTCTTGGATCTAATCTGACTCATAGGCCAATTTTTATATGATCCTAAGCCAAACATAGCTTTTATCTCCTACCACTCCCACATCAATATAACATTGTCTCATTATGTAACCCAAGATGGCTCCAACCTGAAATCCTTCTGCCTCAGCACTCTCAATGCTGAGACTGCAAGCATGAGTCATAATACCTGGCTTTTAAAGAGCTGGGGTGGGCTGGGTGGGGGGACAGATAAAATAGCATGGAACACATAAGCTGTTTTAGAATATTTAATTATGTGTTTATATGTATGTTGGTGTGTGAGTTTGTACACATGAGTGCAGTATCCGTGGAGGCCAGAAGATGGCGTTGCATGGGAGCTGGAGTTACAGGCAGTTGTCAGCCAACCCACATGGGTGCTGGGAACTGAGCTCCACAAAAGCAGTCTGCACCCTTAACTGCTGAGCCCTCTCTCTAGCACTTACCTTCTTTTTATAAATCGGAACTCATGAAGTTTAACTGAAACACAGACACACACATTTGTTTACTTACTGTCTGTGGCTACACCCATGCTACAAAGGCTCAAAAACCATTTGTTCATTGACTCTTTACAGAAAAAAAATGTGAACTCTTTGTAAAATGATAGATTATAAATATGGCATTCTGACAAGTTTTTCAATGTTGTAGTTTTTAACCATTAGAAACAGTGATTAATATCTTTGAACCTATCCTAAATTGACATTGCAGCTTATCACTCAGTCTAATAATACATTGTAGGTCTTAATTGTTTCTCAAGGCCTGTTTTCTCTTGCACTAAAATGATGTATGACTGATACAAACCAGGGCATTTCTTCAAATGCCTGGGTGAAGCTAAGCATGCACTCTCCTGGCAGGAACATTTAGCTGCTAAGCTCAAAACCGAAACAATTAAAGCCAGTGAAGACAGAGCACATGGGCTTCTGTTCCTGCTTCTTGCCTACTTCAGAATCTACACATCCACAGAAAAGTTTTGAGCAGCTTTTCATTAAGCATTTCACAAGAAAAGCAGGGTACAGGCCTTCTTTTGAACATGTGTTGTTTGCTGTTGTTTGTGACCCCCTTTGACAGCAGCTGGGTATTGTATTTACATTTCCCTTGAAAGGGGTGATCCATCACAGGATTTGACTGCTGCGTCCTCCTTTTATACTTCCTGTGTTCAATGCATAGTTGTCATGTCGGGCACTCTGCAGACCCAATCTGAGCCTCCTCCATGCCATTCCCCAGACACATGCCTCTAGAATGATTTCTAAATCTGGCATCATCATTGACTTCAGAAGTCATTCCCCGAGCAAAGACTTTGAAAAAGACACAGAACAGACTCACCAACTATTACAAGTCCATCATTTCCTAGGACTTCATAAGTATAACGCAATAAATAAGTTTGTGATCTCCCTGTGTTACATAAAAGTTTATTTGTATTCAAATGATAACCTAAGCAATAACTTCTCTGTGGGAGGTACCAACCAGAAAGTCCTCCACTGACGTCCCAGTACTCTGTGGTCCAGTCCCAGGTTCTCAGCATACCTATTCCATGAACTACAACATGGGAGGAAAGGTTCTGTTCTCAAGACAGATCTCCTTGTTCAAATACACTTTAAAGTCCTGTAGAAGCCTATACAGACTTCCCTCCTGTGATCCGAGTAAGAAAACAGCCCACGACTCAGAGTCTCAGAGAGTCTTTTACCCAAGTTTGGGAGCCTGCTGCTGCTCAATCCGTGGCTTTGAAAACCACTCCAAAACATCATTTCTATCAAATGCCTCATGTTTCTCAAGCAAAAGGAAGACTGCACTTCTGAGCCCCAGTTGATGACTTCAAGATGTATAAATTTACTTTCACCTAGAAATATGAGTTAATTTTCATAAGTACCTTTTAAAAGAAATAGGCCTTCAAAAAAAAAAAAAAAAAAAACCCAACCTATGTAGCCAGTAATAGTTTTGACTAGTTCTGATGAGTTACTGATGGCACTGCCTGCCTCTGCCAGTTATTACCAAACCCTGCCTAACACAAAGATTAAATATCTCTCTACCAAAAAACCAGATTTTTTTGGTTAAAAATCGAGCCAAGGAGGATAAGAAAAAAAAAAGAGGGGGGGGTGTAGATGGAGGCAGTACATATTTAATTAGGCCTAGGCTTGTTGCCTGATTTTCATTAGGCCCCAGCCTGATTCTGATTTGGCCCACTCCACGTCCTTTTAGGCCACTGGGTACCAAGGCCAGTGCTTGTTTTCATGGCTGTTTCAATTCATCAAGAAAATCCTTTGAAAGATGAAAGAAACTCCCCATTTTTTCACCTGTTGTTCTTTCTTGTGTGCCTGTCACTTCGCTAGCCAAACCTGCTCCAAGCCAAACCAAATGCTTTCCAAACCTCTACAGTATGCCTTTGAAGATCGCAGTTAAGTATTTTCTTATGCTGGCCAGTATCGCTTCCAAATAAGGAATAAAAACATAACGTAGTCCTTAAATTATTTTTTTAAATACCAGAAATGCAAACTCACATTCCAGCATGTGCTTAAAAGCAAAACTCCTCTTCCCTCCATTTAGAAGCATTGATCCAAAGACACCTGATGTTCATTACCACACCCACAGCACATTGCTTATGTTCGACAACGCTCCTCAAAGACCATATGCTGTTTTATTATTGACACTTCACAAGCTTTCCCAGGCTCTCTAGAAAAAGTATTCTGCAGGCCAAGGCCACTGAGTGGGCTCATCTTACTGCTCTGGTGAAATTCAGGTTGCTATTTACAGGATTAGCAATAGCTTCCTTATTTCCAACAGCACAGCAATTAGGAACCTAATCTGTCACCACTGGCTACAAGTTTTGGCTTTCATCAAAAGTGAAGGAATTTTCCAGGGAGGAAAAACACAGTGCTACCTTCGAGCTAAAAATAGCGCTGTCTTCCAGACAATACACACTTTCACATGGCTCCACCGAAACTTGCTCCAAGCAGCTTACAAAGGGGCTGCAAGAAGAAAGCCACGAGCAGACACAGGGCCACTGAGTTAGCTGAAAAATATTCAAATGAGGAAAAGCTGAAACATAAAGGAAAGGGCAGCGCAGCTCCTATAAGAATAAATGAGGCTCTAATCTGTGGACACTTTTTTTTTTAATTTTTTTTCCTTTTATTTTATTTTACAATACCATTCAGTTCTACATATCAGCCACGGGTTCCCCGTTCTCCCCGCTCCCACCCCCTCCCCTTACCCCCAGCCTACCCCCCATTCCCATCTCCTCCAGAGCAAAGCCTCCCCCGAAGACTGCGATCAACCTGGTAGATTCAGTCCAGGCAGGTCCAGTCCCCTCCCCCCAGACTGAGCCAAGCGCTGTGGACACTTTTTAAGAGAGTCAAAGAGATAAATAATTGAACATAATGAATATAGCTAATTTTTTAAGGTTGAGTTGGGATGGCTGAAAATCAACAAATTAAAAAGTAGAATTAAGGCCCTTGATGGAGCTTTATATCATAATCATAGTTTACCTAAAGGTAATAGTATTGATAATTAGTAATATTATCATAACTTCTTATGAAGTATTTTCTACATCCCAGGCAGTATTAAAAATGTACCTTATTTTCTTTAATACTTTCAGTAGTATCATTAACTATGTGCATGATATTCATTTGCCAGACTCTAAGGCTCAGAATATTAAGAAACTTAATCAAAAACTATTATCCAGTGGTGTTAAAGTGATGGCCATCAGTTAGACTTACTTTGTAGTAAGCTATTCTCTCTGAAGTTTACAACGTCAGTCATTTAGTCATCTATTAATAATTTTCATACCATGCATTTATTTATTGATAAGACATCAAATAGGGAAGAAGTAATAACTCTGTTATCCCAGAGCTAGAGGGAGCTGGAAACTTATCTCAGATTGTGTGATAGTTAGTGTTCATTGCTAACATGACTGGACCCAGCATCACCGAACCTACCCCAGGTGTGATATGAGGGTATTTCTAGGAAGGTTTCCCTGAAGAGGGGGGACCCACTTTAAATGTGGATGGCCCCATTCCATGGGCGGGGATTCTAGCCTGGAGAAAAGAACTAAGCCAGTAGAGGACTAGCTCCGAACTCATTGCTTCCTGGCTGTGGACACAGTGGGACCAGCCACCTCACATTCATGCTGCCATCTCTTCCCTACTAAGTGGACCGAACCTTCAAACTGAGCCAAAGCTGCCCGTCCTTCCTTGCGTTGCATTTGCCAAACGTTTCGTCATAGCAGTGAGAAAAGTAAGAGATCAGTTCCCCGGTTCTTGTTCACTTGAGGCGTTTATCAAGGCAGTATACATCTATCAGAAAAAGGACTGTGATGAGTGTGGAGGGCCCCAAAACAGCTTGACCACGCAGCAGCCATGACAGGCTTAGGCTAGACAAAGGCTTACTGGCAGGCAACACCCAGATTCAGGAAAAGCCTCAAGCTAATACCACCCAGGGATCTACCCAGGGATGAGGAAGCACCTGACATCACAAACATTCCAACCATTAGATAAAGTGGCCAAATGTCCTGGAGTCTAGCACACACTTACTTTTTGTTTGTTTGTTTGTTTGTTTGTTTGGTTTACAGATACCCCTAGACAATTGTCAGCCAATCAGGGTCCTGGACCCTGGAAATCCCCTCACCCCAACTTCTGTTACGATAAAAATCCCATCCTGCCTGGGCGGAGGGCTCTCTGCTCTCACCACTGTGTTGGACAAAGGGACCAATCTCTGGAGCTTGAAATAAAGTATCTTTGCTTTTACATGTAGGATTTGGTCTCCGTGGTGGTGTTTTGGGGGTCCCCGTGATCTGGGCATAACAAAAAATAAATGAAATAACTTGTTGCTATCTTCCAGAATGTTCCATCTACCCTGTTCCATGGGGTTTTGTTAATCAGATAACTTGGGTTCACATCTTCCTCTCTCAGCTCATCAGGACACAGCTATCAATCAACCACTAATGAACCCCTGGGGCTACCTCACCCATGTTAGCAGACAAGCCTTGTCAGAAACCTGTGGCTTCCAAACCTTGTGCTTTTCCAGTTCTCCTGCAAGAGATCGCCCCTCTCCTGTAATTGTCCCGCAGTCTGTTATAGGGACCTTCAAGTAACAGTGTTTGTAGATTCTTAGTTTTAGCGGAACAACTGTTAGCACTTGTTTTCAATTTCCCTCTCAACTCTCTGAAGGACTAAGACATGACCTCAAGGGAGGCCAGGGCTAGAGAGAAGCCCGAGTCACTGACACCTAACTATTCTCAAAGTGGCCCTTCTCTGATGACTAAGCCTTGTTACTGTATCAATGCCGCCCCTGGGTTCCTTACCCATTATAATAATTATCTCCCAGGATCATCTTTAATCCTTGGGCAAAATGCCTTCTGAAAGCACCCACTAGTAACTATAACATGCTGAATCCTGATAGGAACCAATGTGTAAATTTATTGCCAGGTTCAAACACTCATTCACCCACACATACTTCTCATTGAGAAACAGAACCTTGTTGATAAGAGGGCTAGATAGAATTGAGTTACTAGTGTATTCTGATGCCATTTATTTGGGAAGCCTTAGGAGACGGGGGTGGGGTTAACAAGACCACCAGAAGATGAGGATCAGAGTCAACACCAAGCATGGAGCTAGAAAATCGAAAGAAAAAAATTAAATTGAGTTCAGGCAGGAGACCACAATACGGGGATTTAAAAATGTATTATTGTGCTCTCCGACAGATTGCGTTAGAACTTGAGAGAACTAAGTCCAACATCCTCGTTCCTGACAGTCTTCTGGTACAGACAGGTGGTGACCTATCATAACACCTGGTCCCCATGGCTGTGGCTTTAGCAGACAGTTCTCACCAGGAGCTAGTCAGTTCCTAGCTCAGGCTTCTGTGTCTCCTCCTGCCGGCTGCCTCTGCCACAGAGCAGGCTCTGCCCACCTCTAGGGAGGCCGGGATGGTGGTGAGGCAAGACTTCCAAGCAGCCTCCAACTCCCAGGGGCCACACAGTAGATGCCCAGTTTCCCTGGCAAGGAAAAATCTCTCACAGGGTCCCTGTCAGGATGGAATCCAGCTTCCCAAGTGATAACCACCCCCGAATGCACTTTCTATCGATATTTGCCAGTATTCTTAGCATGGGTGATAGGAATCCCAACCACACCCGCATGGTTGCGCATGTCCAGGTGGGACACGTAGTCATTCCAGGTCATACGTCCTGCGTAACCCATGCCCCATGCACTGCATGGTCACATAATCGCGTGGTGTGACCACGTGATCTATGTGTGTTGGTGGAGCAGCCACGTGGGCCTGTGTGCGCAGCTGAGAGCTGGCCCTTAAAGAGGCAGGCCCCATGTGAAGGGTTCACAACACGCCCCCACGGTCGCATATACCAGGCCGACACTTCTGCCTAGCCAATTCCAAGTCAGGATAGGCATTTTGGGGTCAGGGCGTCTCTCGTAACCAGGATACCCGGCGGACCTGGACACCTCCACCTAGCCAGTTCCAGGTCAAGATAGCCATTTCCGGGTCAAGGCGTCTCACGTAACCAGGATCTGTGACGTTTCATGGCCATGTAAGCGCGCAACATGACCATGCGATCTACGCACACGCGTGGAGTAGTGACGTGACCTGGCCACGCCCCCAGCCAGTTTTAAAGAGGAGCGCCATGTTCCCGGTTCTCTCTTCTTCTTCTTCTCCACGTACGTGTCTCTCCCACAGGCCTGCGCACTCTGTCCCTTTATCTCTAATAAACTCTATAAGCGGATTCTGTTGTGTTTCGTGACATTTCCTTGCAGGGTAAGAACACAACGCGGCTAAATCACTAACACCATGTCCCCCCACCCCCTCCTCACACATGTGTCCTTCAGCAGGCCTGATCACATCTATCCCTTTCTCCTTGTCTTAATAAAATTCTTGTTAGTGGATTCTGTCGTGTTTTGTGACTTTTCCTCACAGGGTAAAACCATCAATGGGGAGCCCTGAGAGTTCCCCCTCCCCCATTTGAATGTTTATGGTGCTATCATCGTTTAGATCTTGTTTAGGCAGCCATGTTGTTGAGGTATCATGGGTGTAGTTTCCCCGTCATTTCCAAGAGATGCAACCTCACAGCACATTTCCTGGTCCTCTGGCTCTTACACTATTTCTGCGCCCCCCCCCCCCCCTTCTAGAATGTTCCCTATTTAGGTGTAGGAATTGTGGGCTAGGTACCCACAATCAGTTGATCTCTGCATTTTGACCAGTTGTGGTTTGCTTTAATGGTCTCCATAGGCTGTAAAAAGAGCTTCTCTGATATGGGGTAGGAGCTACTCTTATATGTGGGTGTATGTTTTGAATGCAGTTAGAAATTACATTGGTCTAGTAACGTTGCCATAGTGGGTTATTTTCTAATGCTCACGACCTCACTAGCCCTGAGGAATCTGGCTGGGTTTTCAGTACCAGGAAGGATTTCCCTCCTGTTGGGTGGGTCTTAAGTCCGATTGGACACCTGTTGGCTGCCACCAAAGATAGGAGTTCCACTCTGACACCTTTAGAGATATCTTGCCGTGCTTGTCATGATTGTGGTTCCTAGGAGTCACAGCTGGGTAGGACTGTTGAGTACTGTCCTCCTTTGGCAGCTTACACAGCACCTCCTGGTACTATAAAAGCCAGTCCTCAGGGAGGAGGCTTTCAGGTCAGATCCAACTCAGGTCCTCCAAGTCCTGCGTCCGAAGTGTGTGATGTCTTCAGCAAATAGAGACTTACGTCTGAGAGGCAAATGATACTGTAATAGCAATAGCCTCTATTGTCCGGGGAGTCTCTTGGGCTACCCTGACCAACAATATAAAAGGAGGTTTCTCAGGCCTGATACCGGGTTTCTTGTTAGCCTATGAGTCTTGTGGGAACATTGTCAGCCCAAGTGACGTAACTTCACGTAAGATATACACACTATGTACACACTTGTATAGAGATATGTAATTTTAGAGAAATATGAAGTAATATTGTTCCTCAAGGATTTTCAAACATTCTCAGTGTTATTGCCCTTTCCCCTCCCTCTCCTCTCTTAAATTAAATCCCTCCTCCCTGTCTTTCCCATTTCCTATCTCACATCTAAAGATTTGGACCTAGAAACCAGATGAGAGAGAACCTGAGGTGCTTGTCTTTTTGAGTCTGAATTACCTGAATATAATATATTACTCAATATAATGTATTTTCTAGTTCTGCCCATTTACCGGGAAATTTCATTTTTCTTTACAGCTGAATAGTATTCCATTGTTTATAGGTACCACATTTTTATTCTCTGTTCATCTGTTGAAGGATATTTATTTAGGTTATTTACATTTCCCAGCCAGAGTGAATACAGCAGCATTATACGTTGCTGAGCAACTTAGGACTCCCACATTTGGATGGGGATATAATTTAGACCCATTATAGATCTAGGCCTACACTCTGTCGAGATAAAGCTATATGTAAATAAGCACACATAACCACCACCACCACTCCCTCCCACCCACCACCCACCCCGTCTTTTAAATCTTGTGTTAAACTCCTGTCTTATCTGGCAGCAGATATGCTTGCTTCAACTCCTTCTCTATAGAATCAAGTATTTACTAAATGCTCAAGTGTGGCTTGTATTGTGTCAGGAGCTGCTCAGCCCATGAAGATATACATGGTGCAGTTACTGCAATTAATGCGATGGCTCATTAGAAAGAAATTAGCCCAGAGTCACAGGACAGCACGTGGTGGGGTTTCTGAAGGCTTCCTGTCAGTCCCCAGCTTCTCTTCCAGATCCTAGGTGACTAAATTATCCCCATTAGAACTGAATTTCGATTTGGATTTCAGTTTGCTTACACACAAACGCACAGTGCTTGGAGCTGCCTCAGCCCAATGGCCTCCCAATCAATTACTTTAGCACCCTGAATCAGAATCTCGAGGGGGAAGGCCATAGGACTCTGTTTTTAACAAGCACCTACTCAGCTGTTATATGGATAGTGTAGAACACTTGTTCCTGCCCTCCGTGAACTCGCACGCCTTTTTTCCCCGTGAATCTGGTTCACACAGGTCTTTTCCTAGCTGTGTTCCTAGATGAAATGCTTTCTCTGGCAGTGATTTTTAGATCTCTATGCTTATGTTGCCTCAAATGCCAAGCCCACCCACAACTCCTTAAACAGTCCTTAGTGACAAATGCATATTTAGCCATTTAAGTCACCACCTTTCTTACACCGATTCCCTTTTCCATATCCAAATGGTTTGCTGCTAACAGACCATCCAACTGACTCACTACCCGCAAGCGTCATTACGGGTGTTCAACCTTTTTCGGTTTTAACGATATACTGCTTTCAACAGCAATTACTTCATGAGGTCAGCTGCAGTCTCGTGGAGCGAGACAGGCTTTTGAAAGGGTTCCGAAGTTCTTAAAATACTCCAAGTCTCTGCTCTGTGCATCCACTGGCCTAAACCTTCAGAGAAGCCTAGCCAGCTCCTGTTTTGCAGGCCCGCATGCTTCCCATCACATTGTTTGTATTTACTGCCAGCCGTGGCAAATTTAGAATGCAAACAGTTCGGTCAATTGTCTCCGGTGGCAACAAATTAAGTCTTTACTCAGCCAGGACACACCCCCTCTGCTATCTTTTAAAGGCTGCCTGCTGTGAGGCGCTTCAAGAGCTCCTACCTTCAGCGAGGCAATGAGATGGAGGGAGCGTGCCTGGAAGGAGCGTGCCTGGGGAGATTAGATGCTTCTCGGGTGTCTGTTTTCCTCTCAGATACTGTGGTCCCTGCAGCAGCCAGTGCGGCCATTTGTTGTCTCTCTCCCCCTAAAGGCCGTTTTGTCTTATCTGATGTTGAAATTCTTCCGCATAGCTTTGAACAAAGAAGCATAAGGACAAACACTCAGTTGGAAATGTGTTTGTGTCTTTGCTATGCTTGGCATTTCCACAAAAGGTACAGATAAGTACTGACTGACTTTTTGGTTAAGTTCAGCGTCGGTGTCTGGTCCACAGTGACGGTGGACCATTATCTCCCGTCTTCCTCAGGGCACTGAGCTCTCTTAAAAACACAAAGGACAAAAGATGGGGGAAAACAGTTGTCGGAGAAAGTGCTGTCAGTAATTCACTGGAGGTCTTTCCTGATATAATGAAAACGTTTTCTTGGGCAATGGTATTGGTGAACAATGGGACAAATGTGGAAATCAGACTTTTGTGATGGTAGATTCTTCATGTCATTAGACTCTCCCCCAAGAAAAATGTTAACTGACTTCAGCTATTTTTCAGGTAAATGTGCAGCGCTGCCCTCCTGAAGCAATGGTGAAGATTTCTCTTCTCTCTCTCCCTCTGTCTCTCTCTCTCTGCTTTTTTTTTTCTTTTTTAAATCAAGGCAAGGTTTTCTCTGTGTAACCATGGCTGTCCAGGAACTCTGTAGACCAGGCTGAGCTCAAACTCAGCCTCCCTTGTCCTGAGATTAAAGGTATGCAGCGCTGCCGCCACCACCCAGCAGTGAAGATATCTTAACTCAGTTTATTCAGCATACACCCAATATGGCATAGTAAACTTTATCTGACCATTTTGCATTTAACCACAAAAGACCACCATCCACATACGCAATCAGCAAGATCATTTATTACCACCATGCTGGGTCCATCCGTCCTACACAAAGGCAAAATGTCGACAACCCTGAGAGAAGCTCGCAGACTCCTTTTAAGCACAGCTAAGGGGCGTTCCTAGGGCAGTTAGGTCATTTCAGATATGATTGGCTTAGGCAAGTGGCAATCATATTAGTACATTCTAATTGGCTAGGGCTAGTCAGGAGCTGGTTAAAGCTATAGCTGTTCCCTTTTGGGACAAGCCTGGACAAGTCCCAGGCTTTGTCTTTAGTTGGTTATTACCTTGAGCTGTTGTGGAGGCTGGCCAGCCTAATACACACTGACTGTGGGGGCTGGCTCAGTGGCCCAGGCATGGTACATCCCACCTCCCATGTCCCTGTTGTCAGTGGTGTTGAAGATTGATTGTCCTTTGTTTGTGGCTTCCTTAGAAACTGTCTGTGCAGTTTCAAGAAACAGGGATTGAGGTCTAGTTCTTAACTGAGTTAGAAACCTGTCATGATATTTGCCTAACCCTCTCTCTTTCTCTCTGTCTCTGTCTCTCTGTCTCTGTCTCTCTCTTTCTCTCTCTCTCTCTGTCTGCCCCAATAAACCTCTTGCACTAACTGTTGCATGTGGCATTTTTGCTTAGTGGCATACCTTGGCAAGGCCCAAAGGTACCCACTCTTTTTTAAAATCATTACAGGTAGAACCTGATACAAGTTAGTCACTAGGGAGATGCCTTTGAAAGCTGTATCTTGTCCCTATTTCTTACTCTTTTTTTCTCCCTCTCTCCCTGTTTTTGTCTCAGTTTCCCCCACCAAATTATCCTGATGGTGTTCCACCTCAATTTAGGCAAGTGGTGGAGCCAGTCAGTCAAGGCTTCTGAAGCCTCTAATACCGTGAGCCAGAATATCTCCTTCCTCCCTTGAGTTATTTTCTTGTGTATTTTGTCACGCTGATGAAAAGTGGGCAACACAACAGCTTTCATGGATACGTTCACGTAGACTCTGAAAGATGAAGGATGAGGCATTCCAGAGCGTCTATGAAACAGGACATGCTTATCGTGTTGTTTTTCCTACCACTCCTCAAGATTAAAATATTTTTATCTAAAAAAAATTCTGTTGTGCTGGGGATATGTTTCAATTGTAGAGTACTACTGTAGAGCAATTTCTAAACAGTCTTATTAAGTAAAAAAAAAAAAAGAGCCAAATACAGAGGTAATAGCCAAAGAGATCAGAGCACTAGTGAAGAGCCATGACTGCCTTATCTTACCACCTTGCCTCTGCCGTTTCCCCAGAGAGAGCTTCTTCCTGCCTAACTTGTGTTTTTATTGCCTTTCTGTTCTGCCTTCTCATTGGCTCTAAGCCCAGCCACATGACTTCCTCATCACTGCCTCTCTATACAGACCTCCAGGTCTCTATGGTTGGAAGTGGGAATAAAGGCTCGAGTCACCACGCTTGGCTGTGTCCTTGACCACAGAGATTCTGCCTGCCTTGTGATCGGATTAAGGGTGTGGGCTACCACTGCTGGACTTCTGCTTCTAGCTCACTATATTCACTATATGACCTCTGATCTCCAGGCAAACTTTATTTATTAACATATAAATAAAATCACATTTCAGCACAATTAAAATATCACCACATACTACTTGCTTAGTGTGCACAAGGCCCTGGATTCAATCTTCAGGACCCTCTTAATAGTGTTAATAGACCAGTAAACTGGCTTGAATGTTGTTTTTTAAGAAAAAAAATTAAACCTATCTGTTTGGTGACACATCTAAATGTATGAAATAGTATAAAATACGTGTGTGTGTGTGTGTGTGTGTGTGTGTTAATGCTAATATCTTCCTTTTTACTACAGAAATTATAATTTCACATGATTCAATCATGTACATAAACAAACATACATACTTAATGAAAATTTCTCACCTTTTTGAAACAAAATTCCTTAACTAGGCTAATGTTTTGGTTGTGTTAAAAATCTTTTAGGTAATGATAACTACTCAATGAGGCTATGTCTATCAACATTATTAGCACATATTTAACCATAAAGTTTGTTTTCAGTATCTGTGCAACGATCCTACCCTGCCAAAAATGTAGACTCATATTCAGATAGGCAGTTTGTTATCCCTTTATCCAGAAGGAAGCCACATCAAATTTACCAGAAATCAAAAATGAGCAAAATCAAGGGTGCTGAGTCAACCTGACTATGACATCCATGCAACAAAATCAAAAACAGACATGAGAATCTCAGAAAATGAGCCAAAAATTAAATTAAGAAAACCATGGTTGTGTAACTGAACTTGAAAGAAAAGGGAAACATGGAGAAATCAATGACTAAGTGAGACCACCACATAATAAAGGAAAGCATGGCAAATTTTGTCTGTTCCTCTCTCTAAAAAAAAAAAAAAGGACCCCACAGGATGCAATCAATTCTAGACACACACCCCAAAAAAATCAGTTAATTCCAGGTATCACGTTAGAGTTTGTGAGCACCTTTGAACTATACATCTATAGTTTTACATCAGAATTTCTTTCAAGTTTTCTAAGTTCAATGCATATTCTCTTTGAAATATATTACTGACAATGTTAATTTGAGATGACTCATTTCATTGGTAATTTAACTTAATTTGGATTGTCTGGGTGACCACTGGCCATGAAACACTACCTTACAGGCCCAGTTTGTCTTTGTGTCAGCAATCCGATCACTGCAAAGATATCCCCACTATACTCGGCCAGTTAATTCACAGTGAACGGAGGTAGACTGCAGGGGGAAATCAGGCCAGTGATTTCCCAGGGCACTGGAGGGACAAAGGTATGTCATTGTTTGAAATAGAAAAGAACAGTGAAACACAGCACCACGTCATGTCACCCACACCTGAGGGAGCCTGGGCTGTGGTGGTATTCTAATTGTACTGAAATGTGATTTTGATTGTATGTTAATAAATAAAGTTGCCCGGGGGTCAGAGCTATTAGAGCCATAGACAGAGTATGGCGGTGGTGGCACACGCCTTTAATCCCATAGATCTCTGTGTGTTCAGGGATACAGCCAGCATTGGAGACATATGCCTTTAAGACCTAGGGGGCTGTACATTCAGACAGTGATGAGGCAGTCACGTGTTTGGGTTTATAACCAATGAGAAGGCAGAATGACTATGGTTTTTCGAGACAGGGTTTCTCTGCGTAGTTTTGCGCCTTTCCTGGAGCTCACTTGGTAGCCCAGGCTGGCCTCGAACTCACAGAGATCCGCCTGCCTCTGCCTCCCGAGTACTGGGATTAAAGGCGTGCGCCACCACCGCCCGGCCAGAATGACTATGGAACCGACTGACACACAAGGAAATAGCTCTCTTTCGGGAAGCTGGGACAGCAGGAGGAAGGGTGAGATTTTAGCTCTGAGCTCTGACCTCTTGGCTTTCTCTTTTATATTTTTCTGTGTTTCTTATTTAATAAGACGGTTGGTTACATCTACACTGGGCCACTGTCAATCAGGATGTAGAGCACCTTAATTACCTATATTGATTCAAACTTTTATCATTTTGCCGAGGAGATAACTAATTAAATGTGGGACCTTTGTTTTGATTGGGATCTAAAAAAAAATAAGGATTTATATCAACAATGGATAGTACAAAAATTACAGGGTCTATTAATTTCATTCATATTTTAATCATATGAATGAAAATATGCCCCTCATGCCTACTACTATGAAGTACAAACATTAAAGCCACAGTGAGATACTCTCTGCCACCTTACAGCAGGTCTCCAGACTTTTCACATATCCACTTCCCACCATCTGCCCTGGTTTTATTTCTCCAGTGCATTTGTTACTATCAAACACAATTACATTTGTCATATTCATTGCCTACTTTCCCAAACTGCAGATTCTTCCAGAATGCAACGCTGTGGATATCACTCTGTATAAATAAACACTGACTGGCCAGTAGCCAGACAGGAAGTATAGGTGGGACTAACAGAGAGGAGAATGGAGGGAACAGGAAGGCAGAAGGAGAGACTGCCTGGAGCTGCCACCAGGACAAGAAAGATGTAAGGTACCGGTAAGCCACAAGCCATGTGGCAAAGTATAGATTAATAGAAATGAGCTAAATATAGGAGTAAGAGCTAGACAACAATAGGCCTGAGCTAATGGCCAAGCAGTTTAAATAATGTAAGTCTGTGTGTTTACTTTATAAGTGCGCTCCGGGACTGGTGGGACTTGGCAGGAGCTGGAGAGAAATTCTCCAGCTACAATGTAACTTTCATGGAAAGAGGAATCTTCACTGCCCAGTCTACAGCTGCCTAGAAGAACACCTGACATCACATTGCTTACTGAATAGACGAAAAAGACCTGTCATCCTGAGAGACCCCTTCTAAGAACAAACCCCAGAGAAGTTCAGGGGCACATGGAGACATACATGAGGCACCGTCATCAGTAGTATCAGCAGTAGAAGAACCCAGAAAACCCTAAATGTCCTAAATAAAGGACTGAGTGAATGCATTGTGGTGGTCTGTTTATACAAGGGAATTTAGTAATTAACATGAATTAAATTGACTTACAGATAAAAAATCAAAAACTTTGGCTGAAGAATAAAGCCAACTATCAGATGTGTGTAGTAACGTATCCCATGTCAGGACAGGAAGGTCACCCAGGATGAGGGTAGCTGGGGACAGGGAAGAGGTGGAGAGACTATGAAGTCTGAAATGAGATCTGTCATTTCACCTGCTTTAAATTCTTTACCTGAAGGAATAAAAAATGTTTGTCAAGTTTTACATTTCTCTATATTGCTGTATTTAACATGTTTTATAGGTCTCAATCATTTTAATATAATAAAAAATAACTCAAGGTCTTTCCCTGCCTTAATAAGTAACTATACCTTCTCTCTACCCTAATCATGATGACAATGGTGATGATGATTTTCATTTCTTTCTCTTTCTTGTATAAATTAACATCTCCTATTTTATTTCTCTTGTACCCTGCTTCTTTCCCAAAATAATTTTACATAGTTTACAATAAAGAAGTAATAATCTCACATAGGCTTTTTAAAAGGCAAAAATGCAAAGAAGCCAGCTAGTAAAGCACACTTCAGTGCCTCCATTGAGCTTCAGATTTTGTTTCAAGTTTCTTGAAGTCCAAATGACAAGCAAACACAACTGAGAGATTCCATTGCTCTTGATAGTCAAGAGGGTGTTCGAAGAAAGACAAAGCAGTTCCTTGGATTCAATTTTCAAAGCGATCTCTCATAAAAGGCTTGATGTTGGGGGCACTGACAGGGACAATGTCTTCAGGCTCACTTTCCCTAGAATCAAAAGTTGGTTTCATATTTTATTCCTTACAACCTTAAAAAAGCTAAAGACATAACGTCTAAGTTCTGTTTAGAAAGAGCATTCATTACTTAGAAGCCAAAGTAGCACATACCTTTAGTCATCTAACTAAATCCAAAGATAAAATAGCCAGTGTTTAAGCAGGGAGCATGTCTCTTAGATAATTGCCCCAAACTATAATTCACTTGAAACAAGCTATTGATAGATGAAACCAAACATCCATCAATTAATTATAGTGAATGACGTATCTATCTGTAGCTGAGTCACTGAGCAAGGAGGGTAGTTTTATTTCCTTTAGAAATATAACTTGAAAAAGGAAGTTATAAAAATAAAGGTCTGATTCATCATAGACTCCAACTGGCAGAATCCTGTTTTCTTTTGTGTATTCCTTAAGTCCAGAACACTTATTATTCACAGCCCCAAATCTTAAGTTCATAGGCCAAGAGTTATGCACTACAGGATACTGTGATTTTCTGGTAGCATTTTCTGTAATTTTCTGATGTCTGTAGTGCAGGAGTGTGTCACAGGGATTGAGGTTTGAGTTAGTTCCAATTAAAGAGTGTAATGGAAAGTCCACTTATCTGTTAATTATTTCTGTTACTGCCAGCAAATAATGAAAGACAACTAACATCCAACAACATGGAATTTTAGGTAAGAATTTCAGAGCAAAGATCAAAGAGTTTGAGGCAATGATCATTTGCATTGGTATCTCCTTTTCATCCTTTCATTCCTGCCCACATCTAATCACACAAGAACCCTTCAATTAAAGCAACCCTTCAATTAACCCTTCAGTTAAAACAACAAAACTTGACAGCAGCGACAGTGATTCTTAGGAAGACTTGGTGACCGGATTCAAGTCACAGAGCTAGTCGGGACACAGTCAGAACTTGAGCTCATGAGCCCTAGCTACAAAACCAGATGCCCTTCTGTAGCTTTGGGATCACCATGCACCCTTGATAAGAGAGCTGAAGTATGAGATTGCTCGTCTCTCTACAAGGCTCTGGAGCTTCATCCCACCTGTGACATGTCAAGAGAGCACTATGGCTTGAGCAACTCCCTTAGAAGTTTATATGTGAAACTTAGTTCCAAAATTTATATTAATAGTATTGCAAAGTGGAGCCTGTGGAAGATAAAGTGAGATTAGATGATGTCATATGGGTAGAAAACCCCTATGATGGCGTTTTGGCCCTGTATTAATATGACACCCTCCTCTTTTTAACTAGCATGCTTATTCCATCTCACCATAAGTTGGCTTCTGCTAATTAGTACCAAAATGAGCTGTCACCAGAAACTCAGCAGACACCAGTGCCATGCTCTTAAACTTCCCAGACCTCAAAACAGACTTCCTTCCATTGGAAGTTTGCAGGGCTCAGACCATGACTAACAGCAGAATTAAATAAGATAAAGTGTTCTGACATTAGAGAAAAAAAAAACTGTAGTGAAAATAAAAGAGAATAGATTTGTCACATACACATTAAATAAAATAGAAAAAAACTCCTTTATATATTATCTAAACTCTACTTTGTAATAGGTGGGAATGGAGACTGAGAGAATAAATAGGAGGAGAAATATAGGAAGAGAAATCAGGGAGCAAAAGGAAAAGGAGAGGAGGACCCCAGAAGCTAGCCACCCAGTTACACAGCAAGTCACTGAGTAAGAAGTAAAGAAAGGTATATAGAAAGGTAAAAGCCCAGAGGAAAAAGATAATTTAAGTTAAGAAAAGCTAGCAAGTAACAAGCCAAGCTAAGGCAGGGCATTCATGAGTAAGAATACATCTCTTTGTATTTATTTGGGAGCTGGGTAGCAGTCCCCCAAAGAGTAAAGACCAAAGAGAAAAAAAATAACCCAACAACAATTACCACCCCTGATTTCAAGCTCTACTGCAGAGTTATAGTAATAAAAACCGCATGGTATTGTCATAAAATCAGACAGGTGGATCAATGGAATCGAATTGAATACCCAGTTGTAATTCTACACACCTATAGACACCTGATTTTTGACAGGGAAGTCAAAATTATACAATGGGAAAAAGAAAGCATCTTCAACAAATGGTACTGGTCTAACTGGATGTCAGCACGTAGAATAGATCCATATTTACCACCCTGCACAAAACTCAAGTTCAAGTGGATCAAAGACCTCAACATAAATCCAGATATACTGAACCTGATAGAACAGAAAGTGAGAAATAATCTCTAACTCATTGGCATAGGAAACAACTTTCTGAACAGAACACCAATAGCACAGGCACTAAGATTGACAATTAATAAATGGGACCTCATGAAACTGAAAAATGTCTGTAAGGCAAAGGACACTGTCAGTAGGAAAAAACAGCAGCTTACAGAATGTGAAAAGATCTTTACCAAGCCCACATCTGACATGGGGTTGATTCCCAAAATATATAAAGAACCCAAAAAAACTAGATATCAACAAATCAAATAATCCAATTAAAAATGGGATACAGATCTAAAGAGAATTCTCAGCAGAAGAGTTTCAAATTGCCAAGAAACATTTAAGGAGATGTTTAACATCCTTAGCTATCAGGGAAATGCAAGTCAAAATGACTCTGAGATTCCATCTATGCTTGTCAGAATGGCTAAGATAAAAAAAAACACTGATGACAGCTTATGTTGGAGAGAATATGGAGTAAGGAGAATACTCCCTCATTGCTGGTAGGAGTGCAAACTTGTATAGTCACTTTGGAAGTCAGTATGGTGGTTTCTTAGAAAACTGGAAATCAGTCTAACACAAGATGCAGCCATACCACTCTTGGGCATATATCCAAAGGATGCTCAATCATACCACAAGGACACTTGCTCAACTACGTTCATAGCAGCTTTACTTGTAATAGGCAGAACCTGGAAACAACCTAGATGTCTCTCAACCAAGGAATGGATAAAGAAAATATGGTTCATTTACACAATGGAATATTACTCAGCTGTTAAAAACAAGGACACCAGGAAATTTGAAGGCAATGGATGGAACTAGAAAAAAAAAATAAATTATCCTGAGTGAAGTAACCTAGACCGAGAAAGACAAATATGGTATGTACTCACTCATAATCGGATATTAGAGGTAAAATAAAGGATAACTATGCTGTAATCCACAGACCCAGAGAGACTAGGTAATAAGGAGGGTTCATAGGGGGACACCCAGATATCCCTGGGAAGGGTAAATAGAAGAAATTTCATGAGTGGACTGAGGGCAGATGGGGATGGCAATATGAACGATCAGGTTAGGGAGGAATGGAGGGGAAAAGGGCTGATGGGAATTGCTGGGGGGCAGCATTTCAGGGTTGGGTGGAAGCCTGGTGCAGGGGAATCTCTCAGGGATCATCATGGAGAACACCAGCTTAGACTCCTAGCAATAGTGGATAAGTAGCCTAAACTGGCCATCCCTTGTGACCAGATTGGTGCCTGGCCCAATTGTCATTAGAAAGGCTTCGTCTAGCAAATGATGAAAACAGATGCAGAGACCCACAGCCAAACATTAGGCAGAGTTCAGGAATCCTGAGGAGGAGGAAGAGGAGGAGAAAGGAGTGTAGGAGCCAGAGGGGTCAGGGACACCACAGGAAGGCGCGCACGTGTACACACACACACACACACACACACACACACACACACAAAAAAAAAAAAAAAAAACTAACCTGGGTTCATAGGAGCTCTCAGAGACTGAACTGACAACCAGGGAGCCTGAATGGGACTAGGCACTGTGCATATATGTTACAGTTGGGTAGCTTGGTCCTCTTGTGAGACCCCTAACAGCAAGATCAGGGAGTGTCTCCAACTCTTTGGTGGCTTTTTGGACCCTACTCCTCATATTGGGTCACCTTGCCCAGCCTCAGTACATGGAGAGGGGCTTAGTCTTACTGCAACTTGATATTCCATGTTTTATTGATAGTCATAGGAGACCTGCCCTTTCCTGGGTGGAGACAGAAGAGGAGGGGATTAGGAGGTGTGGATGGGTGGAGGGACTTAGAGGGGAGAATGCGGGGGGAGGCTGCAGCCATGATGTAAAATAAATACATGAATTTTAAAAAAAGAAAAAAAAGAAAGATCTCCCATGCTCAAGGATCAATAGGATTAATAAAATAGAATGGCCATCCTACCAAAAACCATCTACAAATTCAATGCAATCCCTATCAAAACTCTAACACAATTCTTCACAGATCTTGATAGGACAATTCTCAGCTTCATATGGACACATACAAAAACATCAAAACAAAACAAAAAAACAGGATAGCTGAAACAATCCTGAATAATGAAAAAACTGTTGGAAATCTCACTATCCCCAATCTCAATTTGTATTACAGAACCATAGTAATAAAAACATCATGGTATTGGCATAAAAACAGATACACACATGTCAATGGAATCAAACTGAAAACACAGATATAAACCCACACATCTATGAACACCTGATTTTTTTTAAAGGAGCCAGATACACACACTGGGAAAACAGACACCATCTTCAATAAATGGTACTGGTCAAACTGGATGGCTGCATGTAGAAGAATCCAAACAGATGCATACACCCTGTACAAAACTCAGTTTCAAATGGAACAAGGACCTCAACATAAGTACAGACACACTGAACCTGACAGAAGATAAAGTGGGGAATAGCCTTGAACTCACTGGCACAGTAGAAGACTTTCTGAAGAGAACATCATTAGCACAGGCACTAAGAACAACTATTAATAAATGGGACCTCATGAAACTGAGAAACTTCTGCTTGGAAAAGGACACCATCATTCAGAGAAAGTGGCATGTTACAGAATGGGAAAATATTTTTACTAACTACATATCTGATATATGACTGAGATCTATAGAGGCTGATAGAGGGTTGATAGCTTCAATGTGAGTGCTGGGAATTGAACCTGGGTCCTTTGGAAGGGCAACCAGGGCTCTTAGCAGCTGAATGATCTCTTCAGTCTCCAAAAAGACTGAAAATGGTTATTGTAGTGAGTTTTCTTTTCTTCATCCCTTCCTATAATTTTGTGCTTTCATAATGGATTATTTTCCCTTTTGTACTTATTACATTTTAGATAGAGTTTAAACTTTGGGTTCTTTCTCTTTTAAAAACCACACCCTTTTTCTTTCATTGTCAGCATAAAGAATTCTGAAAAGGTGGCTTCTGCCTGTGAGCATTTTAAAGATGTTGTACCGTGGCTTTCTGAACATCAGTGTCTGTGTTGGAAGTCAGCCATTAATGTTATTGCTCTTCTGATGAGAATGTGATGTTGTTTATCGGATTTGTATGGTTTTCTTCCTTTATATTGGCTTTAAGCAGCTTCATTGCTGCTTTGCATTGGTATTTTTCCTCATAGACTTCTAACTTGAAGTTCTGAGCATCTTTAATCTGTACCTCACATTTGGATTCACTGCTTTTGGAAAATTCTCAGCTACTACCTTTTCAAATACTGCATCTATCCTTTCTCTCACATTGGGAAGTCCAGGTACATTTCTGTTAATCTACTTACCCATGTCTTATGTAATCTCCTACTCTTTGTTCTATTTTTTCTATGCCTTTTGTCTATAGGATTCATATTGGGTGGCTTATTTAAACATTTTTTTTTTTTTTTTTTTTTTTTTTTTGGTTTTTTGAGACAGGGTTTCTCTGCGTAGCTTTGCGCCTTCCCTGGAGCTCACTTGGTAGCCCAGGCTGGCCTCGACTCACAGAGATCCACCTGGCTCTGCCTCCCGAGTGCTGGGATTAAAGGCGTATGCCACCACCGCCCGGCTATTTAAACATTTTTAATGTGTTTGAGTAATTTTTTTTCTGTCTTGGGTTGTATCAAGAGTAAAGTTAAACTTATGCAGTGATTTGCCAGGTTCAGATATTGTATTTCTATGTTTAAGCTCTGGGATGGCGACTCTATTTTGTACAGGTAACTATTTTCTACTTGAATCTACCAATTAAAAAACCATTTGTCTTGTTTATCTTTTCCGTTATTTCTGTAGCATATTTGTCCAGACTGTTTTAAAGTCTGAATCTTTTACAAAATATATTTACAATTTACAGACCCGAGCAAATGTCTCATGGGGAAAGCCATTGTGGTTTGGCTTATTTAGATTCAAATTCATCATGTCTGTGTTTGTCATAAAAAAACCTCCAAGGAATTCTTTCTCCCGGTAGAGAGCCTCTGTCTAGATTAGCCACACATAGTCATACAATCTCAGATTGAGAAAAGAGCCTCATGGAAGAAAAAGGCAAGTGATTTTTTCTATCCTCAGTAGAATTTTTCCTTGTATGGAATTTCAGTCGGCCTGGTCCACTTGCTTTCAAATATGATCTTTTTAAAATCTAAAATAGGTATATCTACTTCTTTCTAGATGTTATGGCAGGAGAAAGCTACTTTAGTTTATCTAGAAACTAAAGATTTATACTCAGAAATTCTCATTATTATATTGGACTGGGCAAAGTGGGGAGGGACAGGATGGCAAGAAAAATCTCTAAATATCACAAAGAAAATCAATGTCTGAACTCCATCTCACAAAACTCAGCATAAAGACTATTAGAAATTGATGGTTCAACCTATAAGGCAAACAAAAATAGTTCAATAACAATGTTCATTCAAAAGACATTCAAGGAGACTGAGAAGATGGCTCAGCAGCTGAAAGTACTTGCAGCTTCTGCAGAGGACCTGGGTTTGTCTCCCAGCACCCACGTGGTGGCTTGCAACTGTCTGTAGCTACAGTTACAGCAGGTCTGATGCCCTCTTCCGGCCTACACAGGCACTAAGGACACATGTGGAATAACAGCTTCACAAAAACATATTAATTAAAGACCTGTTATGTGAAAAGCACTAGACCAGCGACAGAAGGAGCCTGGGAATAAGAAATAAATACTACCCCTATTCTCCTAAAGCTCCCATGAGAAAAACACAATACAGTTATGCCAGTAATTGAAATACAGGAAGTGATGGATGCCACAGTCACTTAGATGAGCTCAGTTCATTCCTGTGTGTTTGTGACAGTGCCACTAGTCCATTTGAATTCCAGACGGAAGACTCTGCAGACTCCATGAGGTTGTATTGCTTGAATGAGAACCAGAAGACTCTGCAGATTTCATGAGGTTGTATTGCTTGAATGGGAACCAGAAGAGGGAGGTTTTTGATGGAAAAGACATTCTGCACGCTGCAGGGAGGGGTGCCTCACAAAGGCTCAATGGCTTAAAAGGAAAAGTGTTTGAGCGAGTGCTAGGATTGTACATGAAGTGGAATGGCAGCCTGAAGGCCTGGCTGCACATGTGAAATACCAAGACTCAAACTTGGGATGAATCCCAATACAAACAGAAGTAAGAGAGCAAATCAAAATGATTCTGATGAGAAAATAGACACAAAAGTGAATCAACAGTGAGCAGGTAAAAGAAAATGGCCTGCGAATGCTTCCAGGCTTCACTTTAACTGCTACACAATGATTGAGAAGTTGAGAGGAAAGGCTGGGATTAACATAGAGGACCGGAAAACTGTGGCTTGAACTTGGGGTCTTGGGGGACATGGCCATAAGACAGATGGAAATTAGAGATAAACATTAATATTACACATCCACAACAAGTTTGAAAGAAATGCTTGAAAAGTTCTGAAACTTGAAAAAAAAAAAAGCTTGAAGACACGGCTAAGACGGAATATAAAAACGGAAGGGAAGGTGTCTCCTGCCAATCCTTCTGTGTCCTGCCCCAGAGCACCGTCTGCCGAAGGAATAACCACAAAGGCAATCATTAAGTCTTTGAAAAATAAATGGAGAAAGCTGAAAAGAAATAGAAAGGCAATCCAAGCATGTAGAAAGGAGAATGTCCTATGCAACCCACCGGCACCAAAGAGATGGTTAGTCACATCCAGATTAAGAAGCACATATTACTAAACATTCGTAATTTGTGATAGCAGGGAGGTTGCCCATATGCTTCAAATAATTTTGAAAGTTGAGGTGCATCCTAGCAGTGAGGTGTTTCTCATTTATATTTTTTATTTTTCTAATTTCTGTACAGTCGATTGTACTACTTTTCAACAAGAAACATCTACACATTTTAAACTCACTTTCCTTCCCTCTCTGAAACACTCTTCTGAAATACATTTTAATATTAGCTAGAATGTTAGCTCTGGTGTATGTCAATGCCTAACACCATGTATCAGCAGAAAGTTCAGCAAAAAGAACAGCACTTTTGTTTAACACACTCCAGAGGCAGGCATGATCAGGGAATGGAGAAAGTGTGTCGGGGCAAGGAGAACATGAGCATTACTGAACGCTGAAAAAAAATTTAGCAACTTTTATTAACATTTCAACATTACAGCATAAGAGAATCCCTCTAGAGAATTGAATAACTAAGTCATCTGGGTAAAAAGCTATATAAACTCTTGAAGATATCCACAACATCCCTTGATAACCCATTCCAATATCCTAAGGCTGCACTATTTCGTATCACATACTTCAATATAAAATAGATATGATAAGGGCAAGGAGAGGAGACATACTTCAAGCGAAGCGTGAAGTCTCATCTAAGTCCCAATGGTCATGTTGCTGAGAATGCAAAATCATGTCCAAATGGTGTGACATACCCTGAGAAAGCTTCACTCAGAAACATGGGAAAAAGGAAATTTCTTGTTATAAGAGTCTACCAGAAGGTGTTAAAATTGTCAAAAATAGAGCTAAAATATAAAAATGAACAGCCCTTGAAGTATCCAACTTATTGTCAATTAAAGAAGACATTATTTACTTTTTAATCTTTTTATATTTTATAAAACAGTTTTCCTTATTAGAAATAACAGTACAGACATGCTATTATCCTCCACATAATTAAAATGTAACTTTACAGTGATAATTAAATCACAAAATTAGGTATGTTATATGCCACCACAATACAGAAACATGAACTAAAATGGTGGATTCTGAGTACACCACCCAAATGGTACTGGCATACCAGACAGAAAACAATGAGTTATTAATAGACATCAATAAGCATGGAGAAATGGTGAGACCACTTAGCAACCATCTTACATCATAGGCAGATCATGTTTTCTATGACAAAACACAACAGATCATCTTTTCTATGACAAAAGGCAAACACTGAGCCTTTTCACAAACTCCTGTGACATTTCCGATGAGCAAATGAAACTGAACGGGCCCCACTCCATTCTTTTAAGGCTCACTGATGGCAATGTGCCGTACGTATTTTTTAAATTTTAGCTTCTTTATCCTCCAAGGGGAAGACTTGAATTTGCTCATAAATAGCTGGCATGACTCTTAAATCAAACATATCCATAAATAGAGGAGGTGCTCTGGTGTATCACGTAGTACAGACTAGCCCTTGTTTACTATCCATTTGCCACTGTTACCTTGGTGGAAGGACCCCTACAGGCCAGTTTCTATAGGGCTAATTGTCTGAGGACACACTGGTTACTCTTCTAGCACCAACCCCTAGACACTGATGTGGACACCTCTTTTAACTTGGGGGACAGGGAAGGAGTAGGGGTGGGTAGAGAGAAGAAAGGCACAGAGAAAAGGGAAAGAGCCTCCTTGTGTCCAGTGTGCCTCATTCCTGTGTTGACTTTTCCCTAAGCATAGACGCCACTTTCCTTTCAGAGGCTTACAGAAGGACTGCAGGGCAGATCTAGTGTTTGGAACAGATGTTCCCTGCTGATTTGTGCACAACAGTGCGAAAGGTTTCATCGACGGGCACTACAAGGATTACTGTGTGCCTCAGCTCTCCAGCTTTCTCAAACAGCCTTAAGGGGTTACAGTTTGGGGGATTGTATGTGTCCATTTTCTCCCTTTACCCTTTCTGCAGTTTTCCTCAGCTCCAGCAACTCAAAACAAACCCAGATGTTAGAGTGGTCTAAAAGGCCTCTAACCCACCTGAAGAAAATAAACATTTGCAAAGAAGGCTCAAGAGTTTATACTCAGATGATGTGTGTTAATCAAGGTGATGCCCAGGAAGTGGCTGGTGAGTCAAGCTGCCATGAGCCACCCCCAGGAGCTGGTGTTTCCTGTGAAAATCCATCTACTGTTGAATGTTCGTGCACAGGAGGGCCGGTTATGAGACTGTGGGTGAATACTGAATAAACGGGACATTACTTCTTGTAGCTGCCTCATTACAGATCTACACTGAACTCCTGTGCTGCAGAGACAACCCTGCCCAAACTAGAGATGCATTTACGTGCCAAACTCAGAGTAACAGTTCTACAGAAGAGTTCCATAGAACTGTTCTGTGAAATCAATCTCATACGTGTAACTCGTGTGACCAACCTTGAAAAGTTGATGTTTCAACATTCATCACTTATAAAAGTAACTTTATCAGTAACTGTCATATGTAATCCCTCTTGAGACCAGAAAAAATGTTGATTTATTTTCCATTTTAAATGAATAATCAAGCTTGGATTTCAAACAGGACCAACAACTTAGTGAGGACAGTTGGAAAAGAACAGCTTTCTCCCTAAGTAAGCCTGTTCATTCTTTAGAGGATCCCGGGAACAACCACAACTTGATATTTAGTTACATACAGTAGGAACAATTGAGATCTCAGCCGACTAACAATGATCTGCTATTTGCGAGACATATTAGCTATCTTTTGGTCCTGTGTGGCCTATGTTCACAAGCTTGGCCCCAGTATCAGTCACACAGTTACTATGAAACCAAGTCAATTAATTGTGAATTTTATCTTAATGAATGGGAAAACTTAACTGAGAAAAACAAGTCTTAACTGAGATTATACCTGAGTTACAAGTTTTTTTTTTTTTTCAAAGTTTTAAAGACTGTTTTAAAATGACTATAAACTAAGTCAGTTTTCTTTAGGGTAAAGACTGGAAATGCAAAGGTACAGCAGTGAAGAGCATTTTCTGCTTTTGCAGAGGGGGTCCAAGTTCAGTTCTCAGTACCCACATGTCAGCTCACAATCATCTGTAACTCCAGTTCCAGATCCAATGCCCTCTTCTGACCTGTGCAGAGTCCTGACATGTGTGGTGTACACACAAATACACACACACAACATAGTTCTTTAAAACCATAAATGAAAAAAAACCTAAGTTAATAGAATTAAGCAGTATCTTATTAAATGTGTGTGTGTGTGTGTGTGTGTGTGTGTGTGTGTGTGTGTATACACAGCTCTGGTAAAGATGATTGACTCAGGAGACAGGCTGAAACTGGACCAGACTCATCTAGAGACTGTCATTCCAGCACTGGGGAAAAGAATTCTAGTTTTGAACGGTGGCTACAGAGGGAATGAAGGCACCCTGGAATCCATCAATGAAAAGACCTTTTCAGCCACCGTAGTCATTGAAACTGGACCTTTGAAAGGACGCAGAGTGGAAGGGATTCAGTATGAAGACATATCTAAACTTGCTTGAGCTTGGAAGTTGGTTAACAATACATTGAAATCGTAAAGCATCAAATTGATGTTAGTCAAGGTACCATGCAACTCCATTGTGTTAGGGGATTTGTTTTGTGTAAGAAGTGGATTATACATAAATATAAATTTTAACCTAATTGCCTGTAGATGAAATTCTAAACAGTCTTAGTAAATAAGAAACACAGAGACAAATACAGGGGTAATACCCAAAGAGATCAGAGAATCAGCAAAGGGCCACTGACTAACCTTAGCTTACCACCAAGCTGTAGTTTCCCACATGAGAGAGCTGCTTCCTGCCTAACCTGCATTTTTATTGCTTTCCTGTTCGTCCTTCTCATTGGCTCTAAGCCCAGCCTCATGACTTCCTCGTCATTGCCTGTCTATACAGACCTCCAAGTCTCTATGGTTGGTACTGGGATTAAAGGCTCCTGTCACCACACTTGGCTGTGTCCTTGACCACAGAGACTCTGCCTGCCTTGTGATTGGATTAAGGGCGTGGGCTACCACAGCCTGACTCTGTTTATAGCTCAATCTGTGACCTCACGGATGTCTGTTCAGCATGTCATGCATGCACTGGCCGTAAGAGGGCACAGGATCCGGGACTGGAGTTACAGATGGTTGTGAGCCACCATGTGGGTGCTGGGAATGTAAAGTGGGTTCTCTGGAAGAAAAGTCGGTACTCTTCACTGTTGAGCCACCTCAACAGACTCTAAAGGATTTCTTAATAAAATAAGGTGACATCTTTCACTGGTCTTTTTCTAGCAAGAGATACATGACTCTGAGTAAGCCCAATGAAGGTCAAGCTTGCCTGATTAGAAACACACAGAAACTAATGTGGTAAACGAATTTGCTATTTTTTCCAAATTGTCTTACATGAGACACTTTACTATACTGTTCTTTAATGATGGCAAAAAACCATCATAGGAGTATTATGAAGGAAAAGGGAACAAAGATAAAATGATAGTTTTGACACTTAAAAAAATCACTAGATTTTATTATAAATTTATCCAAACAACTACCCATTACACAGTACCTTGACTAACATCAACCTGATGCTCCACGATTTCAATGTATTGTTGGCCAACTTCCAAGCTCAAGCTAGTTTAGATATGTCTTCATACCGGATCCCTTCCACTCTGCGTCCTTTCAAAGCTCCGGTTTCAATGACTACGGTGGCTGAAAAGGTCTTTTCATTGATGGATTCCAGGGTGCCTTCATTCCCTCTGTAGCCACCGTTCAAAACTAGAATTCTTTTCCCCGGTGCTGGAATGACAGTCTCTAGATGAGTCTGGTCCAGTTTCAGCCTGTCTCCTGAGTCAATCATCTTTACCACAGCTGTGTGTCTGTCAATCACTTCCTTAACCACACCCTTCTTCTTGTGGTATTTCTCTTCGAGTTTCTTGGTTATAATTTTCACAACGATTCCAGGCTGTAGCCAGGCGTCTGTTCGCACAGTTCTTCTCTTTTCCTCTTCAAGCTCCATGATTTCGTCCAGTGCGGACTTCTTTTTCTTCTTTGCAGGCTGAGCCGAGCTCTGGGAAGACTCTTTCCGTCTCACTGAGACTGCACTTGCCCGCGTCTTCAGTGCACTCGGTCCCAAAGAGCTTGACTTGGACGATGTTGCTCCCGATGAGCTGCCTGCTCCTTTCTTCAGATTGAATGTGACTTTTTCTTCATTATTTTCTCGGCTTAATTCTGTAAAAACGGGCGTCTCCTGCTCTTTTCCCTCCAGACCTCTTCTCACCTGCTCCTCAATGAATCTGGCAGTCTTTTCTTCATCGTCAAGATGCTGCGTCTTCTTCTTTTCTAACTCCAGTTGCCGGCGAACAGTTTCCGGGTCTCTGTCTATGTACTGGATGTACCAACCTTTTGGTGTCTCGTCCACTTTACACAAGCCCTCTCTGCCCAGCCACTTGGTAAAGTCGGTCAGCGTTTCCCACTGAGTGGCGTTCATATGGATGTGCTCTCGATGGCCGATGTATTCATTGTAGACAATATTGTTGTGGACTCTCTTAGTGCCAAAGCATCTCCTCAAAAGTTCCAGAAAGTCATTTCGGAATTCCTCTGAAAAATAATCCATAAACCGCTGAGGGTTTTCTGAAGCCAGCAACAGTTGTCTTTGATGAGATTCAGACACACAGTGACACTTAAAGCCATTCTCGTCCCGGCACTGTTTCTGGCACATCTGGCAGTACCAGCGAAGCTTCTGGAGTCCTTTGGACTTAATTCTATTCGCGATGGCCTTGGGGCTCAGGAAATCCGACTTGCCCATGGCGACCCAAAGCGCTACAACTCAAGCAGCAGGATGCGATCAGTCCACGTCTTGCAAAGTCTTTAGAAAGGTCCTCAAGGTGAAGGGAAGACCAGAGAAAAAGCCTTGTCTTACCACCTCACCGCCTTCGCTTCCCCAGAGAGCCACTATTTGCTTTTTAACTATAGTTATTCTCCTAGCAAATACAGAGTATCAAACAAAATTCCCAAGTTACCTATCTGCGGGCGCTTACCCACCAACCCCACAGTTCCCCCAGAGTTTTCTTGAGTGTCAGCAGCAGGAAATATTAAATAGAAGGATTTGTGTTGCGGAGATAAACAGAAAATAAAGGATAGCCTCGAGAGGGCCTGAACCTTTTCCAATGGGCCCCGACTGTCTCTGCTCAGGGTATTTATACTGTCTCTGGCCCAGGGTATTTATAGAGACGCCAAGGGGTGGAGCAAAAGAGCTCCTCCCCCAGCACAGCCAAGTGCAGACCATCTCAGACACCTGCACTCAGGCCCATGGTCCTAATCATGAGATGCAGTATTCTCAGTCTAACCATTAACACTTTGAAAACTTTTAGCAAAACATCCAAAAGCAGTTTCATAATAAAACTCTTTACACTTTAAATTTTAGTATACCCATTTGCATTTCTTATTAACAAAACATAACATTAATCCACTCAAATAAGAGAATATTTTTTAAGTGAAATAGACTAAGGAATATTAACTCTCCCTTTTCTTTATAATTTTTTAAACAAAATCTCAAAGCCTAGTTAGAAAACCCAAACTTTTCCTTTTAAACAGTTCCATTTGTAACACAAAACTAGTTCCATAAGTAATTCCATTTTTACATAAACAGTCCCATAAAACAATTCATGAATCACCAGTTAATAAAGCGTATATGCATACACAAAACTGGATCTTTAGTCTAGGTAGAAACAATAAATTTCTTCATTTAAACAGTTCCATTTTTAACCCAATTCCAGAAAACAGTTCCTAGGTCATTACTATAAGTAAACTCAAAATTGTCCCATTGCATTGAAATCTGTTGTTCATTTCATTAAGTCCAAAAATTCAAATGATAAGTTCTGGTACTAGCCTTCTAAATATGAAGAAATCCATAACCAAAATCTTTTTGTAGTTTTATCTCATTATTTTAAGTTCAAAAGGTTCAAAAAAAGTAAATTCTGGTATTAGGCTTTCACCTCCAAATATGAAGAGACGTGTAGTGATATTTTGTTCCCCATAATAGAACAGCCACTAGATAGAGAGGCCAGAAAATGGTGGCACACACACCCTTAATCCTAGCATTCCAAAGGCAGAGATCCATTTGGATCTCTGTGAGTTCAAGGTCACACTGGAAACAGCCCGGCTTGGTAACTCTCGCCTTTAATCCCAGGGAGTGATGGCAGAAAGCAGAAAGGCACATAAGGCGTGAGGACCAGGAACTAGCCTGGTTAAGGCTTCTAGCAGCAGTTCAGCCGAGACCCATTTGGATGAGCACCCAGAGGCTTCCAGTCTGAGGAAACAGGATCAGCTGAGGAACTGGTGAGGTGAGGTGGCTGTGGCTTGTTCTTCTCATCTTCCAGCATTCACCCCAATACCTGGCTCTGGGTTTGTTTTTCTTTTTTTTTTTTTTTTTTTTTTTTTTGGTTTTTCAAGACAGGGTTTCTCTGTGTAGCTTTGCACCTTTCCTGGAACTCACTTGGTAGCCCAGGCTGGCCTCGAACTCACAGAGATCCGCCTGCCTCTGCCTCCCAAGTGCTGTGATTAAAGGCGTGCGCCACCACCGCCCGGCTGGGTTTGTTTTTATTAATAAGACCTTTGAGGATTAACGCTACAGAGAAGTTTTACAACCAAAATTTTGCAGTTAACAAGTTTAGTCCAAACAAGTATCTCTGCAACTTTCATTCTCAAGTCAGAGACCTTCTTAGTTACAGTAATATTTTAAACTGCAAGTTTGCTGTTATTTGCTGTTAGCTTAGGTTTTTCTGTGTTGCGTTCATTTTCCATGGATCTCAGCTGCAGATGCCTTATTGTGGTTCTGATGTCCACCATCCTTAGCTTCTTAGCAGCTTCTGGAGCTTTTGAAACCATTCAGACTGCCTACTTTGCAGTCTGCTAGGACACTACCTTCTGTGTCTCAGGTTCTTTCACCATATACATTAAGAATAGACTCACACTTAACATTTGCACTTTTTCATAAACTCACATATAACATGTGCTTAAGCATAAACTCACACTCAACATTTACACATTTTTACAAATTCACATATAACATTAACATCTACTTATTTATACTCCTTAAGGAAACTATAAAACTACTTTAGCAAATATATTTCTTATTACTTCTTATATACTTATATTCATTCCATCTTATTATTTATTTAAACTTACATTTACAACTAGCTTCTTTACTTCTTACAAACTCATTATTACATGTCTTAAGACTACCTTAGATACTTCTTGCAAGCTTGTATTCTTAAAGGAACTCTATAGATCTATTTTACAAACTTATATAGGGATATCATTAGCATATATTTAACTTAGCAAACACCTAAAGATTTCTTAACACAGATCTAACAAGACAGAATAATTTCTACAAACTCATATATCTTATTTTCATCTTTTTCTACTTCTTTCTCTTAATTATCATCACTCTCTCTATTAGAAATATTCTCTTAACTAGACAGGAAGTACATACATCATTTCTAAAGTTTAGAGTTCATAGTCAGCTTTGCTATAACACTGGGATTTAGTGAGTGTTGTCGTTAGAGTTGTGATACTTGTTAGGGGACTGTAACATTCTCGGGACGAAGCCACACCCCAAAGTTGCTAAGTTCTCTCAGCCATTTCTGAACCAGTAAAGATGCACTGTCAGCGGTAAACGGTCTTTAACTAGAGGCTGTCCCTTCACCCAAATTCATAATAGCTCCCCGAAGTGCTTCAATTCAGACAAACATTTCTATTACAGCAGTACTTTTGGTTTGTTCTACCGAAAAACTTTACTTCATGCTGAGGGTGAAATTACCATATTTAGCTGCTGTAAAGCTCTGCGCAAAATATTGCACAGCTATTAGGTGATAGAAAGTATTTTTCTAAAGGAGCTAGTAAAGTCAAAAGCGGCACAGCTCCGAACTCTATTTCCTCACTGTTTGCATTAACCAGTTTGCATTAACAAAACCTCAGAAACACTAATTGGGCCACTTCCATTCTGGTTCCTTTATAGGAATGCCATTGGAGCTGACTTTTCTTAGGTCCATGCTCCATACAAACACTCCGGTAACCACCGAGCTTCAATCTCCTCTTGTGAAAAAACACAAACATATTAAAACAGGATCGGGACCCTTCCATAATCCCGAGCAGGGGTCTTTCCATTTCACTTGAGCAAAAGTCACTTGGGTGCCACTGTGCCAAAATCTATGTTCATGAACATCCATATTCAAAAAGTTCCGAACAACAACAACAAAACATGATTTAATGTATTATGTGGCGATTGAGAGTAAATTTCTTCCTTTTTTATTTTTATTTTTTGAAGTTGTGTTTTAAGACTGCTATGAGTCCTTTCTACAATACCTTGTCGGTGAGGATTATAAGGAATACCTGTTTTATGTACAATTTCCCATTGGGTACAAAACTGTTGCAATGCCTTACTACTATATACAGAACCATTATCAGTTTTATTGATACCATTAAAAATACCATTATTTTTGGTATACCCATATACGAAAAGCACTTCAAGCAGTGCATAATTACATGTTTTGTAGCTTCCCCAGGTTGTGCACTAGCCATTAAAAATCCTGAATAAGTGTCAATGGTCACATGTACATATTTTAATTTGCCAAATTCTGCAATATGAATAACATCCATTTGTCATAGATGATTAGGAAGAAGACCTCAAGGGTTTACCCCTAAGTGAGGGACAGGAAAATATTTTGGACATATCCCACATCGTTTAACTATTTGACGAGCTGCTTCTTTGATAAGGTTAAATTGCTTTCTTTTCTTTTTTTTTCTTTTTTAAAGATTTATGTATTTATTATGTATACAGAGGAGGGTGCCAAATCTCATTACAGATGGCTATGAGCCACCATGTGGTTGCTGGGAATTGAACTCAGGACCTCTGGAAGAACAGTCAGTGCTCTTAACCTCTGAGCTATCTCTCCAGCCCCTTGATTTGCTTTCTTAAGCTTTTGCTATTTTGATGAAGAGCATGTAACTGTTGAGCCATTTCCACTTGGGATAATGCTCAGCCATTGCATTACCCTCAGCTAAAGGACCAGGAAGATTGGAGTGAGCTCTAATATGGCCCACAAAGCATGGCAGCTTTCTTTTGTGAAGTGTCTTGAATTTGTTGAAACATTTTGACTTGATTGTTGTTAGTTCCAATATTTTCACCAAAACTGTTACTATTCAAAGGAGTCAAGAAAATAGATGTTCTTTCATGAAACATATCCTTCATTAGCTTACTTTGAGAAAAAGCATTTTCAGGATTTAGTATTTTCACTTCATTAGCTTTAACTTCTGTTATTAGCAGCTGTGATATTTAGCATTGATTTCTTATAGGGAACTTTGAGGTGAAGCAACTCTTTTGTAAGACAGCTAGATTTTCTGAAGTTTTTTCCCATCTATAAAGCAGTCATTTCTTTTTGAATGCCTATTTCCTTGTCTCCTTATTAGATTTGCAAAGGAATCACTCATTGCAGGCTGTTTGTTCAAGAGGTAAAGAATTTTTAGTTTCACATAAGTTTCTTCATATCTAAAACAACGTTCAGTGTATAAACTGCTTTCCCTTGTTTTAAGGATTTTAAGTGGCTTGTTTGCTCTTTTTTTTTTTTTTTTTTTTTTTTTTTTTTTTTTTTTTGGTTTTTCGAGACAGGGTTTCTCTGTGTAGCTTTGCGCCTTTCCTGGGACTCACTTGGTAGCCCAGGCTGGCCTCGAACTCACAGAGATCCACCTTGCTCTGCCTCCCGAGTGCTGGGATTAAAGGCGTGCGCCACCACCGCCCGGCGGCTTGTTTGCTCTTATAGGTAGCTTTTTGTCTGGTCTGAGTTCTAAAGAGGTAAGATTAAGCTTTCTAGCATTGCTTTGGGAAGAAACTTCATTCTGAACTGAAAAGTTTTTGGATAGTATCGCCATCTTTAGCTGAAAAACTACATTCCCAGAATGCATTTCTCTCCATCAAGCTCACTGTTAAGAGCTAGCTTATGGACTCCATTTCCCATAGTTCTTTTTGGGTCTGGGAGCCAACTTCCAGTTCTCTTTTACCGGACTTGCTTTAGAAGTTTTTGCTTTTGCAACAAGAGATTTGAACCACGAGTTTTAAGTTTTCAGCTTTGGGACATTGAGAGATTTCTAGTCTCTCCTCAGCTGGCTTTAACAGGTGTCTCTCCTTCATTTGACACTGGCTGGGGATCAGAACTGTACCTGCCTGTTAGCTGGCATTGAGGCTGGCATTTCTGATAGCAACTTTCCTCAGGGCTTGTGTTTGCCTTAGCCAGTCAGTGAAAACCAACTATTTACAACAGAGCTTTTCCATGGCTCCTTCGGAAAGATTTTCTCCCACTGATCTTATTCTCATTTTGCTTGTTCCTTCCCCCAACCCCCCAGATGCAGAGCTTCAGATATCTCAGGCTGCTCTGTTCCTCTGCTAGCTGCCTTTGGAGGTAGGGGCTCCCCGACCCCAAATCTGCCTCAAACTCTAGCAGCTTTGTCAGGTCATGCATTTTCTGGGAGTGGGGTGGGGGGTGGGGGCGGGAATCTGTCCCTTCTCCATTTCTTCAGAGAGTTTCTCCCTGACAGTTCCCAGTTCGGTCTCAGTTTATCCCCTCTGCCCCAGAAACAGTTTCCGACACTACAGTGGTGGATTTCCCTGCTACTGAAGGTAAGAGCTTTTTGTCCATTTCTGTTTTCAGGATCTGTGGAGTTTGTGTTCATAAATCAAGCTTCTGATTTTCTAACAGGGGAGGTTTTTGCCATTTCTAAACTTCCATTAGGACAGGTGTTTTGCCTCATCAGGCCTTCACCTGGCCCAGTCCCCCAGTGGGTTGTGTTTGCTTGTCTGGGTGCTCAAGGACAGAGCTTATGCCAGAGGCAATCACCCCTCAGGGCTACACTCCCTCATCTCATCGGGAGTCAGCTGAAACAAAGCTTTTCTCAAGGAGGTGCTTTCTCTGACAGAAAAGCAAGCTTTCCTCCTGGATAGTTCTGTTCTGCCCTGGCTGGGCTCTTTCCCCAGACAGTGTTCTGACTCAGCAGCACAACTGCTTCAGACACAGTTCAGCTTTACTGTTTTCCCAGAAAGGTCCTTACTCTGATAGCAAAGCTTCTCAGATCTTTTTGTAGCTGTGGACCTATCAACCCGGGACTTGTAGGAAAGCAGACAACTGTGCCGTTCCCACCAGCTTTAGCTTTGTTTGTTCATAAGCAATCTTCCCCCCAGGTCCTGCACCTTCCAGCCTCAGCCCTGTGCTCCAGGGAGTTTACAACTGCAGGAACCCTAGTATCCCCGAAATGCACTCCAACTCAGATGCTGGCCAGTCACCTCTGGGTTTTTGCTCAAAAGAGGATACAATGCTAACAGTTTGCATTGCTTCAGGGGATCTTTGCATTAGGACAATTAGGAGCACTTTTTCATTCTGAAACGCTCACTCAGACAAAGCCCTTGATGCCTCAGCTCGGTTGTAACTGAAAAGCTTGGCTTTTCTGCTTTTCTCCGGTAAGGTTTCCTGCCCTTTTGGGCTCTCTGTAGCTCTTTTACCCACACTCTCCCAATTGTTTCCCTCAGGGGACTTTGACCCACTGTCTTTTACTAACTTGAAGAGAGAGCTTAGAAGAGGTCTTTAGGAACTCCATCCCTGTCTCCTACATTGCAGGGAGGATTTTTTAAGCTTGAAAGAAGGTTTTGCTGTCTTAAGAGGTTTGTTGTTTTCCCTTAGAGCTAATCACAGGTGGTCTTCATACTAATATTTTCAGGGGATTCTAATTTGTCCTTTTGAGAAAGTTAAAGGCTTTAGTTTTTAAGTTTAAGAGAGCTTTTGAGAAAGATTAAGGCTTTTTAGAGATTTTTTCCCCCAAATTTTCCAAGAAAAGCTTTTTAGTTTGAGAAAGATTTTCCCAAGAGAGAAAGACCAACTTTCCCCCAAACATCTGAACTTTAAGCTTTTTTGGCGTTTTACACCCACATTTTTGCCTCAGGGAGAAATTGCTTTCTCCTGCTGCTTGGACTTAGCATTTCAGCTGTCCCCAGGTCAAAAGCTTCCATAGGAAACTTTTTCTTCCCCATAAACTCAAAGAGGAGCTTTTTTACTACCGGTAAAGCCCAAAGAAAGATTTTCCCCCCAGTTTGTGTTCATAGCCCCCAAAAGTTAGAAAATTGAAGTTTTTCTGTCTAGTTGCCTTATTTTTTCCTACACAATCTTACACTTCTAAGTTTTTCCTATACTATATCACTACGCTATACCTTATACTTATTTTTCACAGATAGAAATAAAGAAAGGAATAGAAGATAGAAAATTTTGACAGAAGAGAATTTTGCGCTGCAGCATCGGACATCCTTCCAGTCCACTTTCCTTTTCTCTCGAGGATAAAACCCCTGCCCCTCAATGTATATAATATATATTTTCCATAACACCGGCATGCCTTTCCACTGGCAGGGCTGACTCAGCACTTTCACCAAAGACTCTGTAATAAAACTATTTTCCTTTTTCTTTAGTCCCCCCTTTTTGTCTTTAGTCCCCCCTTTTTTGTCTTTAGTCCCTGTTGATGGCGCCATTCTGTGGGGCATTTACCCACCAACCCCAGAGTTCCCCAGAGTTTTCTTGAATGCCAGCAGCAGGAACTATTAAATAGAAGGATTTGTATTGCAGAGATAAACAGAAAATAAAGGATAGCCTCGAGAGGGCCTGGAACCTTTTCCAATGGGCCCCAACTGTCTCTGCCCCAGGATATTTATTGAGACGCCAAGGGGTGGAGCAAAAGACCTCCTCCCCCAGCACAGCCACGTGCAGACCATCTCAGACACCTGCACTCAGGCCCGTGGTCCTAATCATCTTCCTCTATGCAGACCTGCTGGGTAAAACCAGAAACAGGCTCCCACACCTATCCTCCTCTTTCTACTGTGAAGCAAAACTTAGGAACTATAAGGATGTGTTGAGTTGCCAAGTCCCATTACCATACACAAAGCCAAAATAATTGTGAATGGACTGATCAGTCATCACTTGAAAACTTCAGAATTCATAGAAACCCACATCCAAAGCAACTTTGCATTATAGCTATATTTGTTCCTCCTTGGGAACGCAAAGCTGTGCTCTCTGGCTGACAGAGTAGCTATAGCCAAGCATTAGGTAATAAGGCCACATTTCAATGTCATTCATAATTTAATTTTGGAAAATTCACACACCTCTGCTTGTAATTTACAATTAACTGACTATATTATAATCACTGAAAAAAGGCAAAGCCATTTGCTTGTTATCCTTTTGTTCTTAATTAAGGCATATGATTACTTTGACACATCAGTTTGTGTTTCCCAACAGTTCTGATGAAATTGCACTTTTTCTGAGGTATGCAGATATGACTAGTCCCTGGAAAACTTTCTAAGTGCAGTTTGTAACTAGCATGTCGTTCTTCGGAGAGTTGTCCTCTAAGAATTCAATAACCTACCATGTCCTCAAAGCTCTGCCTTTTTATGGGCATTAATTAAGTGTTTATCCATGCTGACAATTAATCACTTTTTCTTCTTAACATTGCTAATGATTGCAGAATAGTGATGTTACAGATTCCATGATGGTTTACAGAGTATACCTTAACACATTCAATCACAGCAGCTACAATCCCGTTACTTGAGGATATGCATCTGAGAGAGGCAGAAAACCCTTCAGCTGCTAATAGTGGTGGCTTATTTCACATTTATGTTTGTCCCATGGGCATAGAAATCCCTCATATTTTTTACATTAGCAAGTTAGGAGGTATGAGGACACCCTTTGAGTGTCTCCACATAGCATTATCACTTCTCACAATGTTCAAAAGGCCCTTTCCAAGGACTTCTTTCTAAACTGTTGAGAGACCAGATTATTTTCAATCCAAGAATGTATGATAGGAGTTACATGGAACGGCCTTATCTAGCATTCCTAATAGTACAGCCCAAACTATTCAGCTAGGATTTGTTAGCTAGTTCCCCTGACAAGGCAACACAGCTTAACCTAAACAGCACCAGCATTTAGTTCGGAGAAGTACTCAACACTCCCGGGTGTCACGTATGGCCAGACCGTTCTACAGCACCAAAGAGAATCTTAATGAAATTCATTTGTGGCTGCCAATCTGGGAGCCACAGGCAGGAGCCTGTGAAGGCTCTTAAGTGAACTCTCAGACGCATTCCCCCATGATACTGCTCGTATTTAGATAGCAGATGGACATATCATAAAACGTGCTCAGGATCTGAAAAGGTGCCAAAAGGAACAAGCAAGTCCTGACTTCTGGTAGGAATGTGGATATGATCCAGGCTAGTGCTGTGCTGAGCAGGAGAGAGAGGCATTAATGATTCATGGAACCAGTTGGCTTTCAGCAGGGCTGGAAAGGCAGCACCCTGGCACATCTGAAGAGCTCTGCCTCCTGCCCCCAGCACTGCAGAAGCACTGTGCATGGAGCTGTGATGGAGTGAACGATGAGACAAGAGCTGTTACTTGGGCACGACCATGTCCTTCTTCCCTGAGGTTACAGACTGTTTCCTTGGACTCCATAAGCTCATTGCTTTAAGTTACATGCAGCGCCAGAGGACTGCACTGTGAATCCCCTTCAATAAATTGCCATGTCTGAACTTTCTAAAGCCCATTCCAGAAACTCATCCTAAAATTATGAAAAAGGACTTTTCTTAAACACACACACACACACACACACACACACACACACACACACACACACACACACGTGTCCGGTAGCTCCTTCCTGTCCACTCTTACAGAACACACACTCCCAAGTAAACCCACCAGCCTAGAGGTTGAAATAACCACTACAAGAAGCTTCCCTGAATGAATTGAAGAACCATAGGTTTTTTTCCTTTACCTTCTTTCTCTTGTTTCTCTATCTTCTCATTTCTTGGGAATTTTCATTCCAGGCAAGAACTCTGGTTTCCTAATTGCTCTGACTAGGTAGACATTAATAAAGAAACAAACAGCTTAATTATACATTTTCACACTCGTGTCATTATATCTCAATTAGCTCCTTCTTTGCTTCCTTTTTCCTTAGTAGCTGTCCTTGGTGAAATACATATTTCCATTGGTGTTACTAACATCGCACACTGAGTCTAAACCTGTAGTCAGTAGGTGGAAACAAAAATACACTTGCCAGAACAAATCCCCGGCCTTTCAGAGAAAAACCATGGAATGTGCTTCAGCTATTGCCTCCTGTGGGTAGCCTTGTTCAATCCCTCTCTCCTCAAAGAATGAAGCTACTCTGGGGGTTGCTATGGCACTTCATTTTTAACAGAAAGGTATCACTTCAAACATTCCACCAGACTTAATTGTTAATGTCATACCCCCTCCTAGGCCATCCCCTACATGAGGACAAGACCCATATTTACCATTATAAGATCATATCTTCATGCAAAGTTTACCAGAGAAAAAATTCATTTGTTTATGCATAAATGAAGTGGGGACAACCTAAAACTTTAGGAAGCTCCATATCCAATTTGACAACATTGGTGCCTGGTTGTCTTTTGAAGAAGCATAAGTAGAGATCTAATTTAAACTGAAAGTTGGGGCAATGTAGAATTAAAAAGAAAAGCAAAAGGATATATAGTCTTTTTCCTGAAATATTGGAGTTTTGGAATCATTCAATTTGTATGTGTGGAGGCACCAAATAATTTGAAAGTACTTACTGTTGTAATTGAAAATCTGTGTCTGGAAACCCTGACCTCCAAAGGCTGCAGTTAGAAGTAGGCAGAGTACAGAATCCAGCCAATAGATGAGATGAGCTGGAGGAATCCAGACCATCCATCTTCATCCTGGATCTCATAACAGTGAGCCGTTGGGCAGAGCAAGGATCTCCCGAAAGGAAGTGAGAAGCTAGCAGAGTTCTCCGAAGAAGCTAGTCTCTTCTGTGGAAGTCCCTGCTCCATTTCAGCCTTTCTCCGACCCTCTGCATGTGAATACAAATAACCATTCCCGAATAACAGTGATTTCACAGCAGGCAGAAAGGGAGATGGTGCCTTCCACGAGAGCTATAAAATACAATTCAATTAGATGACTATAGGATCACAAAGGGCTGTTGTGAGAAGTCACATGATGGAAAAAAATGGCTTCAACTGAAACAATCAGGAATGGACTTCAACACATGAAGCACCAGACAACTCATTAGCTTCTTTCATCTGCCAGCCCTGTCTTACTGCTGCTTTTGCTACTTGAGGATTGACTTCACCTTTGTGTGAGAGGAAATTAAAGGGCTGTGTGCCTTTTGTTATCAAGAAGGAAGGGCACAGGGTTGGTGAGATGGCTCAGTGTCCTGGGGCATTTGTGCCACCAAGGCTGATACCTAAGTTCAATCCCTGGGACCCACATGATAGGAGGGGAGAGCTGACTCTTGTAAGTTGTTCTCTGACCTCCATATGACATGAGCACACATGCACATACATGCATAAACACACACACACACACACACACACACACACACACACACACACACACACACGCACGGAGAGAGAGAGAAACAAGCATAATTTTAAAATGTTTTAAAGTGTGTGTGTGAGAGAGAGACAGAGAGACAGAGAGACAGAGAGAGGGAGAGAGTTTCTCCTTCATATATGTATGTGCACCAAGTGTATGCCTGGTGTCTGAGGAGGACAGATCTTTTCAACTCAATGAATTGAGTTGAATTCTCCAAGAAAAGAAATCCAGTGAATAGCGTTCAGGTCACCAGGTGGACACAATGCTGGGTAAAAAGTCCTGAAGAATATCTAAATATCTGAATCCCAGCAGAGTATAAACTTTGACCTACTAACACAATGTTAGCAAACAGGAAATAGTCTAAAATAACTCTGGAAGAGATGGAAAGTGCAGTCAAGCTGACACCCTTCCTCCAAGGTCACACCTATTCCAACAAGGCCACATCTTCTAATAGTGCCCCCCCCACAGGCCAAGCATGCAAACACATGAGTCTATGGGGGCTTCAGCTATTCAAACCGCCATAGAACCTGAAACTGTGGTTTGGTTTGGTTTTGTTGTTTTGAGACAGGGTTTCTCTTTGTAACCCTGGCTGTCCTAGAACTCACGCTGTAGACCAGGCTAGCCTCAAACTCAGAAATACACCTGCCTCTGCCTTCCCAGTGCTGGGATTAAAGGTACAGACTACCATCACTCAGCCGAAACTGTGTTTTAAAAAGATCACAAGACTGAATTCAAGAGCTAACAGTGCTGGATAATTTTATGTCAATTTGACACAATATAAAGTCATCTGAGAGGAAGGAACATCAATTAAGAAAAAGCCTCCATAAGATCCCATTGTAGGTAATCCTAAAAGGCATTTCTTAATTAGTGATGATGGAGGAGGGCCCAGGCCATTGTGGGTAGTGCCATCCCTGAGCTGATGGTCCTGTGTTCTATAAAAAAGTGTGCTGACCATGGTAACATCCTGGCCTGGGCTGCTGTCGAAGACAATGTCTATGCCCATGTTCTAGCTTTGGTCAGGGTCTGTGTTGATGTCCTTGACCCATGGTGCCTCCAGGGGCCACAGGGATGTCTGGGGTTTAGGCCATAGACTGTGATCATGTTGGTGTCCAAGGGCTATGCCACCACTGGGGCCTGGCCAATTTGGGTGACCAGTGCTGTCAACTGGGGCCGTGGTATAGTCTGGAACCAGGCTATGGCTGAGGCCATGTCTGGGTCTGTGGCCCTGCTGCAGCCAGGGTCTGTGTTGATGTCTGTAGCTCCTGAGACCATCAAAGACCAAGCCAATGCCATGGGGTCTGGGCTGCCACCTGGGGCCATTGTTGATAACCCAAGGGCCACACTTCCCAGGAGGTCATGCCAGTCCCACTGGCCTCTACCACCACCTGGGATCATGGTGACATCCGTGCCCTAGTTGCTGCAAAGGACCATGTCTGGGTCCATGGTCCTACCACAGCCAGGGTCTGTATTGATGCCTGTGGCCCATGCTGCCACCAAAGACCACACAGATGCCCAAGTCTGGGCTGCAACTTGTGTCCATAAGAGTGTCCAAAGGCCATGCAGTCACCAGGGACATGCTGATGTGAGAGTCCCGCACTGTCACCTAGGACCATGGTGTGATGCAGGCCAGGGTTGCTGCCCAGGGCCATGTTTGGGTCTGTAGCCCTGCTGCAGCCAGGGTCTGAGTTGATATCTGCAGCTCCTGTTACCACCAAGAGCTATGTGTATGACTGAGGTTTGGTCAGACACCTGAGACCATGTTGGTGTCTGAGGACCATGCCCCTACTGGGACCATACTGATCTAGGTGGCCGGTGCTGCCAGCTGGGGCCATGGAGACATCCAGGCCAAGGTCACTTACTAGGGCCATGTCTGGGTCCATGGCTCTGCAATGGCCAGGGTCTGGGGTAGTGTCCATGGCTCCTGTGACCACAGAGGCCTCTTAAGATGCCCAGGTCTTGTCAGCCACCTGAGACTATGTTGGTGCCCAAGAGCCATGCTGCCACTGGGGCCATACAGAACTGGGTGGCCTATGTTGCCACCGGCCATGGTGACATCTGGGCCTGAGTTTTTGCCAAGGGCCATATCTGGGTCCACGGTCCTGCTGCAGCTGTGGTCTGTGATGATGTCCATGGCCTGTGTTAGCACAAGGGCTCACTGGAACAATGCTGTACTGAGCCAGCTCTGCCCTTCACTGGCCCTGAGATAGCTGGCCCTGCCCCCTCAGGGGAGAGCTCATCCCCCCAACCCTGAACTTGGGGAAAATGGCCACACGCCTCACCACAGGCATGCACCTCACCTGGGCAGCACCCTAGAGCTGACCCTGTTGTGAGGGGCACAGGTGAGCCGATCCTGAGGGCGTGAGAGCAGGAAAGCTGACCCTATGCCCCCTCCTCTGCCATGTGGTGGCATGGGTGAGGGAAAGATGCCCTCCCTCCCTCCCCCATTACCTCCCATGGCAGATGAGAGAGCTGGCCCCAGGGTCACAAGGGTGGGAGCGCTTGTCTATCTCTGCCCCTCACCTCCTGCAACACACAAGAAAGCAGGCCCTGCACCCCACCAGGGCAACACATTAGAGTTGACTTTATTGTCCGGTACAGTTGAGCCAGCCCTGAGAGAGTGAGAGCCAGAGAACTGACCCCATCCCACCCCCTTGTATGTTCCCTACAGCAAATGGGAGAGACAGCCCTGCACCTTACCTGGGCAAAACAGTAGAGCTGACCCTGGTGATGTGAGTGTGGGTGACCCAGATGAGAGGACCGGAGAGCAGGAGAACTGGCCCTGCTCCTTGCTGCAGGCTGCATTGGGTGAGCTAGCAGAGGCAGTGGTGGAAAGCTTGCCTGGGTAATGACCATGAGGGCAAGCTGATAGGGTCACCAATCCAGCTATCACCCAGGCCCAGAACCAGGGCTATGAGTTGGCCCACCCCAACATCCACCAAATCTATGAACTGTTGGAGCGTGTGAAGAGGGCGAACCTATAGATCCAAAACTGCAGGATCTCCAGGACACAGGACAACAACGGGATACCCAAGAGGAACCCCAGTGAGAGTCCATTATATATACATATATATGTATACGCATGTGTGTGCGTGTGTGTGTGTGTGTGTGTGTGTGTGTGTGTGTGTGTGTGTGTGTGTGTGAGATATAGCAGAAGCCAGAGACCTTGAGCCAGGTCAATGACTTGTGGTAATGAACACTTGCAAATAAAGATGAATGGACTAAATGATAAATTGTCTGACTCAATGGGCCACACTACAGCTTCCACAACAAGGTTCTCCTTTTTTGTTGTTTTGTTTTGTTTTGTTGTTTGTTTGGTTTGCTTTTGGATTTTCTTTTAAATTTGGTTTTGATTTGGGGGGAGGTTGCAAGGGCAGAGGCCAGATGCAAGGGGACAGGGAGATGAGTGGGATTGGGATACATGGTGTGAAATCCACACAAAAATGAATAAAAGTTTTTAAAAAAAAGAAAGGAAGGAAAGAAGGAAGGCAGGAAAAAAGAAAGAAAGCAGGCTGAGCAAGCCATGAAGAACAAGCCAGTAAGGAGTAAGGACATGGTCTCCACATCAGCTCCTGCCAACAGGTTCCTACTCTGTTTGGGTTCCTGTCCTGACCTCCTCCTAATATGAACAGTGATATGGAAGTGTAAGCCAAATAAACCCTTTTCTTCCAAAGTTGCATTGGTCATAGTGTTTCATCATAGCAATACTAATCCTAACTAAGACACTAAGAAATGCCTCTTGTTTCCCATATGGGTTTGTTACTGTTGATTGTCAACTTGACAGGGATCTGGAATTGCCTAGAACTTACATATCCTGGCACACCTGTGCAGGATTATTTAGATGAGGTTATCCTCTGATTCGGTTGAGGTGGGAAGACCAACCATCAAAGAGGACTGTGCCATCCGGTGGTCTTGGGTCCCGGACCACATCAACAGGCAAAGTCTAACTGAGCATGAGCATCCACCGTTCTTTGCTTCTTGGGTACAGATTCAAGGTGACCAACTGCCACCTCCTCAAGCTCCTGCTGCCTTGGCTTCCCCACTCTGATGGCCTGAACCTATGAACTGTGAGCAAACACAAATCCTTCCTTAAGTTGTTTTCACCAGGGTATTTTTATCACAGCAACAGGGGCTGCTTAGTTTTTTGTCAATTTGACACAAACTCAGGTCATCTGAGAAGAGGGAACCCCAGCTGAGAAAACTGCTTCATCAAACTAGCCTGTGGGCAAGTCTATAGGGGCATTTCTTGATCAATGATTGATGTGGGAGGGTCCATCGTCCTGTGGGTGGTGCCATCCCTGGTCAGGTGGTCCCGAGGTGTATAAGACAGAAAACTGAGCTAAGCATGAGGAGCAAGCCAGCAAGCAATGTTCCTCAGTGGCTTCTGCCTCAGTTCCTGCCTCCAGGTTCCTTCCCTGCTTGGGTCCCTGCCTTGGATTCCCAAGATGATAGCCTGAGATCAGGATTTGTAGGATGGAATAAACCCCTTTTCCCCAACTTTCTCTTGGTCATGGTCTTTATCCCTGCAATAGAAAACAAACTAGGACATTGTAATTCTTTCAGGAAAACGTTGTAAAATGCTAAACTCTAGCGTGAAAGTGTGATGAAAACAGAATTTACACAGTCAGAAAAACATCATTTGTTAGCAAATGAATGAGCCTTCTTTAGCAACAAAACTCCTCATCCAGTGATTGCCTTGAAGTACTATCTCTTGAGACTGTGTGTGCTGTTCTTTCTGTTGATTTTACATTTGTTTATTTATGGTTCATGCATGTATGTCACTGCCTATGTGTGGCGGTCAGAGGACAACTCATAGGGGGTCAGTTTTTCTGGGGCCTAAACTCAGGTCATCAGTTCTAGTGGCAAGATCCTTCGCTGGCTCTGTGCATGCTGCTCTTGATCAAATCTTATTTTTTAACTAAGTTTTCAAATGTCACAATCAGAAACAATGCATTTGCGAGGCTGAGAGGTTAGTTGAGTTGGTAAAGTGCTTGTCTCATAAGTGTCTTAGTTTGAGCCTCAGAACCTACCAGCCTGGCCTACTTAGTGAGACCTTATTTCATTGCCCATGTTTCACAAACAAAGTGGGCACTGGGGAGATGGCTCAGTGGGTATAGCACCTGTCTCTCCAGTATGAGGACCTGACAGACACTGTCTTAGTCACTGTTCTATCGCTGCGAAGAGACATCAGGACCAAGGCAACTTGTAAAAGGAAGCATTTACTTCAGGGCTGCCTTACAGTTTTAGATGGTTAGTTCCTGATCATCATCTAAGCAGACAGGCATAGTGCCAAAGCAGTAGCTGAGAGCTTTACATCCCAATCCTCAGGCAGAAAGATAGATCTTCGCCTGGTTTTTGGGCTTTTGAAGCCTCAAAGTCCACTCCCAGTGACACACCTTTTCCAACAAGGCCACACCTCCTAATCCTTTCCAAACAGTTCCACTCCCTGGTGACTAACCATTCAAATATTTGAGCCTATGGGGACCGTTATTGTTCAAACCACCACAGATGTTGTAGCACATGTGTCTATAATCTCAGTGCTACTCCAGGAAGAGGGCAGCGGGCGACAGCAGGATACCCAGAAGCTCTGGAGTCAGCTAGCCTAGCTCATGCAGCAGACTGTGTCAAAGTAAATGGAAGATGAGGAGCAGCACCCAGGGCCCTCTGACCTCCGCATTCCATACGCCCGCATTCATACACACAAATACTCACGTGCACACACATCAAACTTAATAATAAAATAAAATTTTCAAATGTTAAAAAATTGAAAGATAATGTAGAATCTAGGACCATATATTTAGTACAGTGGCCAGTAGCCACAGGTTACTATGAATTGAAATGTATCTATCCTGATTTTAAATGTGTCATACTGACAAAATATGGACTAATTTTAAATACTTATATCTTAAAGAAATTATATGTGTTTACATTTTCTTTCTCTTTTTTTTCCCTTAGGAATCCACACTTTCCCATTACTCTGTAAGTAAGATATGAAGGTTTTTGTTTTGGGGACTTCTGATTATTTTTTAAACTTTTGTTTTTAATACAAATTGACAAATTACATACATTTATAGAATATAATGTGATATTATGAATTGTGAATTATGTGCTTAGTTTCTTGGTTTTTTAATTGAATCTCCTCACATTGATTGTATATCTTACTTTCTAGACAGGGTTCTTAATAACTGAAGACTTTTCTGAAAATTCTGACACCTCCCAAAAGAGGTTCAAAGGGATGTGCTTTGGAATCAGAAAGGGGAAAAAGTTGTTTTCAAAAGGTTCTAAAAATACTTGACGGATGTTAAATATGTAAATCATTTCCTAAGAAAGGCATTTTCAAACACAACCATATTTCAGATGCATGGATTCTGGATTTAGTGTTCTTCAAGATTACATTTCAGACATATTTTGTCCTGATTATAACCCAGAAAGCTTATGAGCCAGACAAATACCAGTTTTCACCTTGTGTTCTTTATACACATTGGGCTCCTTGTTTAATTTAAAAACACACCAATAATTCCTACTCCTCAACACTTTCAAAGAAGTATTTCATTTTATTTGCACATATATTTAAATTGAACATGTTGCCCTGTTAACTATGTATAGTATCTCTTGAGTTCACAGCAGCATTTGAAGGTTTCACAGATTCTGAGCTGGAAATTACAGTCCTGAGCTGAGACTCTGGCAACACAGGATTATAGAAGGAACTGGTATTATTTCAAGTCAGGATTTTCTCCCATATCCAATTTCACCCAAAGTCGAGCATTAGTCACCGTGCACCTTTCATATAGCAGAAAGGAGATTTGATTAATGTGATTTCTTTGTAGAGAAATCTAAGAAGATTAAGACACAATGATATAGGGAAAGCACACCCTTTCTCAACCTTACACTCAAGCGATGTAGAGAGGCCGCCAAACCTGCTTGGGAGAAGTGTTAGCTGCGTCTGAAAGGGAAACCCATCATTGGGGAAACTCCATTTTCACATTTTAGCTTCTGTCTCATGAACAGATCAGCAGATCTAGAGGCTGGTATTGATTCTGTTCTGTAGAGAGGCAGGAGAGGACATCATTCAGGGAAACCTTTGCAAGTTGTTTTCTCATTCTCCTCACCCCTCATTCAGGGGCTGTGTTTTCTGATGGCCCTTGGAGACAAAATTAGGATGTGCCACATGTTTCTGTAGTCGGTGAATCACAATGAAAATAAAGCCAGTTGCAGTGATTGGTGTTCTGATAACTACTTTCCATCTGTGTGTTCTGAAAAGTCTAATACTAAGAGGCATGTTTTTCTGATATTAGGAAATCAATTCAAAGCTGATAAATATACATACATACATATCCCGAAGCATATCAGACATCACCCATCTCTTTCGCTGATACTTTACATATGCTTGTATGAAAAAGGAATATGCTGGAAGAAGAAGAAGAAGAAGAAGAAGAAGAAGAAGAAGATTAAAATAGCTTTCCCCAGACCCTAACTTTCAGAAAGTGGGTTATTTCATTCCCACTACTTTGCTCAAATGAAGGGCATTTGAGAATGCATTAGACCAGGAAGCAAATTACTTTCAAAGACCATGGTCGTCCCAAGGTTGTTTTCTCCTTCGACTCTCACAGCGGATCTGAATCTAAAGATTCAGTTACAATAGAAAGGGTTACGGGGCAGCTGCTTCCTACCTCTTAGCCACCAGCTAAGGCACCTCAGAGCTCACAACTTAAAAACTCCCACCACACTGGCAGGGACCTCTTGACCCCATGCTTCTCTTCAGAAATCAGACAGCCCACACAAGGCTACCTTACTTCAGATTGGGGAAAAGAAACTCATAAACCTGGTGTTTCACAGCATGACCTCAAATACAATGTATACTCTCATATCATAACACTGAACTCCTGATTTTTAAAATAAGACAGACTTTTGGTAGTCAATTGCTATCATTTTCATAGTCGATTAGAGCACACTGCTAGTATGTTAGCTAGTAAGTTACATTAAAAACCACTCAATTTTGATACATGAATCCTACATTAGTCAAGTGTGAGCAAAAGCTCAAATGCTCATTGCAGAGAAAGCAATAGAGTCACTAAAAGTTCAGTATCCATCTTGGGTAAAATCCTAAGATTTTACTCTTAGATTACAAAGAAAAGGTAAATATGTATTTATACAGTGTGTGTGTGTGGTAACACATGCCTTTGAACCTAACACACACACACATACACACACACACACACACACACACACACACACACACACACACATGTTGCTGGAGAATTTCTCTCCAGCTCCCACCGCCAAGTCCCGCCAGTCCCGGAGCCCACTTATAAAATAAACACACAGACTCTTACATTATTTAAACTGCTTGGCCATTAGCTCAGGCCTATCATTGTCTAGCTCTTACTCTTATATTCAGCCCATTTCTATCAATCTTTACTTTGCCACATGGCTCGTGGCTTACCGGTACTTTACATCTTCCTTGTCCTGGTGGCGGCTCCAGGCAGTCTCTCCTTTCCTTCCTCCTTCCTCAATTCTCCTCTCTGTTAGTCCCGCCTATACTTCCTGTCTTGCTATTGGCCAATCAGTGTTTATTTACATATAGCGATATCCACAGCACACACACACTTCCAAATTTGTCATATTTAGTGAAGAAACAATAGAGGGAGTCATGGGTATCCTTGTGATCCATTCCTAAAAAGGTAAACCACATAAAATTTTACTGAAACCAATAGTGATCAAATATCTGTCTAATTCTTAATATTTCGCTATAGTTCGCAGCAGATCTAAGATGTGTCTACTTATACTCACTTCTGCCACCACTCTACTTGAATTATTAATACATGTCATGATTGTACAACTTGATGTATTTTCACAAACTAGGTACATCCATGTAGCAAGAACATAATTTAACACTAGTCTATTCTCATAAATGGTCTCGTACAATGTGTTCTTTGGGCATTTAGCTATTTTCATTCAACCTTATATTTTAATCAACATGATATTTCATGCTGTTTTGTACAGCAGCAAATCACCCATTCTCTGCTGTCTAACATCCCTTTGCATGACCATGCACCCTTCATTCCACCGTGGAGGAACGAAAGCGATCGTTTTTTAAACTCTATATAAGGTAAGTAGTTACCCTGCTTGAAACTCTACACTCACTTTGCCTCAGTTTAAAACTCACAAATCTACTGGGTGGTCAGACTGCACACCTTTAATCTCAGCACTCAGGAAGCAGAGACAGGTGGATCTTCGTGAGCTTGAGGCTAGCCTGGTCTACAGAGTGAGTTCCAGCCAGGGCTACACAGAGAAACCCTGTCTCAAGAAAACAAAACAAACCACAGCTCTTACTACCATGCTCACCTGCCTGCTCTTCCACCCACTGTGCCCTTTCCTGACCCACTCTTTGACTCCACTGCCTCTCTCTCTCTCTCTCTCTCTCTCTCTCTCTCTCTCTCTCTCTCTCTCTCTCTCTCTCTCCTTTCCCTTTCTCCCCCTTGTCTCCATCTCTGTTATAGGCTAAGTGTTTTTTAACTTCTTTTTTTTCATTTTTATTTATTTATTTTTCTATTATCAGCTTGATACAGTATAAATTCTTATCCTAACAGTGAAATGTTTCACTGAGGCTTGCCCAGTAATTAAGTAAAACCAAAACTTATTATAAGCCATAGTCATCCTAGGGTCCCCCCCCTGCTACATATAGGGTCCCTCCCTGGTTCTGTGGGTTGCAATCTGACTGTTCTTTGCTTTATATCTATAATCCACTTATGAGTGAGTACATACCATGTTTGTCTTTTTGGGTTTGGGTTACCTCACTCAGGATGATATTTTCTAGTTTCATCCATTTTAGGCTAAGTGTTTGGCTAGTCCTGAGATGTTCTCCATGACTACTGTCATCCCATCCTTGACATTTGACCACTGTTAGTCTAATGTCAACCTAATGTGGTTCCCTATGTTCCTAGAAATGGATCAGAAGGGAATCCATGGCTTGTTCTATTGTTTCAAAACTGTGAAACAATATGGGGCTGGTTGTGTCTCCTGCATTTCACTCTGAGACCATCTTCTCCGAGATGAAGTCATCGGCCCTTGTCCTCCGAATAGCCTTCCACTCTACATCACAATGCCCTGTTTGTTTCTGTTTGGCTTTTCATTTTGTCAATGAGAGAAAAAAATCTGACATGTAAAACACCAACATGATTGATAGCAGAGAAATATAATTTGATTCTTTTTAAAGCAAAGCTCCATCCAGGAAAAAAGGGAGATTTAGTACCTAGGGTGTAGCCAAACCTCAGTTCATTGAATCAAGTAAACCAATTTAATAGAAGCATCATTCTAGCTGGTTTATACAATGTAAAGTTATTGCCGTTTTTTGCATGGTTAACATTTCTTCACTTTTTAATCTGTTGCTTTGGCACCATAAGCACTCAGTGGAAGACTTAAGGGCTCCAAGATGTTCCCAAGGAGAGAAACATTAAGACTGAAGTCTTATGATTCAATCTCCAGATTGCTAATGAGATTTCTAAGGTGCCCTACAACATGCCTTGTGGGAGTATTCCCTACAGGGAAGTGACACAGACTTCTCACAAAACTATAAAGAGTTCCAAGAACAGAACCATTTCATCTGAAGAAGGGACAGTTTCATATGGAGAGCATTTGCAGTGTTTTCTACAAGGTACAAACTGTTTCTGCAGAGAAAAATGAAACAAATTTTATTCTGGTTTTCAAAACTAAGCCAGAGTTCTCAATCAAGCAACCAAAGAAAGTAAGCCAGCATGTTTATCCAATTTTCAAGTTCTGGACATTTCTAATTAAGCAAAGAAAAGTGGCATATAAAAAAGTAATGCATTTTTAAAGCATAGTAGAGAAATTAAACGTCTTCTGTTGAGGTTAACTTCTCTATGAAGTGAGCTTCTTATCTTGGTAAGAAATGGGTCACAGCAATAAAAGTACGCTGTAAATTCAACTTGACAAATGAGAAAATTAATTCCGGAGGGGAAGGCCTATTAAAGGAATATTTTAATTTAATCATGCAATGAATATTTTGAGTCACTTATATACATGCAAGAAACTGCCTTGCATTTTTTAATAAGGTGAAGCATAGTATTAGTTAATATAGTAATAATTTGTTCTATTGCTAACATCTCAATCATGATATAGAAAGATCAAATCTAAGAAAAAAGATTAAGTTCCTATATAGACACGTCAGCTCCAAATATTTGCTTATAAACTTCAAATTTCAATGTGTTATACTCATGACTTATGACATGTGCAGAACATTAATCACTTTGGTGAGCAGAAAGACTGGCTGCTTCTTCAGCATAAAATGTGATATGATGCCATCTTATGGTTGAAAAGTAAACCTGAAGGTTTGGGATGATGAGCAATGATGAGAATGATTGAGGTGTGCTCCCTCAGACCTGTGGAGAAAGACGCTGATTACTACCAAACCTGTAAAGTCAAAACACTCAGAACCAACAGAATCCTGGGAAGAAAAAAAAAGTGGGTGCAATCCAAGAGTGCCACATCTGGCTTACAGCTGCAATGCAGGTGTGCCACATCTGGCTTACAGCTGCAATGCAAGGGTGCCACATCTGGCTTACAGCTGTAATGCAGGGGTGCCATGTCTGCCTTATAGCTGCAATGCAGGGGTGCCACATCTGGCTTACAGCTGCAATGCAGGGGTGCCATGTCTGTATCCTTACACAGAAGGAGCTACTGATTTGGATTTTTCAAAACCTTTGTCACTTGAGTTTTTCCACTGTAAGTAGCATCCTTGAGACTGGTTTTTGTTTGTTTGTGTCTGTTTTTACATCAACATTCATAAAAATAACAAAAATTAAATGTGTTATCAAATTAAATTTTTGGAATTAACTACATGTAGTTTACTAAGTTTTATGTTGAATTACTTAAAAGTGTTATTCTTGTAAGTCAAAAGTTACCAGATATTGAGATTTTTCTGCTTTGTTCCCTTTGTAGTTACCTTAAGAATAAATGTCAGTTGGGGCTGGGGAGATGGTAAAGAACGCATACTGCTATTCTAGAGGACCCTAGTTTCGATGCCAACACTGGTGGAGAGCAGCTCACAACCTACTGTTACTCTAGCTCCAGGACATCAGACACCATCTTCTGGCACCCAAGGGCATTGCAGTCACACACACACACACACACACACACACACACACACACACACACACACAATTGACAGTAATACATTTTTTTTAAAGAGAACACAGCTTTTTAGAAGTCCATCAAAAAACCAAAGTACCAAAACTGAAAGGATAAATAGATATAATGGAAGCATAGTCTAACGCTGATGTCAATCCCACCTCACTAAACAAGCACCATTTACTCTTAGTCCATCTCAATGGCAGGCGGTCCTCTCCCTGGGCACCAGCCTGTCTCCATTTGTTACACTGATGTACTTCTCACTTCCTGTTTTGTTTTGTTTTTGCTTTTTGAGATAGGGTTTTTCTATGTAGCCCTGGCATTGGGTCTAAATGCATTAGGACAAAGTAAAGTGCAGAGCGGCTAATTGGCTGTGAGATTTTCTTTTTTTTTTTTTTTTTTTTTTTTCGGTTTTTCGAGACAGGGTTTCTCTGCGTAGCTTTGCGCCTTTCCTGGAGCTCACTCGGTAGCCCAGGCTGGCCTCGAACTCACAGAGATCCGCCTGGCTCTGCCTCCCGAGTGCTGGGATTAAAGGCGTGCGCCACCACCGCCCGGCAAGGCTGTGAGATTTTCTGACCTAAAGGATCTATTAAAAGATCTATTAGGATCTGCATATCTATCCACTTTGTGATCCAATTCCTAAGTGCTTCGCAAGCAGTTGCTTTTGTTCCGTCCCGGAACTTGCTCTGTACATCAGGCTGGGCTCAGATGCAGAGATCTGTCTGCCTCTGCCTCCCTGGTGCTTAGACTGAAGCCATGTGCCACCTGGTCCAGTTTCACTAGTTATTTTCACGTAAGCACTGCTGAAATTTCTCTCAGTTCCAACTTTAACATCAACATCATCAACTTTTGCTTCTCTTTACTGTGGAACTCACCAGGGACTCTGGAAAACACAGATCCTTTAATGCACATTCCAAAAATGCCATTTCTAAGATTGTCAATCTCAGCATTGCTATAACGCCTCCCGGGAAAACAACACAGCTTCCATCCCGAGAATTGCCCAAGGTTATGTGTTATTCTAGACTGTTCTTTCACTTTTCCCAACAAGCGTGACTACAGTTAAGACTCCCCAGTGACTTTTCAGAGATACTGTCAGTGCTCAATTTTTGAACCCCTATCATGTATGAAGATTATTCCATCTTAGCAGTCAACTTTTGGAAAAAGTCAAAGGAATGGTATAGAAACAAGCGCAGTTGTAAGCAAGATTCTAGGGAGGATCCATTCATATAAAATTAGAATGTGAATTCAAGAAGTTAAATTATAAATGTTAGCATTAAGACAAAGTGGAAGAAGGGTATATGGAAATTCTATATTGTCTGCAGCTTTTGTATATCTAAAATTATTCTTAATAAAGGACTCATTGAAAAGATGTTATTTGGGGGGTCAGAAAGAGCCATGTGCATCAATTTCTCTGACTCTGACAGTTTACCAGATGGAGGTCTCCCCTCTTTTGCACACTTATTATACATTCTGTGCAAACAGGCTTTCTTGTGTCCTGAGGGTCTGAAGCTGTCCTCTGACTGCTGAGGAGGAAGGCCAGCACGATGCTTCCTGGATTGAAATTCCTGTTCAAATGCCAGTGTGGCTAGAGACACGCTTGCTCTGTGAGCTCAGCCAGGTCCCCTCCGTCTCTGTGTGCTCCTTTTATCTTATCACGGCCCTCCAAAAGAGACAACAGTGCTTACCCTTCACCTTGTGAGAAAAACCGGAAGGGTTAAATGCAAATCTGGACATAATTTTAACTGCCTGTTACATACACAATACAGAATATTTATATCCACTGTTTGGAGGGGGCAGTCTCAGGCAGTAGGCTCCTCAGGGCAGAACCTGCTCTTTGAGTTGCAATAGACACATTGGAGCCCCTTCATAAATAATGACATCCATCCATCATGAATCCCAGTTTCAGCCCTGAAATTTAGGATGGGTGTAAATCAGCTTTTCAGTTACTGATGATCACATCGATGCGAAAAACACACCCATTTTCTTTTTCTGAATGTTTGTTTTACTTTTGATAGGGCACAAGATCCAAAAATCTACTTTGAGAATACTGTTTACAGCCTGAGAAAGAACTTCTGCCCAGAATCTCAGAACCACAGAGCTGTCTGTCCACGGGCCGCCGCTCAGCTTCCCGCGCTTGGCTGCCATTTCACTCGCGGCTCTCTCTGTTTAACCTTTTGGCTCCTGGAGAGACATAGCAGAAGCCACAGCATGGGCAACGGAGGTTCTTAGAAGTCGCTGAGATCAAAGGGTCCAGCCTGCATGAGCAGCATCTCTCTCTTCCTGGGTAGTTTTTGCTACTGCTGTCTGGTGGGGAGAGGAGAGAGGGTCCCGTCCCGTCCGTGTCCCCCCCCCCCCCCCCCGCCCCCAAGCTGACAACTGCAGAGGAAGAACTTAGAAGTTTCACAACTAGGAAAAAAAATGCTTAAGTTTTTGGCTGCTGGTAATGTATACAGCTTCCACGAGAAAGAGAGTAACAGTGCCTTTCTTGCAGCAAACGATATACCCAGCCTGTGTATGAAGAAGAAATCTACTTATCAAATGCTACCTTCCTATCTTCCCTTTTTTCTGAAGATTTTTTTCCTTGGGAAATGATGGCCTTTCCTTGCTGTAGGCCTAGAACATACATCCTTGAAACTCAAGAAATCCCCACTGCACCACCCAGAGGCTCTCTTGACCCTCACAACTCCACAAGACAAGCCTCCCCTACATTCCAGAAAGATGGATACTTAAAGATGGATACCAGGCCCTCCTCAGAGGACCCAGAAGCAGAACAGGCCTCTTACCTTAATGCAAGAAAACATCTGGGACTGTTCCATCTCTGTTCCTAGGACTGCCTGAACAACCTCCGCATGAAAAACAGTGAGCAGCGCACACTGAATGAATGTTTACTGTATCACACTAGATCCCACGCACGTGTATGGTTAGGGCATGCTAATAAGAATGATTTAAAATTCTAAAAATATTTTTAAAGAGCTCACTGGAAACCAGCATATTGAAAGACCAAAATTCCTTCAGGATTTAGAGATTTTGCCGAGTTCAAACATATGAAAATCTGGAGCTCCCGCGTCTAACACTCTAACTACTAGCCACATGCCGCTATTTAAATTGAAGTTATTTGAAGGACAATGAATCTGATCGTCAGTTCTCAGTCCCACCAGCCACTAGGAGAGTATCTCTGTGGGTAGAGGTGGCACAAGGAGGTACATTCCGACTCCTTAGCTCTTCCTGTGTAATCTTTAGTTCCTTTCAACAAACATTCATGGAGCTGTGAAACCTGGAGCAACAAACATCTTCATGTAAGACCTTGTACGGGAGCAGAGGAATGTACACTAGGACAATACCTAGCCTTCAGAAATGAGGATTTGAGATTTAGAAATAGACGTGTATGTCTTCTGGACACGACATAGCCAGTGCACTCACAAAGAGACTGTAGCTATAGCGATAGACACAAAACCTGCACAAGGTCGGGCCCATCAGTATTTTATCATGGATGAGCGAAGGTCCCACGAGGCCACACCCTACCAGAGGGACTGTCGGCCATTAACACTTGTTGGGGAGGGGTCATTTCTTCAGTGGAATAGCCGCAGATAAGCTGCCCTTTCTTCACTGTATTTTCCCACCCATTCCCAGGCAAGTGACTTTAAACTCAGGGGCCACACACACAAAGAAGACAAGGAGGTAGGAGGGGACGTATTGAGAAGGATGATGCCAGTGGGAGAGGAAGGAAGGTGAGGGAGGAGAATGGGCTGGGGTGAAAATAGCTAAAATTCAGTGTATAATACATGAAGCCATCAAATAACAAAAGCTTGGGCAGGGGGAGAAGCAGACGCGTGAATAACTGCAAGGTGAAAATACACAACACTGCAGGAGTGAGCACATTCTTGCACTCCCAGAACTGGAGAATTTGGACACCCCTTCACATGGAGCGTCGATGGTCCTGATGGAGAAGCTGAACGTTTCCAGGCTGTCCGCCCCATGGAAACAGCATCTGGATGTGTGATGCCACAACCGCTTTTGAAAAATGGCCTCCCAAATATTCACTTTGGTAAGAAGAAAACACAAGACGAAGAAGAGGCACCCATGCAAGGGAAAACGCAGCACTCTGGGTCAGAAGGCCTGTTAGGAGCTACCTCTGTGCTTACCCGTGTAACTCTGAGGAAGCCACTTAACTTCTCTGGGCTTCTGGGTCCTCAGTTTCAGAGTAAGGAAAGGAATCTCTTCCCCATCTGTCCTGTAGAGAAACTTTGGAAAGGAAGGAAGGAGGGAGAGAGGGAGGGAGGGAGGGAGGGAGGGAGGGAGGGAGGGAGGGAGGGAGGGGGGAGGGGAGGGAGGGAGGGAGGGAGGGGGGAGGGAGGGGGGGGAACCTCCGAAGCAGTAACCAGTAATGTGTTGTGCTATTGTTATTCCTCAACGTGACATGAAATTTGGAGGAGGTAGAAGTCCATGCAGGCATCAGAATTCTAAACTGCATTTAGAAGGCTCAAGTTCTGCACAAAGAATGCAATCAAGTTCCTGGCCCGCAAATCTTTGTTTAGATTTGGAAGCAAAAGGACATGGTCTCTCCAGGCACTCTCCTCTCTCCTACTGAGGCCAGCCCAAGTTCACTACATGTTGCTCCCAGAAGACAATTTGCTCCAGGCCAGGTCAGAAGAGGTTATGATGTCAAGGGTGAACTTAGCTCGAATGACAAATCATTTCTCATTTCCTAGGTAGAGTAAGTTGACCAGCGATGGGAAGTGACATAGGTCTGCTTCGTACAAAGAAGAAAGCATTCTGTGGCACCCTGGCCACTCTGTGAAAAAGGGAGACCAGCCTTTAAACAATGGCTATATGTACATTCTGTTGATTTCATGGGAATTTTATTATGGATTTCACACTTTGTAATCACAGGCTTGGAATCCACCTATGAAAATGTTAAATGGGTCTGGAAATGTAAAACTACATTGCTTTTCCTTCCTGCAGATCCCAGTAATGCCCCGGGGTGATTTCTTTTTCAGCAGTTGAACTAGATTGATTTGTTGTTGTTGTTTTGGTTTGGTTTTTTCCCCAGATTTTTGGGAAATGGTTTCAATTACCTGGTGCCATGCCTTGATTTTTGAGCATCTCCACAAACTCATTTATCTTGGCAGTTCCTACAACAAAATAAAAATGTGAATGGTAGGACATAACATCTAAGCTGTGGTTTCACCATGCTTACCATGTAGCTGGCACAGACACACATGTAATAGAAGAAAAATGCTTGTGCCGTGGAACAAGGCACCGAACAGCATCAATTTCAAACAAAGGGGTCTAAGGTTAAAATAATAAACTTTAAATGATGTGTGCCACATGCAACATTTGGTTCCAGATGTAACAAACCCAAACCAAAATCTTTTACTTGACAATTCCAAAACAATATTACTCTCCTAGGTTTTGATTTTTCCTCAATTGCTCACAGATTACACTCTGACAGCCCTGGAGACAGCACAGTACTGTTTAAAATGCACATGCCAGGAAGCCTGGATGATGCTCTGCACTACATCATTCCTGACTCCTTCGTTACTGTGGCCACTGGACCATTTCTACAAATGTACCATGGACTTTTGCTTTTTGAGAAATATTTTAAATCATCACTCTAAGTAAGTGGCGCACTGGATTCTTTTCCTCCTGGAAAAAAAAATAGACATTCTTTATACTATAATTAGCAATCTCTCCCAGATCTTAGCAACTGATATCTCAATTGTGTAAAATTGAAATTGCAACATTTTAATAGCAAATATAGACATCAGTCATGGAAAAGTCCAGAAACTGGCTCCCAGATGCCCATATTTTGGTATGGATTTCATAACTCAATTGAAGGAGTCAGTAGTCTTTTCATTATTTTCTGTTTTTGAAGTTGTGCTTTAAATTATTTTGAAAACTTTGAAGCATGTGTTTTATCTTTAAATGCTTTAAACTTAAGCACTTAACATGTCCCTAAGTTCCCAGAATATAAAACTATCATGCAAATCACTTGGTTTTCTCTCTGTTACCATATCTTTTGTGAAGAAGTCAAGTTTATTAAGAACCTGCCCTGACTATATTATAATAAGTTTACAAAGATTTAAAATCACAAATAAAATTAGCAAATAATGAAGCAAAAAATTGGTAAATCTCTGGGGACTTGAAGTCCAGAAAACACAAAAATACAGTGATAGTTAATTTCATACTTTTTAAAAAAATAGGTAAATTTATAATAGAAGTATAATATAACACAATAACAAAATATTAAAACAGCGGTGAGAAAAAATTAACCAAACTATTTGTAAATCAAAGAGTTTACTCAATATGAGGTAGCTAAATGGTAGGTTCCATCTCATTAGTAACACTACAGTCAAAATAACATATCTTCTGTCTGAAAAAGTTATAAGGAATCTCTCTATTAATGATCTACCACAAAAAAGAATCTTATGATACACATAAGTCTGTATATACATATACATATGTAGTTTAAATGAAATTTTCTTATCTGGATTGCAAATAATCCCTCCAAGAGCCAAAGACCACCTAACAAAAACACCAACACCAGGCATGAGAAGCCCTTTATTGAGCAATTGGTTGGGGTTGTCCATGAGACTCCCAAAACATTATATACTACTACTATTGCCCTTGGATTGCCCACCCCCGTCCCCAGAGATGGAAAGTAAGTCCCTGTTGCTGAAGAGACCATGCACTTTAGAAAAGGGCCCAGAGGCCCCTGAACTGGAACTGGAATTCCTTCCTAAAGACTAGCTTTCATGGGACCAGAAGGTACCATAAAAACTTCCAAAGGAGGGAAGCAACCAACAGTCCTATCCAGCTGTGACACATCTGAACCACAACAATGGCCACTGTGGCACAATAATTCTAAGGTTGCGATAGTAACACTCATTCCTTGATGGTAACCAATAGCTCTCTAGCTGGACTGGAGACCTGCTCGACAAGAGGAAGATCATGCCTGACAATGGAAACTAGCCAACTACCCAAGGCGAGTGAAGTCCCGGATCATGGAGGAGAACCAGCAACTCCCACTTTACTAAATCAGAATAATCCCTAACTACATTCTAAATATTTGTCCAGCCCATTGTCTTCATAAGATGGTTGTGCAACACCATTATAAAGACAATTATCACAATAAAGTCCCACACTCAAAAGAATACAGAGGAAACATCAAAGTGGTTTGTTTTTTAAAGATTATTTGAAGTAACAAATGGGCAGGAAATTCTCAGAGCTCAAGGCCCTAAAAAAGACTGCAGCCAGTAAATTCACAGACCAGTCATAAAACAAAGATGTTTTATCTTCTTTCAATGCTTTGCCAAAGCTATCCAAGTTGAAATGATTTCAGAGAAAGAAAGAAAATCATGGCACCTGAATTAATAGGCACTGAGATTTTTTAAAACAAGGAACTGCAATAAATGTGAAAGTATGAATTTGGGGATTTTTCTTTGTGTACTCATCGTCGTTATTAATGATACAGGCAATATCATTTGCAAGCACTGTTAAATATTCTTCACTGATGCCAGAAAACATCTTTGTAGCCAAAAGTTACTAATGAACACCTTCTCACCAGTGGTCCCTACCTCCTACCAAGAAGAAAAACTAACTAATTATTTTGGGGGATTTTTTTTCCAATTTTATATCATCTTTTACATACTAAGCAAAAATAAAAAAAAGCTAAAAATCTATGTGCCTTTAAACCACACAGTCTACTGCAGGAAGAAAGAAATGTGCTAATATATGATCACTTCTCATTTCAAAGAACAATTCAGAACATTAGCATAGAAGTAATATATTGGCTTATTTCATTATAATTAATGTTTTGGTAGGGAAAGAAAATAAAGGTTGATCAACCTATATTCATGAGGATTCTTTACACATAGGAAAGCCATGGCCCTTCTGATATTTTAGAAACATAGAAATGAGCACAGATCTTCTCTAGTTCTTCTACTTATTGTCAATATAAACAGCCAGTGGATTGTTGAAAATCAAATGTGATTATAAATGAGTTCAGAAGTGGGTCCATCACACAGACCAATGTGTTCTTATTTGTATGCTCTAGAATATTAACTACACCAAACACAAAGCTACAGTACTTCGGCAGCTATTGGCAAATTCATTTTTATTCCATTACCTAATGATAGGCTGATTCTCTGGACCATACCCAACACCCTGCTCCAACTGTTAGTCACAGAAGAAGCTTGGAAAGACCATTAGTAAATTCATGTCTCACCACTCTGGTACTGAGGGGTTTTCAAAGCAGAGAGAAACCCTGTGATAAGGTAATGGAGAGCAAAGACAGGAAAGGATGTCCACTTCTGCCCACCACACAGAAAACTGTCCTCTTAAACAGCTATAAAACTTGACGAGACATATGAAATAACTTTGCAGTGGTGGGGCACAGACAATCCCTGAGAGAAATGAAATAAAGTGGGCCTAGGAATACTTGACAAAGCTTGCTGTTGGATACTAAGGAAAGATATCAGAATCCAGGACCACAAAGGCACGCTACTGGAGAGAATGGGATTGTGTGGCCTGATTCTATTATGTGTATTATAAACATAGAATTCTGAGATGAGAAAAGTGCTGTGAGTTAATGAATAAGAGTTCGAAAATCTGCATCAAGTTCCCTCTGTCTTTGGGTGAAGACTGCATAGTAGATGTGTAGAAGGCATCAGAAAACCAGGCAAGGAACAGCTACCAGAGGAGATCTCGAGACTTCCAATGTTTAACTTTCAACCTGCCAAAGTAGAAACGGACTCACTATGTACTCTGAGCTTTCAAAAACTCTAGTAAGACTATTTCTTCAACCCTAAGACTGCCAAGACCCAGTAAAGTTACTCTCTACAAAGCTGTCCCAACAAAGATGAAATCCAATCTCAAAAGGATCAGACTATGGCTCTTCTGATAAGCACACCATGCAAATCCTTCAAGCAACGGGCTAACCAGTGTGTTATGCTGTACCAACTCATTCTTATTGGAGTTCTACAGATAAAACCCTACGCAATTGAGATGTAAATGGGTTGGGAAAACGTAGACTTTGTGTTTTCTTTTTAGGTGGTATATTCAACACCAAGTTAGAAAGGCATGGTTTATGACTTTAGTATATCCTCATAAGAAGATTTTCAGTCAATCCTGAAACATTAAAACCTTTGACTTTTCCCCAATGTCTCTAACTAATGCTCATTAGGGTTTTTTTTTTCCTTAAAATAGTAATATTTGGAATGTTTGCTGGTGAGTGACAATGTTCGTAACCCATCTCAATAGTTCCATGAGTGAGAGTAACAGTAATCCTAGTTTCAGGGGAGAAAAGAGAAGCTTTGAAAAGTTCAGTGTGATGTGCTAAATGTCACACAGGCTGTAAAGCATGAGGGAGGTTTCCAAGCCTCAGCTGTAGGATTCCAAAGTCATGCACTTACTCAAAACATTTTTCCAATTCCCAATGCTGAGGCTCAACTCACAGAGTCTAGCCTCAGACAATCTCACTTGTCCTCACAAATGGAAAACTCCTTCCAAAGAAGTGGAGCAATCTAGTGAGGAAATAAATGTCAGACTTTCCTTTAGACGCTTCTTGCCCGGCTCCTTCCCCTCCCAGACAGCTGGGGCAAACTAAACTGTCTGCATTTTTGTTTTGATCTGGGTGTGGGTGGAGGTGTGGTGGCATTTTTAAATTGTGGTGTCTGAAGTTTTTTGTTGTGGTATTTTTTTTTATGAAAAATGGAAATTTCCAAAGGAGGCCAAATTTGTTCTAAACTCTGATCTGTAATTTACACTATACACAAGTCTCTGTGTTGGTTTGACTAATTGTATAAAGATGTGGTAGGCAGTCTTAGATGCTGAAACTTTCATGAATAACCTGACTCCTACAAAAGCCTACAGTGTAGTTTTACATAAGCCAGTGAATCTCCTTGGTCCTCGGTATCTTTACCTATAAAAGAAGGACCTTGGACTGCATCATCTGAATTACAGGCCACAGAGCAACAGTTCTGAGAGATACTCCCCTCAAAATAGAAGCTGCAAATCAAAAAGAAAGAAAGAGACAGGCAATAGCTCCCATTTAGGGATTCATAGTCCACTAATGGTGGGTAATCCAAATGTATACTAAAGCCTCAGGAACAATCTACAACAATCTACAGTAAAGAAACCAACTAAAATGATTTTCATTTAAATTTTCTAAACTTACTTGGTCATGAAACCATATTCCCAGGGGGAAAAACCCTATAAACACCTCATGAAAGCATACCCATTCGCTTACTCAGAATACTGTGCATTGTGCTGGTGAGATGATTCCGTTCATAAAGTGCTTGATGTGCATGCATGATGATGTGAGTTCAAATCCCAAGAACCCATATAACACACCAGGCACAGCACTGCACCTGTAATTGAGCAGTAGGAGGTGGAGACATGGGATCCTCAGGGCTTGCTGGCCAGCCATTATATCAGAATCTGTGAGCTTCAGGTGTAGTAAGAGACTCTGTCTCAGAGCGTTAGGGTGAGGGTGACTGCAGAAGACTCCTAGGGTCCACAAACACTTGCACACACGAACAGGTAACATATAAAAATAAATAAAGTATGTGTTAACCATCTACTACATGCCAAAGAGTGCACTGGGTTTTGGGAATGCCATGACAAACGCCATTGTGATCTCTCAAAGTCCAGTTGGGAAGAACAACGAAGTGCCAAATAGGATTTCAAGTGGAAACGAGCGTTCTGAGGAAAGTCAAAGGTTTTAAATATAAAATAATGGAGATGGGGGATATTTAGATAGGATCCCATGAAAACTCACTCTAATAAAACATCAAGGTATCACGGCATCTTAGCTGATACAATAACGTATGAGAGCCTAGCATAATTAGAATCATTTGAGATATTTGAAGAACGAGGAGTCTCCCAGGAAAAGCCATTCCAGGCAAAATACCAGCATCTGAGAAAACACAGGGTTCAAGATTGCTTAGCAGGCTCAGAAACCTGAAAGGCCAGTGAGGCAGACAAAGAATCAAGGCTGATTCACAAATTGCTGACATATCTTTTGTATCAATTGAGTTAAAGGGAATATCTCTCATGATTAAAAAAGGCTGGAAGTGAAATCAGTTTTAATGGGAAATCTAGAGCTTTGTTTCAAGGAGAAACACAGATTACCTCTGAGATCTCTTATCACTTAGAAATCCTAAGAAGCCCCTAAAAATAGCTTTCTTTTTTTTTCAGAGATCACAATCCCTAAATTACTATAATTAAGTTTCCATCATCAATGTGATAGGTTATTGTGAGCACTATAGCATATTCTCAAAGGCAACGTTTTGTGACTCACCACACTTCTTAAGATGGCATGGGAAACTTCCCTTGGAATTGTTGATCAAAAGGATCCAAAACTCCCAAAACGATATATGCTGCCGCCACTACCTCTGGTTGCTCCAGAACCTGAAGGTAAGACCCTGTCAGTGAAAACAGCACACACTTCAGACACTGGATTTGAAGAAATAAAGATGGATCAGACCTGGAAGCCTCCTCCCTGAGGACTAACTCTCATGGTGTCTGAAGGTCCTATGCCATCTGCCAAGGGGGAAAGCAATCAACAGACTTACACAGCTGTAAAGCCTGCGAACCACGATGACCAGCCCACTAAGACAGCCTCAACAATGCAACAGTGGCACTTTTGTCTTGGGGGTAACCAACCACTGACTAAATAACCTATGGCTTACTCAACAGATGACTCATTCCCAGCACTCTAAACCTAGCCAAACTATAGAGGCTAGAAAGGTCATAGACCCTAGAAGAAAATCTATTACTACCAATTTCTTAACCCAATGTAATTTCCAACTATACTCTAAATACTTACCATTATACCCACAGGTGAGTCTAAGAAACTTCTTTTTGCAGCAGGTGGAGACTGTTATACAGATCTACAACTGGCCAAAATGAAGAGAATAAATGACCCTGGGATTCCCAACCCCAATTGGCACATCTAATGAAGCTCCTATATCTAAGGTTCAGGGACTATCATAGAAGAAGGGACCAAAAGATTCTAAGAGCCAGAGGACGAGGGCACCTTCTATGAGATCATGTTTTCTAGAAATGACAGGGGAAGCTGTACCCAGAAATCCTAACAATATGGTGGCCTAAATAAGGCCAGCATGATGACAGCACCAGCTGACATGCCAGTGTACACGGGGCAGACTTGACAAGGCCTCACCTTTAGATTAACTGCTACAGGAAATCATTGGCTGCCAAGAGAAGGAGAGTCCTTTTCTTCCAGGGTTGAGCCTCTGAGTAGGTTATCCAGTCCCACATGACCAGCCCCAAATACATGTACAAAAAAGCAACACTAAGTAGATTCAGTATGTTATGTGTGTATATATGTCTGTGAATGTGAAAACAGTAAAGAAGAGGTTTTGAATCTGTGAAGTGGTGGGGGAGCATGGGAGGAGTTGGAGGGAGGGAGGGCAGAGTGGAAAATGATGTACACATGCATGAAATTCTCATAAGGAAATTATTCAATTACTGTTTTAAAAGAAGACTTAACAGAACTGGAACAGGACTCTCAAAACAGCATTGTGGAGCCCATAGTAATGAGTTCTTGGTGTCAGTATGGTAGGCAATTGTTGATGTAAATCTCTTTAAAAAGAGACAGCTTCCAAATTCCATCATTTTTCAAGCTATCCCACAACATTAATTAAAAAATTGAAAGTAGGAACATGGGCAATTCCAGTCCCCAGTAATCTGAAAGAACATTTGTGACTATGGCCATGGCCTTCTTTTCTCTTTCTTTTCATTTCTTTGACATTAGGACTATTTGAGTATTACTTTATTAAACTAAAAGCCTTGCAATTTCAAATTTGAAATATCCACCCAAGTAGTAGGATGTAATTACAGTGGATGACTGTGGAGCCCATTTGTTATAACAAATGCACCATCGTAACATGTTCAAAAGAGAGGGGAGGGGAACAAGCTTGGACAGAGGTGCATCGACTTGCGCATTATCTTTACCACTCATCTAAGACTTTTCCCAAAACTACATTTTTTTAAACAAAGCAGTCTTTCCAAAGGATTATACTTTATGGCCAAGCAGGATTCATCTGTACCATACAAGGCCAGCTTAATATATACTAATCAATCAGCATATCAGAATAAAACATAAAAACACTGAATTATTTATCACTTATGCAAACCCCACAATTATCAAAGCTCAACACCTTTTGTTTTTATTCAGTTTTCATATAGGAAGGATCCCATTGGGTAGCTGAAGCTGGCCTCACTCACAACCCTCCTGCCTCAACCTCCCAAATGTGAAATCATAAGTGTGTGCCACCAACCCCAATCCATCATTCTTCCCTGATTAAAAAAAAAATGTAAACAGTTTAAGTATAAAAGAAAATTTTCTCTACTTAAAAGATGGCGTTTACAAAATATTCACACACAGCGAGTACCATATTAAGTGGGGGAACAATAAAGGGTTCTCTGCCAAGATGTGGTACCAGACAGGAAAGTCAGATTATCATTTCTATTAGTACTAGCAGAAGCAACCAGATAAGGAAAATAAATAAAAAGACACCAAAGTAAGAAAAAATGGAAGTGAAATTATTGTCATTTGCAAATGTTACAGTTCTATAGATCAAAGAGTCCTACCTAAAATGACCCGTTAGAACTGACACAGAAGCCCAGTAGCATTGCCAGTTACAAAACCATTTATAAGGATCAGTAACATTCATTGCTCTCCATCTCCATCCATTGGGGAGATAGGGAAATCCCCAGGAATCCACAAGGATGACACCAGCTAAGACTCCTAGCAATAGTGGAGAGGGTGCCTGAACTTACCGTCCCTTATAATCAATTAGTGACTACCCTAATTGTCATCATAGAACCTGTATCCAGTAACTGATGGAAGTTACTGTGGATGCAGTGATCCACAACCAAACACTGGGCTGAGTACCTAGACTTCAGTTGAAGAGAGGGAGGAGGGATCACAGAAGCAAGTGAGGTCAAGATCTTGATGGGGAAAACCACAGAGACAGCTGACCCAGGCTGGTGGGAGCTCATGGACTCTGACCTGTCAGCTGGGGAACATGCATGGGACCAAACTAGGCCTTCTGAATGTGGGTGACAGTTATGTGGCTAAATCTGTTTGGGGAGCCCCAGGCAGTGGAACCAGGACCTATCCCAGGTTCATGAACTGACTTTTTGGAGCACATTCCCTAGGGTGAGATACCTTGGTCATCTTTGACACAAGGGGGAGGGGCTTGGTCCTGCCTCAACTTAGTGTGCCAGACTTTGTTGACACCCAAGGGAGGCCTTACCTTCTCTGAGGAGTGAATGGGGGTGGGGTTGGAGGGGGGCAGGAGAAGGAGAGGGAGGGGGAACTAGGATTGGTATGTAAAATGAAAAAAAAAGCCTTTTTAAAAAATAAATAAAATTTTAAAAAAGATCAGTAACATTTCTTTACACAAATAACAACCCATCTGGAAGAGAAACTAAGGAACAGTCCCATTTACAATAGCATTTCCAAACTGGGAATGAACTAAAGAGGTAAAAATTGCTATGAGATATTACCTTACATCGATGAAGACTGCTATTATAAAACACAAGAGATCCAGGCTTGGTGACACATGCCTGTAATCCCAGGATGTAGAAGACTGAGTCAGGATGATAGCAAATGTCAGCCTTGGCAACAGTAAAACCCTATCTAAACAACAACAACAAAGATGAGGTGACAAATGCTGACAGGGTGTATGAAGAAAAGGTCTCTCTTCTGGGTATATACTGACAGGAGCTGTAATATCTGACTATAAGAATGCTTTCACTCTCGTGTACATTATAACATTATTTACAATAGTAAGATACATGGAAACAAACTAAGTGTCCATTAATAGACTATGGCTGATATATATTATACGTACATTATATTTTCTATATATCACAGATGAGATATAGTGCATGTGTGTGTGTAAGTACATGTGATAGATTATTATTAAGCCTTAAAATGAAAGCCCCTTTGCCATTTGCCTCAAAGTGGATGGACCTTGATGACTTTATAACTTTATGAAACAAACCAGACACAAGAAGAAAGCCACTGCATGATTGCACTTAACCCTGGACGCTGTGACAAAGACTCGGATATAGGTAAGTAGAGAATAACATAGTGGTTATAACAAAACCATAGGTGGGAGTGGCATGAAATAGGGAGAGGCAGGTCAATGGATACAGATACAAAATAGCAGATGTAGATTGAACAAGTCTAGAACTCTGACATGTAACATAAGAACCGGAGGAATACTAAGTGTATACAGACCATTAATAGCTAGTGTACCTAGCAACCACACCCTCCCTCCTCTTGCGTGACTCTATTACTCACGAGGACATCTGCTCCATCTAGAAGATTTGCTCAAGGGATCAGTTGCAATCACTCTGACATTACAAAGAGTGGCACTGACTGAGAAAGGCTAAGCTGAGAAACAGAAAAGGGGAGAGAGAAAAATAGACCCTAATAACAGTTTCTCAGCGTCTAGGGCGGCTTTCCCTTGCATGTCCCACATCTGGTCTGCGGAAAACATTCTCAGTAT